>NC_081412.1:152119412-152439162 GCF_030272615.1 Cryptomeria japonica
GAGAGGTTAAGGTTTTCTTGATTGATGTGTAGAGATTGCTATGAAATCCAATGGTCATGTTTGTACTGACTTGTTTGTAATCTCGATGAGAGGATTAGATTTTTGCGGTGTTACCGATCTAATTGATTTGTATTTAAGGTCGATGAAGTTGTTTTGTTAAGAGTTGGCAGAAATTAGTTGAGTGTGTGGTTGCTGAACTAGAGAATGAGTCTACAGTTTGAGTAAAGGTAGATAGAATCTTACATGGATATGATCAAGCAAATATAGTGCTATTTAGATAGATCAAGAAACTCCTATTGTTTTCTAACAATTACAGCAGAATTGAAATCCCTTAACTGGGTAAGCTCTAATAAGTTTGGCTACTTATTAAATCCTCTTACAAGGTGGTCCATTAGATTGGATTTTCAAATCCTCTACTGAGGTTACTCCTTACAGGGTATTTGCTTCTAACAAGGCATTTGTAGTCAATCCCTTAATTGGGTGATTCCTAACACGATCGGTTTTTAACAGGACTTTTGTAAAAGCTTTAATAGGCTTGACTCCTAACAGGGCGAACTTCAAAAGAGTTTAGATATTATCTTGTGAGTCTCATCTCACCATTGTTTTTACCTATTTGGGTTATCCACGTATAAATACTTATGTCATATGGTGAATGTTTTTGTGGTTATGATCTTACGGCTGATTTGATTAACTATTTAACTATTTGTGATAAGGCATGATAATCGGAAGCATTGAGAAATGAAGCATTGACATATGATAAAGCATTTGGATGTTTACAAGTTAAATGTTGTTTACTGTTAAGTTGTTGTAATAGTCAACCAATATTCTTATGAGTATTGATCTTGACAATGGTATTTCATTGATAAGTTTACTTTGTATGTTTGAATTTGAGTCAGAGAAGTTTGTATTGGTTTTTTTGTTTATTGATTCACCCCCCCCTCTCAGTAATCTACCAGATACTTGTTCTTTCATCATACCATAAAAAAGGAGGCAACAAAGTAGACTAAAACTGACCTATAGTCCAACTTTGAGGTAGAAATGGGAGGACTAGGTCGATCTGATCAACAAAGTCTTGACAGTTTCAATTCTAACGAATTGCAAAATATAGCTCTCATCATGATTAGCTTGTGCATATTTTTGTAGGTTTGCCACCTATTATTGCACACACAAAAGAGAGAAAATGTTGGGTAGAAATGGGTTTGCCTAGGTCAAACCCTGATTTCCTAATCAACCTTGAAATTGAATTGAATTGAATTAAACATTAAAGGAAAGTGTGCTTGTATATTGTAGAGGTAGATTTGAGAATAGAAATTTCTTGTACCTTGATTATGCAAATGCTTCTTTGAAGATGACTAGAAATGTTAATGCAATAACATGACTGCACACAAAAGATCTAAAAGGAAATCATAAAAGACATGTGCTTGCATGAAGATTGTTGAAGGTTGCACAATGAAGGATATGGTGAGACGAAATGCCTTGAATGCTTAAATGTTTGATCTCGAGTTTTCCTTATTGACTAATGTCGACTTACCCAAAATGAGGAGGATACCTTTCTTATATACCTCTCTTAACCATTTTGGGGGTGCAAAACTCAGAGCAGGCTAACACAAGAAAAGATTTCTTGCCCAACCACTTCAAGCATTATGTGATTCAAATTTGGGGCCAAACATTGGAGACTACATTGAATTAATCGACCCAGTCTCAAGATTGGGTAGATCTAATCAGTCCAATGCCCCCAATATGGCCCCAAATTGGGACTTGGGGTCCAATTTGGGAAGGAGATGCCAAAAAGAGATGTTGATTTGTGCTATGGAGAAGGGGATTGGATGTGGGAGGTCATACATGCCAATATACGGCCTATCTAAGAAAGAAATTGAATAGGAATGCAATTTACAATGCTACAACTATAGAATATAATAAAATAATCTATTATATATATATATATATATATATAATGTTATTATAATATAAATATCTATAATATAACATATATTATGTAATACACTATATTATATATTATATTATAAACTATAATACATAATATAACTTATCCAACTTTTTAAAAAAATGTGTCAAAAAAAAAAATCTATTTGAGATGGATATCCATTTTTTACAATAGTAAATCATAAAAAAACATTGTTGAAACCCATCATTTTTTTCCCTAAATGACAACTATATTGGCAAGAAGATTGAGCCCAACAAATGGACACCCAAGTATAATTGACATTTGTTTGTTAAATCTATCAATTTTCCAAATTTCTTACAAGGTATGTGAATTTTAATTATTTTTATCAAAATATTAGCATTATTTTTAACATTTCAAGTATAATTAGGTTTTTTCTATATACATTTTAGTTTGTAGTTAAAAAATGTTAATTTTTTTAGTTTTCAACTTCACTCAGGTGTATCAATGGCTAAAATTTTAAACCCTACCCAGCCAAATCCTGCACCACCAAACTCTCCCCTACAAAAGCTTCCTTCAATTCAGAACCTAATTAATGGCAATCTAACTTAAATGAATAAAATAAGAGTCATTTTAATATATCTTTGAATAGAAGAACAGATTAGAGAATGAACTAGCAGTACTCCATGAGAAGGTCATAAAAAATGGAATGGATGGATTGGATTTCAATAAGGAGAAAGGTTTAAGTAGGGAATATATGGAGATTATTTATAGGGAGGAAACCTTTTGGCATCAAAAATATCGATAATGTTGGCTCAAGGAGGGTGGTAGAAACACTAAATTCTTGTAGAAATCAAAAAAAAAAGAAGTAGAAATTTAGGATTTTTGAGATTAAGAATAGGGATGGGGTCATCCTTAAAGATTAGGAAGAGATAAATTTGGAAGCAAGAAGACATTTTCAGAATTTGTCAAATGGTAGAGTTATTATAGAGGAAAGAAAGAGGGAGAATATCATTTAGGTAGTTCCTAAAATCATGTCAGGCTCAAAAATGAAAAAAAAAAAATCAATAACTAAGGAGAAAATTAAGAGAGTGGCCTATCAATTAGGCCCAAATAAAGCTCCAAAACTATGGTTTCGCTCTAGGTTTCTTCAAGTGTTTTGTGATATTGTTCAAAATGATTTGGGGAAAGTGGTGGAGGAATTGAAGGTGAAGGCCTATATTCTAAAAGATGTTAGCAATACCTTTATTGCACATTAATACCTAAAAAGAAGGTTGTGGAATTATTTGATGAATTTTGGCCTATTTGCTTATGCAATACTATGCATAAAATAACATCCAAAGTAATGCCCAATTGGTTGAAGGACCTTTTTAAAACTATAATCTTTTAAGAACAAGTTTACTTTGTTCCTAATCAATCAATTGTAGAGGCTATTATCATAGCCCATGAGGTGATTCATGCTATTAAGAACGAAAAAGTAGATAGGATGATTACAAAATTAGAAATTCACAAAACTTATGACCAAGTGGATAGGCAATTTATTTTGAAAGTAATCTAGATAGATTTGGCTTTTGTAGAGAATGGATAAGCTGGGTCAAAAGTTGTATTGAAACTCTAGGGTTTTCTCTTCTAATAAATGGAATCCCATAAGGCTTTTTCAAAATTTACTAGAGAGATTAGACAAGGGGACCCCTATCCCCCTTTCTCTTTATCTTCATGGTGGAGGTTTTGAGGAGAAGCATTGTGAATGCAAGAGAAGAAGGGAAATGGAAAGGAGTGAATATTGCCCCAGGTATGGTAGTTATAACACATCAACAATTGTCATTTGATACAATTATTTTTGGAGAAGCTAATTGTAGGGAAGCCAGAAACATCAAGTCTACTTTTGATAAATATTGTCTATATTTGGGCCAAAAAATTAATTTGAACAAGTTTGATATTTTCTTCTTCAAATCAACTATGAGAAAATAGAGAGAAATATCAAGAATCTTGGGAATAAAAATGGGCTCCCTTCTTGGTAAGTTTATGGGCCTACCATTGTTTATTAGAACTAATAAATATAACTTTTGGAAATATCTCCTAAACAACTAAAATGCTAAACTAGAAGAATGGAAAGGAAAATGGATTACTTTGGTATGTAGAACATTGATGCTAAAGATAGTCATTCCAACTATCCCAATCTATTCTATGTCATGTATGGTAATTCTAATAAATATAAAAAATGCAATACTAAATAAAATGTGAAAATTATTTTGGAATGGGAGTAATGAGGGTATGTGTAGGATCATGGTCGGCCAAACATGCCCTTAAGTGGCAATGAAAATTAGAAAAATAGAGTTAGGCAACTTGATGTAAAAATTTGAATGTTACCAAAATTATTTCAAAAATATGTAAGAATAGGATCTGTAGAAAATTGAATTTAGTTTCTAAGATACTAGTTGTTTTCTAAGAAAAAAAATCTATTTGACAAAAATTTGAAATTTCAATGCAGTAGTACTAAAATTTCAAGAAAAAGACAAGAAGCAGGTGTCTGTCTGACCACCCTAACCACAATCAAATCATAATATTTTTTTATAAGATTTTAGATATAAGTAGAAGAGTCATGTGTAGATGTAACAAATGTTTTTTCATTTTTTTTAAAAATAAATAATTAATTATGATTTTTTTACTACAACTTTTTAAAAATATAAAAACTCGTATGTCTAACCACCATAACTTGGTCAAAACTTTATGAAATTCATTTTTTTAATCCTATAGTATACGAAGCATAGAATGTGACGCATGTTTTGGATTCAAAAAATGTGATACTATTTAAAAGTTATAGATTTTTTTCATTCAACCTATCTATCAAGACTTTAATTAGAATATCGCCACTTTTTGGCTCCTCATGATCCTGCACATACCCATGAGAAAAACGAAATTCCTTTATTAGCATGTGAAAAAATATGCCAACCCAAAATGGCTAGAAGTGTTGGCCTTGTGTATTGAAAGTTTGATGAATGAAGTGTTGGGTGCCAAAAGTTGGTGTGAATATGGTTTCATCCTAACCAATTCTTAGTTGGAACCTATTCAGGTATTAAGTTCACTTAGGCATACATGATAATTAATTATCATTAAATGTCATTTACAGATTAAGCTTCCTTAGGCTTAGTTGGCATAAGTTAGTTATCTAAAATTTTCTTTATGTAACTTTCCATTTAATATTGTTCATAGGGTCATGTTAAAGTTATCCTAGGTGGCATTCTAGAAGATATCAATCATGTCTCATTATTTAATATTTTCTTAGAAATTCATTATTATGAATCATGCATTTAATATTTATAACAAGGTAGTTATCATGTCATCACATAGGATTAAGACACATGTCCACATCTTGTGTATTCCTACCTCATGCTCTTGCCTAAAATGACAACGCTCATTTGTACATTGTATCATATCAATTGAATCATTCTTATATCATTTGAATTTCATGTTCATGCAATCTCATGTTGCAACATTCTCTTATGGAAGGCATGTTTCTTTGTTGATCCTTTGAAGTATGTGCAACTTCATTATGGGTTCTTTATCATTCCAACACCAAACTAGTGTGGAATATGTACTACAAATTTGAATAGAAATAGGTTAATATGTTACCAAAAAAATTTGATTCCAAAGATTGAACAAGGATTCTAGTTCCATTCAAAATCCATCGATGGGGTTGGTCATTTGAAATTTGATTTTATCATGTAGATGTTTAATAACAAAAAACACTACTTGGGTTATTGGGGATGAGTAGAAAGCTTCCTTTGGGGTGATTCTTAGGAATTTTTTGAGAGTTTATAAAATAATATATATATATATATGATTCAATTAAGAGAAGTATTAGAAAGAATGGGGTGATAAGGCAAGTGATTATCTAGAAAGAAAAGAGGCAGTTGGAAAAATGGAATGAAGGTGGAATTGATAGAGGAGATAAATATTGATGAAGACCAACAATCATATTTTAAGAAAATACTTGAAAAAGGGAACCTTGTTATAGTACTAAAGGAGGATGAAGTCATTTGGTGTGAGTCTAAATCTATAAAATATAATGTCAAAATTGGATAAAAGCTTTTAGAGGAAGTTATTTGCATGGGAGGACTAGCCAATAAATTTATATTGGAACAAAAACTTCCTCCAAAATATTCCCAATTGTTTTCTTAGATGGCGATCCAAACAAGAATGTTAATTGGTGATAGATTAAGAAAATTGGGATTCCAAGGCCCAAATAGATTCCCCTTATGCAGGAAAGCAGAGGAAATAGCATATCATCTTCTTTTAGATTGTGATTTTGTAGCTAGTTGCTAGAAGTTTATAATGGCACTTTTTTTAAATGCAAGCTTAATTTGTACTCCACATTATTAGATAATTTGATAGAAATATTTAAGGAGTGAACAATAAATACAGGTAAATTGATGTTCTCTAACATATGGGAAGTAATTCTAGGGATAAAACTTTGGAGAATCTAGAAGGAAAGGGAAAAAATAATCTTTAAGGAGAAAGAGATGGATGCAACTTGTCCATGTAACAAAATTCAATTGGCCATCAATGAATTATTCAATGCCATAGTAACCAATATAACTCAAAAAAATTGTTCGTTCTCATTATGAGATGAACTAATAAGAGGAAATTGGAGTGAGTTGCAGGTTCTACCAGTTAATGGTTTTGGGTAGGTTAATTTGCAGAAATGTGTTAGAGAAGAGGTAAAATGGAGACATCCTTAGGAAGGATGGGTTAAATCAAACTTTAATAAGGCATCTCAAAGAAACCCTAGACAATCAGGGGTTGGATGTGTGATTAGAGATTCAATGGGTAATCCATTGGCATTTTAGTCAAAGAAATTGGTGGAGCGAACTAACAAAAAAGAAAAAATCTAAGAATATTTTCTCGCCTTAAAGGTGTCAAGCAAATTGAGAGTTAAAAATTGCACTTGGAAGGTGACTAGAAAATAATAAATAATGTTATCAATTGTAAGAAAATGCCATGCTAGAAGTTCAATAAAGTTATGCCCATATGAGAACTACTGGATGGATTTGAAGATTTTTTGTATAATGTATACATATTGGGAAGGGGATACATTAGTCGATCAAGTGGCTCATTGGGTGGTGGAAAGATCAATAAAGGAAGGATGAATGATTCCAAATGATATTTGGCATGAATTTTTGCAAAGATATGTTTAATAAAAAGGGAGAAAATTGATGGTCATTAATGAAGCCTGATGGACTTGAAATGCACTGAGAAGGGGGGTGAATCAGTAACACCAAAAATAAAACTACTTCAAACACTAACCGGTAGATGAACTTAATAAAAATTTTAAACACAATGCATGTAATCCAAAATGATATAAAATCATCCACCATAACATAAGTGTTTGTACGTGGAAAACCAAAATTGGTAAAAACCACGCTGAGATGGAACTCATAAGTTAACTATATGCAGTAATAGATAACTTACCAGTTAGGGTCTACAAAGTTCTCTGCTAGGAGTGAATCTTGTTAGAGATCCCAAAGCTTGATTAGAAGCTTATACCATATTAAAAGTAGTACCTTGTTACGAGTAACCTCGGTGGAGGATTTTTGAAACTAAACTAATGGATCACCTTGTTAAAGGATATGTACAAAGAATCTTGTTAGAGCTTACCCGGTTAGGGGATTTGAATTTTGTTGTGATTGTTAGAAAAAAATAGGATTGGCTTTATCTATTTGAGTAGCACAATACTTGCTTGATCAGATCCTTCTAAATATATTCAACACTGCTCTTCTGCATACTCTTCAACTTAACTCTTTTGACTTTCACACACAACATATCACTTTCACTCATATAAAATAATTCATTGTAATGTCAATATATAGACATTAAAATTTCATGTCGGCCCAAACAAATCATAACACAATTTCCTAGGTGCAGTGTATTTGGTCAAGTGATCATAACTCATCACAAAAATGCCACCAAAATTTGTTGGTGGGATAACTCATCACGATTTGTGGTAACTCATCACAAAATTAACAAATACTGGTTGGAATTAAATATATGAACCGTTATCCTTGAATCTTCTGATATAATCTCTACTTGATCTTGAATGATGATGTTGACTAATGTGTATCCACTGGTTGTCTTCTATGCATATACCGATTGTCACAAAGTATCGGTTAGAGATAAACCTCTTAGTATAACCTCTAGCATATCGGTTGTAGTATAAATAACTTGAAGTTATACCGGTAGAAAATATAAACATATGTGTGTGTATGCATTTCATCAATGACAACATATGATGAATGTAATACAATCATCATCAAGCCAACAATCTCCCCCTTTGGCATTGATGGCAGCACTTAGAAAAATTTACAATAATACCGCTAAGTGTGCATACAAAACAAAAATTTACACATATACACATGCTCCCCCTTAATGCATACATTATACAAAATTTTCAAAAACACACATACATATTTCTACTCCCCCTTTGACAACAATGCCAAATTGAAAAAGTAAAATATATATATATATATAGAAAATTTGTATCAAAGTGTTCAGCATATACAATAACAACTTAAAAAAAGTTTGTGCATTAGCTAGTCTCATAAAAATATCGTTAAAGTTCTGATTCAACTGTGATATGGCATTTGTCCATGTTGCAAGTACCTTCTTAGTGTACTCTTTTGTAGACACAAGTTGTGTATGGAATTCTTCCATCGAATCTAGTGTATAGGTTACTGGAGTTTCTAAGATAGCTTCTGCATTTGAGTAGGCTCTTTGTAGTATGTCCACTTGTGATGTGAGTATAATTTTGAGTTATTTGAGAGACCGGAGTCTATTTGCCTTCTCATGATCATTGGTCTCCAACCTATTGTGCAAATTATCTACAGATTTGCTAAAAGCAAATATAGAGTTCTCAAGTGGGATGTATGCATTGCATATCCTTTCTAGCTCTTGCTCTATTTCTGTTTGTCTTTTTGTGATATCAAAATAATAGAATGAAACATTAGAGGTAGAAGAAAGATACTTTCGTCCTGTTTCAACAACTTTTCTCAACAAATCTTTATTATGTGACAGAGCCTTTTTGCCAATATTAATGTCCTTTGCAAGTTTCTCTCCATACTTCTTCTTGTGACTTTTCTCAGCATAGATTAGTTTTGCTTCTTCAAGTGACTTTGATCAGATGTGTCGGTAACCAATTGACCAAGTTTTCTAATAGGGGATGTCAGATGTGTTGTAGAAGTTTTTGGTAGTAGACTGGATAGAATATCTACTGCATTCTGAATTGTTTTAGCTTCAACCCTTTGCTCTTTAACTCTCTTCTTATGCGCTCTAGATTGCATAACACTTGCAATCTTCATCATTTCAAATGCGCTCATGTTGTCAACAATGATAGACCCTGAAATGCCTAATGAATCATCATCATCCTCATCAGTCTGTGGAGTGACTAATGGCTTTGCCGGTTCAGAGGATGTAACCTTAATGATTTCTTTCTCTAGATTTTTTTTTGCTTCCTATTCAGAAGTCTGTGTGACAACATTTTCCATAGACTCCTTCTAAGTATCTTGTAAGACCGGTGGGGATTGGGGTTTTTCCAGTTGTTCAGTTGTTAGTGGATTGTCCACTTTTAGTTGAGTTGCTGGTTGCTCAACTAAAGTAATCTGTGTATCAGTGATTTAAGGAGGTTCTATATTGGGTACAATGTTGTCTCCAAATAGATCAACTGTGTCCTAAACATCATCATCAACATGAATAATGGTGTCATCCTTCTTATTGATAGGATAGACCTCATCATCTTGAACAATCTCTTCTTCATCCATTTCTAGTCAATTAACAACATCTTCCTCATTCTTAGAGATATGGATGAGTTCTTCCATCCATTTGATTTCATAGGATATTCGATGGGTCTCAGTTTCAATAATTGCCCTCTTTCCACAGAGTAGTTTCAATCTCCTTTCTTTGAAAGAAAATTGAATTTTGTACTAATCAACTAAAGCACTAATTTCATCTTTATAAAATTCAGGAAAATATTGTACAAATACTTCATCAATGATTTCTTTTTCCAATTTTATAGCTTCCTCCCATTTATCTAACAAAATGGTGTACAAAGAATTTGATATATCCTTTTCAAGATCATGTGGATATCTACTGTAATGACATAAATGAGTGATTACTTGTTCAATGACTTGCTTCTTCTCATCTTCAGTGAATGAATCAAAATGCTCTTTGACATTGTCAAACCTATTCCTCCCTAATGTCTTCATTGTTCTTTCAAAATGGGTATCAGGCTTGTAAGATTCTATATCAATAGGCATAGTTGCCTTTGGCAATTCCTTTACTGTCTTTGCTACTCTACCAATAGCTTTCATCTTCTTAGTTTCTTCTTTAGTATTAGTGCCCTTAGATTCTGCTTGGAGAATAAGTTTTTGGTTTCTCTTCTTTAGTACATTCTCCTTCTTTGTATAGACTTTAGGTGTCAGTTCCTTTTTGGTTTGGATACTCTGAGTCACCCTTGTATTCATAATCACTGGAGGTTCTTCATCAGTTTTATTTTTCTTTCCTTTCCCACTTGTGGCAAGAGCAATACTAGTTTTGGCTTGTGCATTCTAGAATACCACAATATCCAGTTTTGCCTTCTTTTATCTTTAGGAGATGCTAATAGGTTATTAGCATAGCCAACGAGTAAGTCATGGTTCACCTCATAACTCATATTTTCCATTTCTTCTTTTCTAGGCTCAATTGCTTGCATCAAACAAAAATCAGTGGTAACTGTGAAAACAATGTCTTTTGGAAAATGAATTACCACATCTTCAAGCAATCTCATGCTCATCTTCTTCTAAAACTATTGAAATACTTATTCATAGCAGTGGGAAAAGTATTCTTTACAACCTTGATGTTGTTCTTGATTTGTGCAGATACTAGTAAGTCCTTTGACCATTCAATATCACCTATTCCCGGTAATAAATTTTGAAAATAAAAGAATAACCCGACCAATAGATGTCCATACTTGAACTGTAGACTGTTGTCCTTCTTGGTAGATTGCAGATTTAGAAACAATTATCTCCTAATAGCCTTACAGAGATCATAATCTGCATTTTCAGCTATCATCTTATAAGTTGTATGAATTGTTGCAGATGGCACACTATTTAGTCTACTAGAGTAAAATTCCCGGTAGCCTATCACCATTGTTGCCAATTTCACTGCTGGGTCTCTGATATTGTTAACAGAAAAAAGAACTCTTATCAGATGTTGAACTGCTTAGTGAGAATACCATCTCTTTTGAAATTCGTCTCAGCTCAGGTACTTCACCAATTGAGAAATAACCAGTTACAACCTAAATGGCTTCCTTGGTAATTGTGTGAGTTCTCTCTAAGTACATGTTCTCACCATGAACCCAACTCAAAATAATTCTAATATGCTCTTCCTCAAAATCTTCTAGAAAATAAGTGGTGTTGTGAAAACCTTTCTCGAAAACCCTAGCATATTGTGTTTGAATCTTTCCATTCTCATCACAGAGGGATTTTAGCTGAGTGTAAATGTGTAGTGATCCTAGATCCTCTATCTTACAATCAATATAACTTGACAAATCTCCTTTTACTAAAACTCCACTCGGAACTTGTGATAATGCATTATATGCCACAATTTGTTCTGCCTCTACAACTTCCATTGGCTCGGATATAATCATTGACCTTTCTGAAGTCTTTGAAGATAATGCCATTGCAGATGAACAAGATTCGAAGCAGGATTTTCAAAGAAATACCTTATTCTATAGATGTTGTCCTATTTACTGGTTGAATGCCCAAGTGCACACCAGTTTGATCTTCTACAACCTTCAAATCAGTTTGATTGCAAATCACAATGCAACTTCGACAATTATCAGCCAACAAACTCATTTAGCTCAACAAGCACTCCAAATTTATTTCTCGAATGTGTTAGGGTAAAAATGACAAAGTAAAAACTCACTTTTATCCTTTTTACCTACTACATTAAATGCTCGCTAGTTAGGGTTACAAACCCTAATTTCACTGCTCAAGGAGAAACCGGTTGATAACATAGTGACAAAAAGTTATCAAAATTTCATGCTTCAAAATTCTCTTACCGCTCATTCATCTCAAGGGGTCCGAAGGTAATTTGATAGTTACACTCCCCTTAGCCATATTTAAAAGGCTTAATTCACCAGTGTAGTGTTCTCTTCACTGGGTGAAGGAACAATTTCTTCTCTAGGTGAGTCATTACTTTTCTTCTTCCATATCCGATTCATTTCCTCTCTAGTTTCTTCAACATTAACTTTCTACTTTCCTTTCTGATCCTTAGAAGAATTAACTGGTTTTCTATTTCTGGATCTACAAAAATTTTCTAAGTGCCCCAGTTCGTTGCAGTGATAGCAAGCCATACCAAATGATTTCCAAGGTCCTGCATTTCCTCTCCTAGTTCTTCTTCTGTAGTTCATAGCCACATGACCAAAGTTATTACATATGGTACAAAAGACATTTGTTACCTTTTCCATCTCAAATTGACTAAACCAGTTGTCATAGGGTGTTTGCCAGTTCATGTTGACCCGGTTGTCAAAATTCCTCATCCAGTTGCCATTTGGCCTTGGATGGATATGTGGTATATAATTGTTTGCTCCATATCTGCGCTCAATAGATCTCTGTCCATACATTCTACATGTGAAGAAATGACCTTCACATTTATTGGACACATACCTAGCATTAGTATTGTACCTTGCATTTCTGTTAGGTTTGTCTTTACAAACATTTGTAGTGTGACCAGGTTTATGGCAAACAAAACAAACAGGTTTAAAGACCTTCTTACCGATAGGCTTCTTGATCTTAGGAGCAGAATTGTTCTTAAGAGTGTTGCTCCTAGTACCAGAGGATTCACCTTTTTCAATTGTATGAAAATTAAGTCCAGAGGTATCACCTTTCATCCTTTGTGATTGAATTTTTTCTTCAAGGAAGGTAGAACTCTTGTTGAACTTTTCTAGTTTCTCATTAGCTTCAGTAAGCTATTTGGTGAGATCTTCATTATGCTTTGACAGGTTCTCTCTCTGAGATGATGCTAATTCAAGATCTAGTTGTAAGTTCTCCTTCTCTTCTCTTTCAGCATGTTACGATTCCCAAAGATACTAAGAGGGGGGTGAATCGGTATCTAACCGATAAATATATTTTCTGACCTTATTAAATAAATTGCATTCCAAAACATTGTACTGGTAAGCAAGAATTAATGCAGTAAATATGAACAATAAACACAACATAGAAAGCACACCATAACACAAGATTTTTAATGAGGAAACTTAGTGTGGGAAAAACCTCGGTGGGATTTGTCACCCACAATATTCACTCACTGGCCAATGCATGGATATTACTTACAATAGGGGCCTGCACATGCAGGAAGGCCAACTGCCTAAAGCTCATTGCTTGATTACAAAAGGAAGTCTCACTGAATTACAAAATGGATTATGCAAATCCAGTATAATGTACTTCTTTAGTTCAGCTTCTGCTATGCCAGGTTCAGTACTAGTTTAAGCTCATACAACAACCATAAACCTTACTCCAAAATCTTCCTTAATATTCGCACATTACTTCTGCAAATAATCTTCCCATGTCCGCATCTAAAATAATCTACAAGATCTTATACTTATATATGAGTCTTATTATAATACGCCTTGTTGGCTTACAAAAAGATATTACAAATAAATACAAAATACAATAATCAAAATCCTATCGGTTGGGGTGTCGATAATCATCTTTGTCACTGTCGGTGAACTATCTATCAGTGTAGAGTCTGTCGGTGTCGGTGCCTGCCAGTGACATAGGATTGAAAGGTTGCCATCAATGACAATACCTTCAATCATCTACAATTCCCATTGGATTGTGCAATGCCAACAATCTCCCCCTTTGGCATTGATGGCAACACCCACGAGAAAAATTCAAAATTGTATCCAAAAATTGAAGTCCAAAAATCTTACCAAAACTATGTGCTCCCCCTGAGCAAATGATCTCTAAGTCATTGGATTTTTCTCTTCTCTACTACTACCCCTTTGAAATCAATGACAAAGGTTGTCAAAATGTTAATTGAGTGTAGTTATCAGCTCAAACCTTGTACCTGGCTGGTTACAATCTGAAAAAGGTCTGCTAATACAAAATTTAGGCTCTTAGTGAACCTGTCATTGTCCTTCATTGTTGCCTCTGTTCTTTGAATGATACCAGTGAGGTGATGCATTTGCTCTTTCAATTTCTTCAGTCCTTGAACAAGTGCCTCTGATATCTCTTTCCTTAAAGAGATGAGGTAATCCAATTTGGGACTGAGTCTACATTTTAGATCTTTTTCCTTTCCTTTTATTCTTTCCTTTTCCTTCTCCAATTTCTCAAGTTTTTCCTCAAATTCAACTATCTTCTGCTCTATAACTGATATTGGTTCAAGTGAACCAATGAGTTTTTCATCTATATCATTTATTTCTTTCTACACATTAGTGATCTTCTTGTCTATATCCACTGTCAAAGTATTAGTCTTACAAGTGTCTCTGTACAATTCCTTAAACTCCATTATTGTTTTGCTTAGTGTCGGTAGGAGTGTGTCAATATGTCACATGCACTTCTTTATTGTCTCATCAAGAATTTCTCTTTTTCCTTATTCATTTTCTCTCTAAATGTCTCCTCATTTATCTGTTCAACTGTCAATATGTTACCAGTGATATACTTAGACAATGTGTCTAATTGACTTAAAAAATCTTTATTTTCCACATTGCACTTGGGTGCAATTAGTTTTAGAATAGGAATGGTATCATCAATAGCTTTATATTCTAGTGCATTACACTCTATGATTTTCTTAATTGAATCCAATAATACCTCTGTCACATTAGTTGGTCTGAATTCTTTCATTGAAGAACCAAATGATTGTCCAACTACCTTAACAATTTGTATTCTGCCACTATGAGTAACGTCTTTGCTTGTATTGACCTCTGGTAGGTCAGTTTGTGTTTGCATTTCTATCAGCAAAGGTTTAGGCTTATCAGTTGTTGCTGGTGGTACTATCTCTACATGAACTTGTGACTCAACCTTTTTCTCTTCCTATTTCTCAACTTGTACCTCAGTGGGTTTCATTGTGCTCTCTATTGCTAGTTTCTCTGATGAAGTCTCAGTGGTATTCACTGTCGGTTTCTCAGTATGCACCTCTGTATTGTCCACTGTCAGTATCTCTAGTAGTTTCTATATGTTATAAGTTGATTGCTCTAACTCTGTAGGTTTTTCAATGTTTGCATTAATGATATTATCAGTATCCATTCCAATAACCAGGGGATCAACTGATTGTTCAGTTTTCTCAAGGTGTGTCTCAACCCCAATTTCAACATTATCAGTTGGTGTTTCAACTGCAATATTGTCAACCGATGGCTCAGTAGCCACATCTTTCTTCTCACCAGTGGTTTCCTTATCAACCACAATATTGACCTCTTGTGTATCAATATTCATTGTATATAAAACTTTAGAATCAGGATTTGTATCCTCGTGTGTAGTCTCCATATCCTCAATTGCCGATGTGTCAACGGTTTCAACTAGTGGAGTCATAGAAGGAGGTGGTGGCAAATTGTCTATTACTTTTATGTTAGGTAGTCCACCTACCTTTCCTTTACCTTTGTCCTTATCCTTTTGATATACCTTAAATGTTTTAGGTCTATTGAGTTCTTCTAGCTTCTCTTTCTCCACAAAGAAGATATCCCATTTATCTGTTGTCTCTTCAGTGATTTCATTAACTTTGCTTGCCATTAAGGATACATGTCGGTGACCACTGGAAAATACTGTCCGGTTAGCCTCACTTATTAACTCATCAATTTATTCTACTGATTTAACAGGGTGTACAACAAGAAGCTTTTCAACTTTTATTTTCTTATCCAATTCCATAATAGCTAGCCTCTTGGCATCAAGTCGTCTATACAAGTCACTAGGCAGATCATCTACAACCTCTATCGAAAATTTCTTATAGATATCTAGGTGTAGAATGATACTATTTTCCATTATTTCCTTTTCCTCATTTGTAAAAGTATCACATAGTTTAATGACATTAGACAAGTTTCCATCATCCATTATTTTATTCAAAAGATTGTCTATAGGAGGAATAACTCATTTTTCCTTCTTCTTCCTTGGTGTCATTTTCTTTGTTGGTGGCCTTACTGCCTATTGTTTCCTTCTTGTTCTCTTTAGTGTAGGAGAGGGTACCGGTGAAGGTTTTCTTTTCCTTTCTACTCTCTTAAACTCAGCTGGGATTTCACTGTTAGATGAAGTTCCAACCGGTGAGAGGTGAGCTTCCGGTTGTAACCCTTCCAAGTCACTTTCCTTAATACCGGTGATATTCAATATATTTTCCTTGATCTCTTTCACCTATTTTGATTCTTTTTTGATAGTTTTCTCTCTTTTCTTCCTTTGTTTAAGTGTTTGTACTTGTCTTTCAATGGTTTCAGCACTACCAAATATTTTCTCTTCAGGTTCTCTAGGGGCTTCAAGTAGGGCTTTGGCATATGTCTCAATTATGTTTACATCAGCCTCATAACCCATTTATGTCACCCAAATAGTTCTAGGAACCACTGCCTCCATCCAGATTTCATCTTTCTTAATAACAAAATTGTTAAGTCCCGAAGACAACTGAGAGGGGGGGGTGAATCAGTTGTTAGATAAATTCAAACCAAAAACAACTTAACCAACCTTAATGCTTAATACCAGTAAACCAAAATTTATGTCGGTAGACAGTTTATCAGTTAATTACAGTATCGGTAAGGATTAATGCATGAAATAGAAAGACAATAATATCCACAACACATAACACCAATATTTGTACATGGAAACCCTGTAAGGGGAAAAACCATGGTGGGAAACCTTACCCACAATCAGATGATACTACTACAGATAGTATGTGTATACAAATGGGGTCTACACATGCAGAAAGGCCAAGTGCCTAGAGCTCACTGCTCAAACACAAGTAGGAGTCACACTGACTACAATTGGATGGTTAAATCCAATAAAGATGTACTGCTCAAAATAACATCTTTCTATGCTAGATTCAGTACCGATGTAGTTCTGATTGTCTTCACAAAAACCTTGCTTCACCTTCAAATGATGTCTGCGTGTATATCTCTACTTATTCTCACATATACCTTCTTACAATTCCTTTTTCCAATCGCCTATTGATCTTACAAATAAGATCTTACATATATACCATAACCTAAGACCAATTTTAGTAGTTCGGCTCTAATAGATATTACAATAAAACATTTTACAAGTTAATCAATGACCAATGTAATAACCGATTCAACATGTTAGCTTGATGCATTTACAACAATAATAAATCATCTCCAAAGCGTGTCATGCTGATCTGGAATAGATAAGACTATCGGTGCTTATCCTGGACCTATTTGTTGGTAGAAACAAATATGCAATCACGAATATACCAATGAACAAATCTCTAAGACAAAGTGTCCAAATGATGTCTTTGACATAACCATGTGTTTTCCATATCATTCCAAGTGTCGGTAAACAATATATCCTGCCGGTGTACCAGATACCAGTGACTGTGCATAAGTCACTTGCTTGCCGGTGAACATTGCCGATTCTTCAAAGTGCCAAAGTTGATAAGTGTTAGTAGTTGTTGACATCAATGACAAAACCATACCAAAATACCAACAAAAACAAATTTCTTTCTAATATTTGTCAACAATGTCCTGAGGTAGCCTTTTCCCTTTTTTTCATTCTAGCCTTAAATGCTTGGAAATATTCAATTATATTGTTTTCCTTGTTAGTTCCCATGTCGGTAAAGATATCCAATAGTTGCTAACCTACCGGTATGTCAAAACCAAATTCTTTCTTGCCTATACCGAGAACTTCCTTTGTAATATATAGCATTAGGCACACACATAGATTACCAAATCTAAAAGTACCTTTCTTATCACCTTTTATTTTCTTCAAGTTGTCAATCAATTCATCCTTCAACCATTCACATATATCTATCTTAGCATTATTGTTCACCATATCATAAGCACTCTTGATACATAAACTAGCAACAAAGTTTAATCTGTTAGCATGTGTAGTTTTATATCCTAGTATCATGCTAATGAATCTAACATTTATGTCTTTCACATCATTGACTCTCAAGGATTTGTTGTCATGGGTTGCACCAATTAATGTCATCACAATGTTATTTGGAACTTTCTTAGATTTGTCAAGCCTGCTACCGGTGGAAGGTAAGCCAGTCACTACCTTTACTTCTTCTCTAGTGATCTTATGGATAGAATCAAGCCAGAAGAATTCTCCATGAACTCTACTAAGTACAATCCTTACAACTTCCCTAGGGAAATCTGGAATATCAAGTATTTCCACAAAACCTAGGGTTTCTATGTTTTTATGTTCCGGTTTCACAACACCATTCTCATCACAAATGATAGTCTTGTACATTCATGATTTTATCAACACCTAGTTCTTCAATATGACAATGTATGTATATCCTAGGGTCTTCTACATATGCAACTCCTTTAGGTATTTTAGAGAATGCACCTAGGGTATCATCTTGCTTCTCTACTTCGGGTATGATTTTGAATATGGGCCTAGGGCATTTAACCACCTCAACAATAGTAGGGTGTGCAATGAATTCAAGAGTAGAGGAGGAAGCCATTGATAAATACCTTAATCTACCTTTAGGTTTGGATGCTTGAAATATTTTGCTTCACTTCTTGTTGTGGATGCCTTCGCTCGGGTTTTTCTCGCTCTTAGGAAATTTGAATGCTCAGTGAGTGAGAAAGAGTGAAAAACACTTTCTTTATAATGTTTTTTCCTTCAACTACCACAATAAATGCCTATCAGTTAAGTGAAACTTAACACATCTGCCACTAAAGAAGCAATTCATCTTCTTACCATCAACTGAGGGTAAACTAGCATGATTTTCAATTAGTTGCCATACCCCCAAAGGGTTTCTTTTCAATTAGATGAAGAATCTCCTGTCATGTTCTACCGGTGAAGAAATAGTCTCATCAACATTATGATCTCTCTTTCTAATCCATTGTTTTGAAAATTATTGCTTTACCTCATCAACCTTCTCTTTACCTTTGAAATTGGGTCCTTTATTATTTGTCGGTGATGCCTTACTTCTACAAAATTTTGCAATATGTCCAATCTTGTTACAAGCATAACAAGTCACATTAATTTTCTGAATAGCCTTTCCATATCCTATGCTGGTATGTGTTCTGCATTGATTAGATAAGTTTCCAAATCTTCCACAAACATAGCATCTTACATTCATTCTATAGTTTTTTGAATTATGACCAAATTTGTTGCATTTTGAACATTGACCAATGGGTGCATTAATGTTCTGATAGTTTCTAGATCTACACTGATTTTCTCTATGACCATACTTGTTACATTTAAAGCATTTCCCATTAAATTTGTAGGCATTAGGTTTTCTTATCAGTTTACTGTGATCATGGTTGTTTGCAGTACAGGAGCTTTCACCAACTTCAAAGCCAAGTCCATTAGTATCTCCATTAGGTTTCTGATTTTTCAGCATATCATCAAATTCTTCTGAACTTTTCTTGAATTTCTCTTTGTGTTGATTTGCAGTAGCCAACTCATTTTCCAAGAAATCCTTCT
This sequence comes from Cryptomeria japonica, assembly GCF_030272615.1. Taxonomy (NCBI): domain Eukaryota; kingdom Viridiplantae; phylum Streptophyta; class Pinopsida; order Cupressales; family Cupressaceae; genus Cryptomeria; species Cryptomeria japonica. The sequence goes on from NC_081412.1 coordinate 152,138,940, forward strand.
GCCTCATGAGTTCAGTTTTATCATGTTCCAAGTGAATCATATTTGTCTTCAACATATCATTTTCATGACTGAGTCTTAGATTTTCAATTCCAGCATCATTGATTCTTCTAGTCAAGTCATCTTCATTCTTCTTTTTATCTTCAGTGTCTTTACAAAATCTCATAGTCATATCTTGCATCTCATTCCTCAAGGTCATGTTTTCTCGCTTCATCTTGCTTACAAGATCATTAAGAGTTTCCTTTTCATCATCATCATTATATATCTTCTCATGAAGTTCTCTTATTTTGTTTCTAGCAATAGTAAGATTCTCTTGAAGTCCTTGAATGATTTCTTGTGCATCCTTCAGATCATCTTCAAGTTTGATATTCTTCAACTTTTTTGCCTCATAATCCGCAAGAGCTCCTTCTAATTGCTTTCTCAAGTTATCCATCTATACCGGTGTCAGAATCTTCCTCAAGCTGTTAGGATTTTGAAAATTAAGGACCAAGCTCTGATACCAATTGTTAGGATTCCCAAAGATACTGAGAGGGGGGGTGAATCATTATCTAACCCGTAAATAGATTTTATGACCTTATTAAATAAATTGCATTCCAAAACAGTGTACCGATAAGCAAGAATTAATGCAGTAAATATGAACAATAAACACAACATAGAAAGCACACCATAACACAATATTTTTAATGAGAAAATCTAGTGTGGGAAAAATGTCGGTAGGATTTGTGACCCACAATATTCACTCACTGGCCAATGAATGGATATTACTTACAATAGGGGCCTGCACATGCAGGAAGGCCAACTGCCTAAAGCTCACTGCTTAATTACAAAAGGAAGTCTCACTGACTTACAAAATGGATTATGCAAATCCAGTAAAATGTACTGCTTTAGTTCAGCATCTACTATGCTAAGTTCAATACCGGTTTAAGCTCATACTATTAGGAATCTTTGCATAATAGGTCTGCCTAATATTTTTCCTTATTGCTTTCATATCCCTTTTCAAATGTCTACAATGATCTCTTTTATATATAAGAGTCATTTTACAATTTGCCAAGTCAGCTTACAAAGTTTTTACAATAATAAACAAAATATAATATAACAAAATCCTGTCGGCCTCTGTGTCGGTATACTTCCTTTCTGTACCGGTGTCGGTGTCCTGAGTGCCAGTGTAGAGTGTGATCTGTTGATGCTGGTGTACTACCTTTGCCAGTGCCATAGGATTGCAAGGTTGCCATCAATGACAAAACCTTCAATCACATACAATGTCTCATTGGAGTGTGCATATGCCAACAATCTCCCCCTTTGGCATTGATGGCAACACTCATGAGAAATTTCAAAAGTGTATAAAAAATGTGAAGTCCAAAAAATGTTACCAAAAATGTGTGTGCTCCCCCTGAGCATATGATTCCTGTGATATTGAATTTTCTCATCCCACTACTCCCCCTTTGGCATCAATGACAAAGGTTGTCAAGATGTTAGTAGAGTTTGTAGTTTCAACCTTGTAATTGGAAAGTTACAATTTGAAATAGATCCACCAAAATCAAGTTTATACTCTCCATAAACTTTTTACTATCTCTTATTGTTGTCTCTGTTCTCTTAACTATACCGGTGAGATGCTGCAAATGCTCTGCTGGTGTTTTATGTCCCTGTATTAGCACCTCAGATACTTCCTTTCGTAGTGATGCTAGATATTCCAATCTTGGACTTAGTTTTAATCTCAAATGTATTGCCTTATTCACTATTCTTTCTTTCTCTCTTTCCAATTTAAGTAAATCTTCTTCAAAATTTGTTATCTTCTCCTCAAAAACTGATAGTGTATCAGGTGAGTTAACAAAATTATCTGCAAATTTATTGATCTCATCTTGTACCTTGCTCATCTTCTTGTCTATATCTACAGTCAAAATTTTTGTCTTACAAGTGTCTTTGTATAGAGTTTTGTACTCTTTCAATAAATTACACAATTCCGGTAGAAGTGTGTCAAAATCTCTGTTACACTTCTTTATTTGCTCATCAAAGAATTTCTGCTTTTCAATTTCTATTTTATCCTTCAATGTCTCTTCCTTTATTTTCTCAATGTTTTCTGTGATATATTTACATAGTGTATCAAGTTGTCCTAAAGAATCTTTATTGTCTATATTACAGTTAGGAGCAATTACCTTCAAAATTGGTATGGTATCATCAATTGCCTTATAAGCTTGTGAGCTGCAGTCTGTTATCTTTTTGATTGAATCTAATAGTACCTCAGTCACATTAGTTGATTTGTATCCTGATGATGAACCAACATTCTGAGTACCGCCAGTGGAAGTAACCAAGCTTGTATTGACCTCTAGTAGGTTTGTTTGTGTCTGCATTTCCTTAAGCAATGGTTTTTCTACTTCTCTAGTTGTTGGTGGCACTGTTTCCTTATGTTCCTGTTCCTGTTGCTATTGTGGTTCCTATTTCTGTTGTTGTTGTTGTTCCTATTCTGGAGCCTTTTGCTCTTTGTTATATGTCAATTTCTCTTGCGTGTTTTTAGTTTGCTCAGCTACCGGAGGTTCACTAGCCATTTCAGTTTTATCAGCTATATCTTTGTCTACCACAATGTTGATCTTTTGAGTATCAACATCCACAGTATATAAGACTTTAGGATTAGGATTACCATCCTCTACATCCATACTCTTAGTTGCCGGTTGATCTTCTGTAGCTATTGTTTTTACTAGTGGAGTAATCAAAGGAGGTGGGGGTAAGTTGTCTTTAACCTTGATACTAGGTGGTCCACCAACTTTACCTTTACCCTTGTCTCTATCTTTTTGATAAAATTTTATAGCTTTGGGGTTCTTGTATTCTTCTTGTTTTTCTTTTTCAACTAGGAATATATACCATCCATTTTTTGTCTCCTCAGTCACCTCATTAACTCTTCAAACCATTAAAGAAATGTGCCGGTGTGCAGTAGAAAATACTGACTAGTTGGCTTGAGCAAATAGGTCATCGATTTCTTTGGGTGAATTTACCGGATATACAGCAAGTAGCTTCTCAATCTTTATTTTCTTGTCTAGTTCTATTACTGCTTGTCTTCTTGCTTCCAGTCTCTTAAATAGTTCATCTAGAATTTCATTTACTACTTCCATCAAAAATTTCTTATACATATCCATATGCAATATAACACTGTTTTCAACTTGTTCTTTTTCGTCGGCTGTTAAAGTGTCATATATTTTCTCTATATTCTTCAATTTACCTTCCTCTATAATTTCATTCAGCAGTATATCAAGAGGGGCCAAGTCTTTGTTTGTCCTCTTCTTCTTTGGTGTAGCCTTTCTTACTGGAGATCTCACTGCTTGTTGTTTTTGTCTTGTCCTCCTGGGTGAGGGTGTGGTTGCCAGTGAGGGATCTCTTTTCCTTACAACTCTTTTGAAATTTACAGGCGTATCACTCTCCGAAGAGGTACCTACCGGTGATAGGTGAGTTTCAAGTTGTGGAGCTGCTAACTCATCCTCTGTTATATTGGTTTTCTTCAACACATCTTCTTTGATGGCCTTTGCTTGTCTGTAACCTTTCCTTACAACTGCCTCAACCTTTTTCACTCTTTTCTTTGATTGTATTTGGCTTTCAATAGTTTCTGCACTACCAAATATTTCTTCCTTAGGTTCTCTGGGGGCTTCCAAAAGTGCTTTAGCATATGTTTCAATTATATGATCATCTATTTCATAGCCCATCTCGGTTACCCAAACTATCCTAGGGATGACTGCTTCCATCCAGATTTCATCCTTCTTGATTACAAAGCATATTTCATCTTTGCATTTGTTGACAATCTTTTGTGATAACCTGATTCTTTTCTTCATTTTGGCCTTTAGTGCTTGAAAGAAATCATGAATATTGTTTTCCTTGTCTTCTCCCATGTTATTGAATAGTTCTGTTAACTATTTACCTATCGGTATATCATATCCAAGTTCTTTGTAGCCTATACCGGGAACCTATTTGGTTATATGTAGCATCAGACATACTAATAGATTTCCAAACCTGAAAGTTCCTTTCTTGTCCTTCTTAATCTTTCCAAGGTTGTCAATTAACTCATCCTTTAACCACTCACATATATCAATCTTTGCATCATCTGTGACCATATCATAAGCACTCTTAATGCATAAACTTGAAACTGGATTGAGTCTATTTGCATGAGTAGCTTTATATCCTAATATCATGCTGATAAATCTCACATTAATGTCTGTTACATCATTAACTCTTAGGGACCTTTTGTCGAATGTTGCACTAGTTAGGTTTGTAACTAGGTCATTGGATACCTTCTTAGTTTTATCTAGCCTTTTACCAGTGGTTGGTAACCCTGTGACAACTTTCATAGCTTCCTTAGTGATTTTGTGGATTGCATCTAACCAGAAAAATTCACCATGTACCCTGCTTAAGACTATCCTAATCACATCCTTGGGGAATTCAGGAATGCTAAGGGTCTATGTGAATCCTGGGGTCTCAATGATCTTGTGTTCATCTTTTATATTTTCGGATTCATCACATATCATAGTTTTAAACATGGTTTTAATCTCTTCATCTCCTAGTTCCTCAATGTTGCAATGGATGTAAATTATGGGGTCTTCAGCATAAACAACTCCCTTAAGAATTTGAGAAAAAGAACCTAAGGTATCATCTTTCTTTGCTACCTCGGGAACTAACTGAAATATGGGCCTAGGTATTTTTATAACTTCAACAATAGTAGGGTTTGCTATATATTCAATTGCAGAGGTAGATGCCATGATAAAATACCTTTTACTGTTTTTAGGATGGATGATTGCTTGGAGTGTTCTTGCCTCTTGCTCGAAATGCCTTAGCTCCGAATCTTCGTACTCTTCTTAGGTTTGAAATCTCGGTGAAATGGAATGGAGCCAAAACCTCAATTTTATAGCGTCTTTTTGCCATCTACCACATTAAATGCATGCCGGTTAAGTATTCACTTAACATTGTCTACCGGTAAAAAGTAATTTCCAACTTCTTATCTCTAACCGAGGGAATAATAGCACATGTGTCATTAGATTGCCAAACCCTCAAGGAAACTTTCTTCAATTAGATGAAGAACTTCCTATTGGTGGAGCACTGCTCTGTCCTACGGGTGAAGCATCACTCTGTCCTGCCGGTGAAGCATTGATTTGTTCTACCAATGGAGAAGTATTCCCAATATTTAGATTAGCTTTTCTAATCCATTGTTTTGAGAATTCTTGCTTAACCTCTTCAACTTTTTCTTTACCTTTCAAGCTAGAACTTTTGTTGTCTACCGGTGTTCCTTTACTTCTACAGAATTTAGCAATATGCCCAATCTTGTTAAATGCATAACAAGTTACATTATTCTTCTGAATAGCTTTCCCATAGCCTATGCCGGTTTGTGTTCTGCATTGATTAGATAAATGTCCAAATCTTCCACAAACATAACATCTCACATTCATTTTGTAGTTTTCAGAGTTGTGACCAACTTTGTTACATTTTGAACATTGACCAGTGGGTGTGTTGATATTCTGATAATTTCTAGATCTACATTCATTTTCTCTATGACCATACTTATTACAGTTAAAGCATTTTCCATTGAATTTATAAGCATTAGGTTGTCTTACCGGTTTGTTGTGATCCTGAGTATTTGCAGTACCAGAGCTTTCACCAACTTCAAAGCCAATTCCAGAAGTGTCACCTTTAGGTTTTTGATTCTTCAGCAAGGTGCCAAGTTCCTCTGAGCTTTTCTTGAATTTTTCTTTATGTTGATTTGTAGTTTCTAGTTCTCTTTCTAAGACTTCTTTTTGTCTCATCAGTTCATTTGAGTCATTCTGAGTATGCATCAGATCTGTCTTCAACATGTCATTTTCATAGCTAAGTCTTGTGTTCTCATTTGCTGCATCACTTAGTCTTCTGGTCAATTCTTCTTCATTCTTCTTCCTATCCTCAATCTCTTTGCAAAATCTCATAGTCATATCCTGCATCTCATTCTTTGTTGTCATGTTCTCTTGTTTCAACTTGCTTATCATATCATTAAGTGATTCCTTTTCATCATTCTCATTTTGCAATTTTTCACAAAGTTCTCTTCTCTTATTTCTTGCAACAATAAGATTCTCTTGAAGTGCCTGAATGATATCCTGAGCTGCCCTTAAATCATCTTCTAGTTTGATATTTTTCAATTTCTCTGCATCATACTTTGAAAGAGCTCCTTCAAGTTGCTTCATCAGATTTTCCATCTTTACCGGTGTCAAGATCTTCCTCAAGCTGTTAGGCTTCTGAAAATAGAGGACCAATCTTTGATACCAATTGTTATGAATCCCACAGATACTAAGGGGGAGGGGGGTGAATCAGTATCTAACCGGTGATTAGAATTTCTTGACTTAAAACATGCAAAACATATTATAACAGTGTACCGGTATGCAAGAAATAATGCAATAAACAGAATTAAGAACATCCACATGAAAAGCACACCATAACACAAGGTTTTAATGAGGAAACCCGGTGTGGGAAAAAAACTCAGTGGGATTTGTGACCCACAATATTCACTCACTAGCCAATAAGAGAATATTACTTACAATAGGGGCCTACACATGCAGGAAGGCCAACTGCCTAGAGCTCACTGCTCAATGGGAAGTCTCACTGACTTACAATGAGGATTATACAAATCCAATATCTTGTACTGCTTTACAATAGCATCTATAATGCCTGATCTAGTACCGGTTGCTGCTCTACTTCTTATATAAACCCTTTAGCCTATATTTCGCATAATAGGTCTGCCTAATATTTTTCCTTATTGCTTTCATATCCCTTTTCAAATGTCTACAATGATCTCTTTTATATATAAGAGTCATTTTACAATTTTCCAAGTCTGCTTACAAAGTTTTTACAATAATAAACAAATTATAATATAACAAAATTCTGTCGGCCTCTGTATCGGTATACTTCCTTTCTTTGTGCTGGTGCCGGTGTCAATGTCCTGAGTGCTGGTGTAGAGTGTGATCCGCTGATGATGGTGTACTGCCTTTGTCTGTGCCATAGGATTGCAAGGTTGCCATCAATGACAAAACCTTCAATCACATACAATGTCTCATTGGAGTGTGCATATGCCAACACATACAACAACCATAAACCTTACTCCAAAATCTGCCTTAATATTCGCACATTACTTCTGCAAATAATCTTCCCATGTCCACATCTAAAATGATCTACAAGATCTCATACTTATATATGAGTCTTATTACAATACACCTTGTCGACTTACAAAAAGATATTATAAATAAATACAAAATATAATCATCAAAATCCTGTCGGCTGGGGTGTCGGTAATCATCTTTGTCATTGCCAGTGAACTATCTGCCAGTGTAGAGTTTGTCGATGTCGATGCCTGCCGGTGCCATAGGATTGCAAGGTTGCCATTAATGCCAATACCTTCAAAATGGATATTACTTACAATAGGGGCCTGCACATGCAAAAAGGCCAACTGCCTAAAGCTCACTGCTTAATTACAAAAGGAAGTCTCACTAACTTACAAAATGGATTATGCAAATCTAGTAAAATGTACTACTTTAGTTCAGCATCTACTATGTTAGGTTCAGTACCGGTTTAAGCTCATACAACAACCATAAACCTTACTCCAAAATCTGCCTTAATATTCGCACATTACTTCTGCAAATAATCTTCCCATGTCCGCATCTAAAATGATCTACAAGATCTCATACTTATATATGAGTCTTATTACAATACGCCTTGTCATCTTACAAAAAGATATTACAAATAAATACCAAATACAATAATCAAAATCCTGTTGGCTGGGGTGTCGGTAATCATCTTTGTCATTGCCGGTGAACTATCTGCCGGTGTAGAGTTTGTCGGTGTCGGTGCCTGTCGGTGCCATAGGATTGCAAGGTTGCCATCAATGACAATACCTTCAATCATCTACAATTCTCATTGGAGTGTGCAATGCCAACACAACATTCAAATGCTCATGCAAGGTAGCATTTTTTCGCTTGATCTTGGCAATCTCTTGATCTCTTTCCTTGATAAGATCTTCAGCAGCTCTTCTGGCTTCCAGTTCCTGACTCATGTGGATAGTAAGACCTTTCAGCTCTCTCCTTAGGTTTAGCTTTTCACCGTTTAACTTTTCAACTTCTTCGGCTAAAGAATCAATATTGGCCTCATCTGAAGAACTATTATTAGATATCTCTAACAGTTGTTCAGTTAGCTCTCTCCTTTTGACTTGTGAAGCTTTCAGTTTGACCCTAAGGATTTCAAGCTCATTTCTGCTAGCTTCTATCTCTCTAGCCATCTCGATGTAGCTCATGTCCCCCATGGTGGTTTCAAGGTTCCCTTCTAAGCGATTAGGCCTCAAAGAAGTTAGGCTCTGATACCAATTGATGGACTTGAAATGCACTGAGAGGGGGGGGGGTAAATTAGTGACACCAAAAATAAAACTACTTCAAACACTAACCGGTAGATGAACTTAATAAAACTTTTAAATACAATGCATGTAATTCAAAATGATATAACAACATCCACAATAAGTAAAGCATCCACCATAACACAAGTGTTTGAACGTGGAAAACCCAAATAGGTAAAAACCAGGGTGAGATGGAACTCACAAGTTAACTATCTGCAATAACAGATAACTGTCTGGTTAGGGTCTACAAAGTACTTTGCTAGGAGCGAATCTTGTTAGAGATCTCAAAGCTTGATTAGAATCTTATACCCTATTAAAGGTAGTACCCTATTAGGAGTAACCTCAGTGGAGGATTTCTGAATCCAAACTAATGGATCACCCTATTAGAGGATTTTTACAAAGAGGCTTGTTAGAGCTTACCTGATTAGGGGATTTGAATTCTATTGTGATTGTTAGAAAACAACAGGATTGGTTTGATTTGTCTGAGTAGCACAATACTTGCTTGATCAGATCCTTCTAAACATATTCAACACTACTCTTTTTCATACTCTGCAACTTAACTATTTTGACTTTCGAACACAACATATCACTTTCACTCATATGAAATAATTCATTGCAATGTCAATATATAGACATTAAGATTTCATATCGGTCCAAAGAAATCATAACACAATTTCCTAGGTGTAGTGTATCTAGTCAAGTGATCATAACTCATCACAAAAATATCGTCAAAATTTGTTGGTGGGATAACTCATCATGATTTGTGGTAACTCATCACAAAATCAACAAATACCACTTGGAACAATCAATACCGGTTGGAATTAAATATATGAACTGTTATCCTTGAATCTTCTGATATAATATCCGTTGTATCTTCAATGATGGTGCTGACTAATGTGTATCCACTGGTTGTCTTCTATGCATATACTGGTTGTCACAAAGTACTGGTTAGAGATAAACCTCTTAGTATAACCTCTAGCATACCGATTGTAGTATAAACAACTTGAAGTTATACCGGTAGACAATATAAACATATGTGTGTGTATGTGTTTCATCAATGACAACATATGATGAATATATTGCAATCATCATCAAGCCAACAAAGCCAACAATCAATATGTAACAATAAGACATATAAGAGTATGTGTGAGAGTAGCAATTTGCATCAACATGTTGGTGTAGGTGGATGGTGTGGGAAATAAATTCATTTGGGATGTAGTGAGAGCTACCAAAAGGTGGGTGTTTCCTTCTCTCTCACGACAAGTGATCGCCAGGTTGCTTTTAGAGGGTAGGTGATTGACAAAAGGTTGAAGAATATTTTTAAACATAGTGACCCCGTGTTGCTCCAAAAGATTAAAATGATGTTGGGTGAAGAGTTTTTGAGTTGGGACCATAAGTATAGAACAAACATGGACATTTCCATGATGTTCTTTGTGTGGCTCCTAGAACTATGCACAGAAGATGTGAGGAGGATAAAGATAGTGTATTTGGGAGAAACAGAGAGGTGGTATAGAATTGTTTCTTGCAATGGATGAACTAAGTGTTGGGTTTCATGCACATGGTGGATGTTGGTTGTGCCTTTACTATAGATTCAACACTCCACTACTACCCTTCATTATTTGGGGTATTTTGTTCAATAAAGACACCCAACAAGAATAGGCACTGGATGGCATGGATTTTTTTTGAGACATGGTAGAGAAGGTACATAAAAAAAAGGGGAGGAACATAGTGGTGCAATCTTTTTTATGTTAGGACTGAGTAGCAAGTGAATGGATTATAAATGATGTGTGAAGTTTTGGATACAACTTGGAGAAGACCAGTGGGCACTAGTAGTTTCCAATTTTGAGCAAGATAAGATGAAATAAAAAATATTTTAAATCTGTATTTCTTGCTATTTTTGTATTTACAACAATCTGGAAAACAATGCAATATATTTTTTTGCAAATTTAATATAATGGATGCAATTCCCTAGTCTACTATTACCAATTAAAAAATAACATGATTTCAATAAATCAAGAAAATTTTGCATTTTACAACACAAGTACCTTTACAAGATCAAACGGCAAACAAAACACCTTCCACAAACGAGAGTTGCACGAATGAATGTTATATTACTCAAAAGAAAAGAACACAAAATGAATTAAAATTGTACAATGAGGTGCTTATAAAGAAACACATAACTAAATTTAGGAGAACTAAAGTGCGAGCATGAAGAGTTAAATAAAGGCTCAACTCTAGTTAAACTAGATGCACAATAGTTAATAAAGCATAACTAGTTGTAAAAACACAACTAAAAACTAAATATGCTCTTAAAAAAAAAACATTATTTTTAGTGAAAGTTTTGTGCTATGAAAAATGTCAACCAATAAACAAATGATGAAAAAAATTAAAATTATTTAAAAAATCAAAATTAAAAGTATAGAAATAATCCCTTTTTAAAAAATATAAATTATAAATTATAATTATATAGAAAATTTAACAATTTATTAGTATACATCATCTTTAAATATTTAATTATTTATTCCTGAAATTGATAAAGAGAATTTGAAAAAATGTTAAAAATGAAAATTTTAAACATTCTAATTATAGACCAAACATAAAGCACACTATTATGAGATCACCTTATAATAATTAATGATAGAATTATTATTAAAATCTTATACATAATGACTTAAATTATTTAAAATTAAAAATTTTAATTACTATTAACAGATTTGAAAACATGTTACTAATTTATAACAATCAAATCAAAATTAATAACTATCTAATAAAAATTCATTTACCATTTTAGTCATCTTAATATTTACACCAACTTATATTATAATTTATTAAAACACCAATTTAAATTAAAGTCAATTCATAATGTTAAAATAAGGGCTTATGCTACAATCAAAATCAAATAATCTGAAGTAAAACATTCAATATAATTTTATTTTATTTCCTTTTTCATGTTTACCTAATTTACTGAATGCTTAGTTAAAGCTATAAGAAAAATTATTATTTATTAAGTTTTCCAATTCAATATAAATCACAATAATAAATATAAGGAAATGACACTAGCTAATACTTTAAACTAAATCCATATCTTCTATCTTGTGATTTTCTAAGAATTTTTATTTATTTTATTTATTTTTAATAGGAAAATAAGATATACAGCGAATAAGCAGTAAAGAAAAAATTCCTTTGAAAGGCCAGGGCGACCGTCAAATTCAAGAAGGCGTGCATCAAAATTTGACCAAAAATATTAAATTTTCTTCTCTGTGGTGGGTGAGAAATGGTCTTTTTCCACTATATATTTTTTTAGCAAAAGTTTGGTTGAATAGGATAAAGCTGTTGAGCACTACGAAAAGATTTCTGTGGATGATACCAAATGCTTGACTAAAATTAGCTTTCTGATAGACCCGTGACAGATTCCCATTTTACAGAAAAAAAAAATGGCGCACTGTAGGCGGAGTTCAGAAGAAACTCGAACAAAATAATTTTGTTTGTGAAAAAATCCGTCCGACAAAACAAGAGGCGTGCAAAATGCGGGGCCATGTCGGCTGCAAGACACGTAACCAATCGAAACCCTCCTTACGCTTCTGAAAAACGACGGAAAAACTTCTAGAATCTTTGCGAGCTTTAGGAAGAAGAATCTAATTTCCGTTCTGTGCGTTAAGGACGTGTCTGGATATGCTCATGCCGGATGCTTTTTCTTTCCGGTAATTCATCTTTTTAAGTTTCGTGACTTGGCAACATTCTTCCTAAAGCTTCCAGAAACTTCCTGGCCTTGCCTTTATTTTGTTGCGTGGAAACAGGTTCGCGATTTCTCTTTTCGTGTGTCTTTGTCTTTCTCGGATGTGTAAATCGATCCAGAATTTAGTCATGCCGGTGGAGAATTCTTGTTTCACAAGTACAAGTAAGTATTTGTAGCTTTCGGCTCTAGTTTTCCTGATCAGTGAAAGAAAAACTAATTTGTGAGAAGAAGAAAAATATTTGCTTCTAAGTTTGGACAGTTTGTGAATCTTTGATTTATTTCGCTGCCAGATCTTTTCTTTACCGGAACTGGAAATTTTTGAAGCGGGGTTCTGGTGATTTTGGTAGGAATTTTAGTGCTGAGGAATTTGTTTTGGTAAGTCAAAGGTTATTTGCGGGCGGATCCTAGGTTTTTAAGGCCTGTATTCAGCTTGACAGGGAAATGAAGAGGATGTGAATAATTTTTCTTACGTAGAAGCATCAAATGCTATTTTGACAGTTGAAAAGTATTGCCTGTGGCGTGCAAGGAGGTTTTGTAGGAGCTTGTGATAGGACTGCTAAGCCTTTTTCCTTCTGTAAGAGTTGAAAATTTTTAAAGAGGTGAGAAGAATCGATAGGCTTTGCAAGTTATTGCATCGGCCTGACGCTGTCTAAGTTCGTCAAATTTAGATTATTTTCTGAGTTGAGGAGCAAAGAATTTTCAGGTTTTATTTAATAGAGATTTTCAGCTTGGCGCAAAGAAATTTCAGGTTTTATTTATCAGAGATTTGGAGCTTGGCGCAGAAACTTTTCAGGTTTATTTATCAGAGATTTGGAGATTGGCGCAGAAACTTTTCAGGTTTATTTATCAGAGATTTGGAGCTTCTGTCGGCAAAGATAATGTATAGAAATATCTAGGTCTTGGTGATTAAATCGATGGCGCAGAAAATTGAACAAAGCAATGAGTGTTACGCGGTGGCGATGGAGGCGCAGAGGACCTTACCGGCACCTTTTCTGTCCAAAACTTATCAACTTGTCGAAGATTCAAGCACAGACGACATTATTTCATGGAACAGCGAGGGAAACACTTTTATTGTTTGGAAACCTGCGGAATTCGCGAGAGATTTGCTACCAAAATTTTTCAAGCACAATAACTTCTCAAGCTTCGTGCGGCAGCTTAATACATACGTGAGTACTACTCAAATTCACAAAATGATTTCCGAAATTTCCTTGTTTCATTGATTTTAACGAAACCGCGGTAAATTCACAAAAGGATTCCTGAAAATTCCTTGCTTTCATCAAATTCAAACGAAAGCGCTTGTTATTGTTACATATTTATTAACCTAGGTTGCATTTACGGCAGGGATTTCGCAAGATCGTGCCAGACAAGTGGGAGTTCGCTAATGAATGCTTTCGGAGGGGAGAAAGGAATCTGCTCTGCGAAATCCACAGAAGAAAAAGCACGCAACAGCATTCCACGGCCCTTCAGCCATCTGTGGCTGCCGTGGAAAACAAAGCATCTGTTTCTCTACAGAATTCTGGAGACGAACAAGCTTGTTCTTCCGCTTCATCCCCTGTCTCGTCTCCCTCCTCTCACAACAACAAATCAAGCTTGCATGATGAGAACGAGAAGCTGAAGAAGGACAACCTGAATCTGTTCTCCGAGCTCTCGAAAATGACACAGCAATGCAACGATCTTCTCATGTGCCTCTCAAAGTTTGGAAATCTAAGCCCCTGTAATGTTAAAGATATTATCTTTTGCAAACATGAAAATTTACGCACAGACGCATCCACATCCTCCATTAAATCGGCTGGCAACAGCATCAATTTAGTGGAGAGGGTTAAGGAAACGCCTGCACCAAATCTTATGCTGGAGCTCTGTTGCAGCAGTCATGGCGTTGAACAGCCCAGCAGAAGTCCCATGCTGTTCGGAGTAGCTTTGAAAAGGTCCAATCCGGATGCGGGCGCTTCTTCTTCGTCGTGTGGCCCGCCATTGAAAGGCACTAAAATACACGACAACAACTCTCCCCGGATTGAAGCTTTTTTTTCTCCAAAGCAAGAGTCCACAACCGAATAAGTTTTTTAGTTTGACACGCAATGCATTTAGCTGCATTTTAGAAATGCAAAGTGCGGCTTGAAAAAACTACAAAGTGCGGCTTGAAAAACTATCATATTTGTAAAGGTAGAAGTATCTTCGTAGTTGAACACCGTGAGAAGGATGTTTCCAGAATCTTCCTGTCCAAATAAAATTGTTTGGACTGTTTTAAATGCAATGTTTTATATGCACAATATATTAACGTAGCGCTGGGGCCCCCTCTCACCGCTAAGACTTTTTATTCTTCTGGTTGTTTTAAGTTTATTTTTACTGTAGTTATAGTTAATTTATATCTTTATTTTATTCCTGTAGATTATCTTTATTTTATTCCTGTAGAGTTTTGTCTTTGTTTTAAGTGTAATTTTGTTTCATTTATTATTTTATTGTATATTTGGTTATTAATAAAGTAATATAATTTAAGATATATACATTGAAATGAAGATAGAAGAGATTATATAATTTACTTTGAAATTGATGTAATGTATTTTGGTTATTGTAATATTGTGACTGGAATCTAATAAGTGGACTATGGAATTGGTTCAAGTGTCAAAGACTTATAAAATTTTACATTTGAGTTGCAATGGTTGTATGATAATGTTATTATTTTTTCTTTTAGATTGATTTTTAAATATTGATAGAAAATGTTCATTTGGATGACAATAAATACGAATATAAATGGTGGCAATGGATGTAGTTGAGTTGATAGCTTAATTTTGTTGAATCCCAAGTTGATGTGTGATTATATCTAATAAATGTCTTTCTTGTGAGTTTCAATAATAAAGTTAATAATAAATATCAATAGTTGATTATTAGTTCCTCCAAAGACAAAAAATTAAAAATTTCATTAAAAAAAAAATCAACTAGTTTAACCAATGAATGCAAAGAATAAAAAATCTTCATCAAAATTTCTATAGTTTAAATTTAATTTTTATTTTATATGATTATAAAAATATCATTTATTTGTTTTCTTATTGGTTTGTGTGGGTGAAAAAACTAATTTTTCCCCCCAAAAAAGACAAATTTATATTAAGACATTATTACTCTTACAAAAAGATGAAATGGCATTAAAAAAGAGTACTTAGTGCTCACGTTATTTTCCATTCTTGTACAACATGTAATTATACAAAATTTTACATGAAACTTTCTTCCTCTTTCACCTACAAATTCTATTCCCATATAACCATATGTATAAATATTACAAATTTATTAAAATAGTATAATTGAGTGTCAAAATTGGGTGTAAGTTTGTTCTAATAAATAATTTAAAGGAATATTTTTATTTTAAATTATATATTGTAGATAAGAACTTTTGTAAAAGGTAGTATAGTTGTGAATTTGAACATCGATTTTTTATGTATTTTTAAATCAGATATTTTTTGTACATGAATAATTATAATGATTAAATTTGCATATTGTGTCACTTTTTGCTTAGTTTTATATTTCTTTCAATGAAAATGTCTTTAATGTAATAGCATATGAATAGGTGACACGAAATGTAAACCTGTGAATTAATAATAATAAAATTAATTTAAATATTTATACCCAATTTAAATGTTGGTAAATAATGAAGAAATTATAAATAATAAACAAATTATAATATTAAAATATATTTGAATATAATAATTTACGAAAAATATAAAATATCAAAATTTAAACTGCTAGGAAGGATCGCCCAGCCAGCTTGGATCCTCCCCTCTTTTCCACGTATTTTGCCAGGTTACTCTATCAAAGATACTATCAAATTTCTGATTTTATTTGCAGATTTTAATATATACTCTAGCCTCGATTTAGAACATGAAATCTTAATCTTGATTTCATGATGAAAGTGACTAACCGGTTTTCTGAGCAAGTTGATTTCTATGGCACAGGCAATTTGTTAATTTCTGTTTGCATTTCATTGGACTAAATTTAATGAATGTTGGTAAATTCGGTTAATGGGCATAGTCGATACCCTTTGTGGGTTAAATCGCACCCCATCTCCTCTCTTTCTTCCCTCTACATTTCCTTTCTTGGGTTTGAATTAGATTGTTGCCGTAGTTCTGACTAGCCATCGAACTTATTTATTAATCATTCATTTTGATTTATTAATTGCCTGAGCAAATTGACTCATGATGTGGGTAATTGAGAAATGTTTTGATAATTCTTATCGTAGCCTGTTCAACTGCTGGGAAACATCTTTTTAACCATTAACAAATTTGTATGTGTTAATTCTGACACCATTTTTGACAGGCAAAGTCTTAAGTCAATTCGATTCTTTCCTCTACTAACATATAATTTCTCTTGCCTCCATCGATGCTTTGATCATAACCAGCATTATTATTATTATGTGTAAGATTGAATGTTTTCCAGTCATAAATCCACAGTAATTAAGAAATGTTATAGTGAAACTTGTTTTTCAATCATTATTAAACATATCTTGGAGTATTATTTCATAAATGAGTATGAGCAATATTGAAAGCAAAATAATATCTCATTACAAATAAAAGAGGAATGGCTGGAGGACCCTCTCTCCAAAATCGGTTAGGCTTCAATGGCGACTGGGAGAATGGGGAGTGTGCAATAGATTTGACCAGCGACATTGAAGAGGATAAATCTTTGTTGGTGGATCTGGTGATTATTGGGAGAATCATTGGGCCCAAAATGACAGGAACAACAATTAAGGTATGGATCGCCAAGAGTTGGGTACAAACCTGGTGGTTAAATTCATTCCAAGAAGTTTCTTTGTGGTGGGTCTTTGCAGACAACTCGGAGAGGAATACTATTTTGTGCAAACAAAACTGGTTTGCAGGTGGTGTGTATATAATCTTGGGCTCCAAACTTCAATCCCTTACTGTTGGCGGTTTATGATCAACGGATATGGATTAGATTGTATAATCTTCCAATTGAATATTGGGGAGATCAGAGTTTGGAGAAAATAGGCAGATCATTGGGTACTCTTCTTGAAATAGACGAGGAAAATGTGGAGAAGGATCTATACACTTATGCCCGATTAAAAATTGCAGCGATCAAGGAGATTCCTTTGGTTATCATTTTAATATCCTCAGAAGACAAATGGAAGCAACAGGTAGAGATTGAAAAAGGAATAACGGTCTGTAACCACTGTGGTAGCAGATTTCACTTAGGATTCAAATGCAAAATGTTTGTCAGGAAAGCTTGGAACAGACCTCTTCAGAAGACAAAGCCCAAACAACAATGGGCGGAGAAGATTAATTCCACAAAAGAAGTCTTGTGCCTACCCTCAATTGTGGGTAAGGGGAAAGATTTTGTAGGATCGATAGCTGGCCAGAACAATAATCTTAGGAAGGAAGAATCTGAGGACCAGTTGAAAGAGGATTCAATTCCTTCTGAACAACACTCAATGGAGAAGAAGATTGAAGTGGTTTTTGAGGAATCGGTATCCTCTTCTAGTTCGGAAGGCGAGTTTGTTAGAGAATTAGAGGATTTAGGAGAACATAGTGATGGACTGGATAATTTGGATCCTAGATGTCTGAGTCAATCCACCAATGTGTTATTGGGGAGAGCCAAGGGGAACAAGGGCAGAAGAAGTCATAAACAGGTAAGGGATCCTCTGAAAAAGGAATTGTAAGTGTCGTGGATTTCATGAGGAGAACCAAGGGAGGATGTCCCTCCCTTGGAGGGAATTGAAGATTCTAACATGGAATGTCAGGGGATTAACGACCCCTGACAAAAAATGCTTGGTCAAGAGAGAAATTAATAAATTAAACACAGATGTTGTTCTGTTACAAGAGACCAAGCTAAGTGATGAAAAATCCCTAGGATTTTTGAAATCTATGTTAAACTGGGGCGGATTATTTCAAGCTTCAAAAGGTGCTTCTGGAGGGTTGGGCATTTTGTGGAATCCGAAAATGGTTGATGTTCTTCAAACTGCTTCTAATTTCCATTAGATGGCCTATAATGTCAACAACAACATAGATAATATTGTATTTCCTCTTATTAATGTCTATGGCCCCACTAAAACTGATAAAAAGATTCAAATTTGAAAAGAGATTTCTTCATTTGTGGAAACCTTGCCAAATAACAATGTTATTGTAGTCGAGATTTTAATGTTTTATTAGAGATGGAAGACAAGTCTGAAGGACTGAGAAAGATCTCTAAAGTTATGGAAGATTTTAGGGACTTATGATACAATCAAGGTGATGGACATCATTCCGTCGAATGGTAGGTACACTTGGACAAACAGAAGGATTCATTTCTGAAATATATCAAAGAGATTGGATAGATTTTTTGGAGTCGACTACTGGATATCGGGTTAGTTTGAAATTTCCTCATCAATTATCCCTCAATCAAGATCTGGTCATTTTCCTCTTGTTTTGGAATTGGAATAAGATAAGAAAATTCATAGAAGTTATTTCAACTTTCTCAGCATGCGATGGAGGGATGAAGGCTTCTTGGATAATATGAGGGAGTGGTGGTTAGAGGTGGTAAAATTTTCAGGTTCCCCTAGTTTTTGTTTTGTCAAGAAATTGCAATTTCTAAAACATAAGATAAAAATTTGGAACAAACTATCTTTTAAAAGCATTTTCGCTGAAAAATTGAAATTAAAAGAGGAATTAGAAGTGCTCAATTCCAAAGTGATGGTAGTAGGTATGTCCAATGATGATTATGAATTGGAAAAGAGGATGAAAGATCAATATTTGGAAATCTTAAAGAGGGAGGAGCAATATTGGAGAGATTAATCCAGGGAGATGTGGATTGCAGAAGGGGACACTAATACTAAATTTTTTCATGCCTCAGTAAAGGCGAAAAGAACTTTCAATAAGATCTCTGCCATCAAAGATGGTAGTGATAGGTGGTGTATGTCCTCAAAGGAAATTGAACGTGTGGCCATCAAACATTTCGAAGAGGTCTTGGGTAGAGGTGTTGATTCGGCGACTGGATTTTGTCCTTTGGTGGAAGATTCTATAGAAAACTTGGTATCCGAGGAAGACAATTCCTTACTAACAAGTCCTTATTCTCTTGAAGAAGTGAAAGATGCCACATTTTGCCTCCACCCTCAAAAAGCTCCTGGTCTGGATGGTTTTACGATAGGAGTTTTTCAGCAATGCTGGAATTTTATGGGGAATGATATATGGAAGGTGGTTGAGGAATTTAGGAAGAGGAGAAGTTTGTTAAGGCAATTAACCACACTATGATAGCACTGATTCCTAAAAAGCAAAGTTGTGAAACAATGGCGGACTACCGACCTATATCTCTTTCTAATACAATCTATAAGATTATAGCTAAGGTGATGGCCAATAGATTGAAGACGATTCTCCCTAAGTTGATATCAGAAAACCAGAATGGCTTTACTCCAGGAAGAGAGATAATAGATAGTGTTGTGCTAGTGTTAGAAGTTCTTCATTCAATGGTTAAAGAAAAAATGAAAGGTATGGCAATTAAGTTAGATGTATCCAAAGCCTACGATAGGGTCATTTGGATTTTTCTTATCAATGTTTTAAGGAAAATTGGGTTTGATCAAAAGTGGATAGAGTGCGTAAATTTTGGTATTTCAATAGTAAGATTTTCTATATTGGTTAATGGTTCGGTTTGTGGTTTTTTTGAGGCTACTAATGGTTTGAGACAAGGTGATCCGCTATCTCCCTTTTTGTTTGTGTTGGTGGCAGAATTTTTGAGTAAAAGCATCAAAAATTGCAGCAGGCAGGGTAGGTGGAGGGGTATTATAGTCCATCCGCAAATTGAGCCTATAACTCATTCTCAATTTATAGGCTCAATTTGCAGATGATACTCTCCTCTTTGGATCAACATCGATGGAAGAAGCTATGGTTGTTAAGGATATGATAGATGTTTATGCAGCTACCTCGAGTCAATTTATGAATAAGGAGAAGGGTGGCTGCAAAAAGTTGAGTCCCACTTTTGGGCAAAAAGTGGAAGTGTTTTCTCTGTTTTTCAAATTTTCTATTGATATGTGTCAAAATTTGATGCACTTAGAGTTTGAATCTCAAAAAACTTCAGTAATAGAAAATGTAGTGCTTGGAGTCTACTTTTCAAATATGTAATTTATTTTAATACCCACATGCTATAAATCTCTTTTTAGTAGGCATGTTTAAAAACCAGTTTTTCAAAATGCCTGTTTCAGGACCATACCACACATGTGTACGACCACCCTTTTTGATGCAAATAAATGAATTTTTGCAAATCCTTCTGGGAAATGATACCTAAGACACCAAATATTGATGATAATATTTTTTCTTATTTTTTTATTGAATATATATTTTTTTATTAATTTTTAACTGACAATAAAGTATATTTTCAAAACATCGGGTGTATGACCACCATAATTTGATGAAAATTTCATATTTTTCAATTTTTTTTTTAAATATTCAAAAGAATTGTATGTAGATTGATGTCATATAATTTATTTTTCTAAAATCCTAAAAACAAAAAAGTTATTAAAGTTTTAGTGAACCTTGGCATTTTAGGTTTAGGTTCCACTTTTGATTAATAAATAATACAAAAATAGTAAAAATAATCTTATCACTATGAAATTTACATTTCTGAAATCAGGACGCTAAAAACTCTAATGGTTTTCGTTTCGTCAAAAAATTCAATCAGAAAGGCCCTCAAAAAATTAGGCCAAGGTAGAAATCTGATGTCGTTTTACCTTAGTCATTTTTTTGGAGGTCCAAGCATAAGCTTGGTGGGACCAAGCCTATCCCGAAGCAAAAAACAATGCTAAGGGTTGTTTCCCGCCCCTAATTTTAACAAACGAGCTCTCGTTTTTTAAATTCAAAAAATGGGCACCCGTTTTGCTTTGTACTGTTGAAAGCGAAACGGGCACCTATTTTATTAAATATACCACCTGAAACTATAAAGGAGTTTATATCAAGTTTGTTTTGCAACCCACTAAATGAGCAAAATTTTCTTTTCAATGAATGTGTTTCTGGTGTATGTGATATATGTGGCAATCTTGCATTATTTGATGAATGTTTGCATGAAAATATTTCAAATGATTTTGGACAATAATTAGTTGATGTTAAAAGATTTAAAACTATTGAGTATCCACTAAAGGATGGAAAGGTTGGAAAACGATGCGATCTAATCACTGAAGAAGTTAGTGTTCATGCATTTATGAATGAATTTAAGAGTAACATCGTACCTAAATATGTTAAACACACTCAAAATGCTAGATGACTTGATGGTCAGTTTCGAATATGTAAGGTTACATTTCCTGTTGGTAGTATACTTTTGGTTGTTGACTTTGCAGAGAACTACACGCTTGCACCACAAGATGAGGTCCAATCACAATACTACAATTCAGTGCTAGTATTGATTTTTGTCCATATTGTCTATAGGCATGCACCAGATAGTACAGAAGAGGATCGCAAAATTTTGAGAGAGTACCATTTCTATATGAGTGATAATAAATTACACTCATTTGAGTTTGTCTAGTATTACTTCAAGACCTTTTTTCAAAATTTGAGGGAGAGAGAAATTCAAATGACACAACATCTAATATGGTCTGATAATTGCACAAGGCAATTCAAGAATGCTAGAATGTTTTATTGGTTGAGTAGAATTCATAAGAAAACTAATATCGAACACATGTGGAGTTTTTTTGAGGCTAGACATGGGAAGGGAGAACATGACAGTGTCGGTGCATGTGTTAAGAGAGCCCTTTGTAGAGAGCAACTCAAATTCGAGGAAAAAGCTAAATTTAAAAATGCAAGTGCAATTGTGGATTGGTGTAGTCAAATGTATCCATAGGATCAAGTCAGAACTCTACAATTAGACATTTCTTCTGGCTAGTTAAAGAGGAGAATATCCTTCCAAGATATGATTGTGATACAATCAATGGATCAGCTAGATGGCATTCATTTAAGAGTTCTAATTCTAACACTTGGACTATATGGGCTAGAGAGCTTGCATGTTTTTGTCAATTTTGTGTTGCAGGTGAATGGGAAGAATGCGAGAATATGGAATGGGTCGAAGAATGACAACAAAAATCCTTAACACCTAGTGAGACACAATATGAAGATGTTAGAAGAAATGAAGACCCAGATCATGCATTTGCATCAGAAGATTATGATCATGTTTCAGACCTCACAAATTGGTAATTTAATTCAATTTCTTGTTTATAACTTAAAATTATATATTTTTATGTATTGTAATATAATTTATGATTGTATTTGAATTATAAATTCTAACAAGTTTTATTTCTACATGTACTTAAATTTGTTTTCTAGGACATGTGTATGTTGTTGTTGCACCTGAGGATAATGATGAGCAGGTTGAGTATTGGTTAGGTAGATGTGTAAAACCTAAGAAAAAGTTGATATGTGATCAAGTAGATGATGATGGTTTTCAGTATCCAATTGGGTCTATTGTGGTAGTTGGCACATGGCTACGCAAATACTTAGCAAGAAGAAATGGCTTACCAGCTTATGAAGACTACCAATCAGAAAAGAAGATTATACACTATTCTCATTTGGTGGTGGCAACGAACATCAAATTAGAAAGATACAAAGGTAGACCTGCTAATAAGGTATTGTGGACACTTTCAGTAGAAGAGCATGAGGCAATCATAGAAGCATTGCAGAAGAGAGAGGATGCAGACGGTAATTAGGTTGAATCAAATGTATATGCATGTATTAATATGGGCTTAGAAACAACTAACTAATTTAACTAAATATTTTTGGAGACATAATGAGTCAAATAATGACTATAGCATTAGCTTCCCAATATCTATGTGGTAGGATTTGGGTGTACATGTAAGAAATATTGAACTCTAACTATTTGAATGTAATGGTTGGAATAGTAGGGCTTCCTTTACTTATTCCAACCCTTCAAAATGTCAAAAGAATTATGCATTTCAAAAAGAAATTGACAAGAAAGAATCTATGTCTACTTCCAATCAAATGTCTATGACATCTAATTTTGTATCACTCAAACATCAAGGGCTAGGAAATTTACAAAGCTTAGCAAATCATTGAATAATGTTCTTCAAACCTTCCTAATAATTTGGTTAGCCTTAATTCCATCAATCTATTGGATTCCTCTATGAGATTAATTTATAATTAATAATCCTTTTATAATTTTCATATTATGCATGTAAGTTTGTGTTACTTGTGTGAAATCTTTTATATTTAATCATGATAATTGCTTTTCTTTATCCCTTTAACATTGTATTTGTTTACATTTGATACAATTTTGGTTTCATAAACAACATTGTATTAGTTATCTTCTTCTTAATGTTATTTTGTGCACATTGCAATTGTGTTACAATTGAATTCTAATTTTTTATGATATATTTATTTTATCGTAATCTCTTCATAGATTAATTGTAAGTTCTTGATTTTATTATTATTTTTAGAATAGGATGTTATTGTAAATTGGGATAATTATTTTATTGAATTATAAACTGTTGCACTATAAGATTATCAATCATAATGTTAAAATATTAAGTCATAAATAGATCACATAACAATTCCTGATGACATAATAACAAGTCTTGAAAAAATAATAATAAGGAAATGACATTAATACAAGTCCAAATAACATAATAACAAAACAACATCACATATATAATCACTAGAGTGCACCAAATCACATAACACGACCTAATATCCTAATAGCAATGAAATGACATAATAAAAAATCCTATATATAATCACATAACAACAAGTCCTGTATATAATCACATAATAACAAGTCCCAAGATAACATGACAAGTGTCATCATAAAAGTCCATAATACAATAACATGACATGATCTAAATATATAATCCAAGAGCTCGTGTGCATCTCATCTGCAGTCCTCTTCACTCCACGTGAAGATGGCTGAGATGAATCATCCTGCTGCACGTGGTCCTGAGATGCACCCTCCTGTGCAGTATCAGTGTCTCCACCCTCTTATACATTATTAAAAGCTTTTACATGAGAATGAGATTTAACATGAGAAGAATTTACTTGCATAATTCACTTATAAAGTAATTAAATACTAAAAATTTAAAATAAATTACCATGCGACCGTGCTCTGCAATGCCCTCACGGATACGTGGAGGTCCACTTTCATGAACAAGAAAAATGATTGTAGTCAAGTTCTGCAAAAAAAACATTGTACATAAATTTTGATAATCCCTATAAAAGCCAAGTACACAATATAAACAAATTAGAAATTATTTTTCTAATCATCGCCGCAAATGACAATGTCGATGGTTGCATCTAGCTCAATCCTATAGCCATACCAATACTGGTAGTGGTATCGACCTAAACAACATATATAAAGCATGAATCAAACTTGTATATATACATAAATTATAAAGTATATATATAGACTACATGTTTATTGTAGAAAAGCATACATGTGATGCAGGCAAAGTAACTAATGGGCGAAGGCATACATGTGATGCACCATCAAACAATCCAGAAGCCTACAATTACAAAAAATAATGAACATGAATCAAAGTTGTACATAAATTAGTAAGCATATAAACACTTCAAATTAATGGATGAAAAACATACTAGTGGTATATGAGGCTAAGCCTCAGAGGTCCACGGGTCACGTGAAGAACTACCCACCTCGGTGCTACATGAAGCACCCTACAAAATTGAAAAAACATATCATACACATCATTACATTAAAAAATTTATTGTTTATTTTAAATGTACATATCAATACAATGTATCTAGATGAAAGTACATACTGTAAATGGGGCACCAACATCTTTAGGTATCGAGGTAACATGATGTCAGTTCCTCAATGACATGGTATGATCCATCCTCTGTTTAGAAAAAATTGACTCATGTTATGGTTCATATGTGTATATATAAGGAATTTAATATTGCACTATAAATTATATAAATAAATTTGTACCTCTGTAGGCTGATCATCATCTGCCCACAGGAGATCAACATATGAAGAGACGACATCAACATGTGCAGCCTCCTCGGCATCATCATAACCACCATGGACAGCATAAGCATCATCAAAATCACCATCTCCTCCAGGGGCAGTCTCACTCTATGGACCCGTACATACATCCCCACAGCTCGTGCAAACATGTGCTAAGCTGGGGGCAGCCCTCACCTCGTGTAACTGCTGTACCAAATTGCTCGACAGGGCACTCAATGAACCAAGAGCAGAATCCATTGCTTGATGATGGGCAGGTGCTAGAAAAACTGGTGATGGAAGAGGGGCCAATGGATCATCGCACACACGGTTTCTAACCATGTCACTCAATTTTTCTCACGGCCTATCCTGGGGCATGCCTCTCCCGACCCCCTAAAATGATCTAATATCAAAGTAATTGGGCTTTTTACCCAATTCAAATTCGGCTCATAATTTCTTCAAAAAATACATCAGGACCTCATGATTGGAGTGTGGTGGATACTGCTCCCAAAAGTGTCTAGCTATGCCTGGGTGCCTACACCATCAAATTGAGATCCGTGGCTTCTTCGGATCTATCTCTTCACCCGTCTTAGGGTTCACAAAATATTGTTTCAAATCCATTTTTGTTATTTTTAATTCATTGACTTGTTTGTATGTTAGGCCATCAGCGTAAAATGCATGCAATCCCTCCCACCAACTACGATAGTTATCCAGCTCGCTATCTAAAGCCTGTATAGACTGTACAATCCCTTGCATACTATCTACAAGGCGTAACAACTGCGGAGGTGGATTAGGCTCACGTCTAATATTATGGATACATCTAATCAAAGAATCAATATTCGTCCTAATTGTCTACCTCAACTGATCAGGTGGAGGTGGAGGTGGAGGTGGAGGTGGAGGGGGTGGAGGTGGAGGTGGTGCTAGACCTAATAGCTCATCTATCTCAAACTCATCCATTTTGTGAAAATAATCTGCATATATATACAAACATGAAAATTTACAATTACTATTTTAATTTACATTTCACCTTCCAAAAAAACTTATAATTAAATACAATTTACCAACTTAAATATAAAAAAAGGAAACTCACATAGATCTATAATATTATTAATAGGTGGGTCTATTTTAATAATAAGCATCATTTAAGAAATATTATCCACTTAAATCAAAGTATAATAAATATTCTACAAAATAAAACATCATAATGCCCATGCAACTCAAACAATACATTTTAACATCTAAAGATGCATTAGTATAAGTTCCATCAAAATCATAAAAATAATCATGAGAGAGAGAGAGAATAGATAATGAATAAATTGTTGGCATTTTTGATGATTATGTTGTGATTGTCATTGATGGACACACACTTGCATTGAGATCATTTTTGTATGTATGAGTTATCCTCAATCGACAATTGTTCCAGCCAGTATGAAGCATTATAGTCCTTAGGCTATTGGTATTTTTTGCAGAAAGTGTTTGCCGATCTGAAGCGGTATGTTAACCCCAAGCAGTTCGAGGATCTCAAGTGGTACGAAGGATCAAAGTGACAGAACACATATTTCCCAGTCTTCATTTTGTCAAACTGGCAACCGACATTTCGTTTGAACCGGTATTTTGTATAAACCGGTAATACTCTATGATGATTTACCAACCGGCATTTTGTGATGAGTTACCATCCACCGATTGTTTGACAGTGCCGACACTTTAACGGTTCTTTTTGTGTCATGTTACCAAGTATGTCCAGGTTCATTGAACCTAGGAAATTGTATTGTAATCCTATTGGATTGACATGAAATCAGATTCCTTTATAAGGACATCATGTCTAGGGTTTTAGGTTGTTGATGTTGTTGTTGCTATTAGTGAAGTTGATATTGTTGTTAGGGTTTAAGGTGGTTGAGGAGTCAGAGAGAGTATGAATGTGTGGAAGATAGAAGTAATGTTGGAATGCATTAGAAAAGAGCTATCAAGCATCTAATCAAGCAATCTGTGCTATTTTCTAGATCACTCACTTGTTGATTACTCACATCTTCGACAAGTCTGTAGCCCTTAACTGGGTAGGCCCAAAAGCCTTTTGTAAATCCTCTAACAAGGTGGTTCACGTCTATGGATCTAAAATCCTCTAGAAAGGTAGTCTTTAATCGGACTTATCTCCTAACAGAGATTGAGATTCCTAATAGGATCTGTTCTGGTAAAGAACATTGTAAGACCTTAACCAGTCTGACCTTAACCGGTCTGGTTCCTATTCTACAGATAGTTACTTGTGAGTTCCATCTCACCATGGTTTTTCCCATTTGGGTTTCCACGTCAAAATATCATGTGTTATGGTGTTTGTGCTTTTGTGGGTGAATGCATTTTTTTCTATTTGGTTTGCATGTGTGCTAATCAGTTTGTTTGCTAAACTGTTTTACTGGTTTACTGTTAGTTTTGCAAAGTGTTTAAGTGCAAATATTTTTGGCATACTAATTCACCCCCCCCTCTTACTATTCATCAATTGGTATCTGTGAGATTTTGCCAAGATCAAGAGGCAATGGAAAGCACAAATAAGAGAGAACAAAATAGATGATAGAAATAAACTATATTCTATCAAGATGAAAAATATGATCAACTGGATCATTAATGATTACATACAATGAATATAAGCCTTCTTATATAGGCAAGGCTATATGGATATGTGAGCACACAAACATGACATGTGGCTCAATAAGAAATAAGGGTAGGTAGGAAATAGGTGTGGGTAGGTAGGAGAAACAATATAATATTCCACATGAGGTGGATCACCCACTGAATGTGGAGTGTAACAATAAGATCACACCATAAAAGGTGGAAATTCTCCTACACACACTATCCCAATGTGGCACAAACACCCAAGTGTCTCATACCCAAACTACTATGAAATGCATTTCCTAAGTAAACTTAAGTAAAGTGTAATAATATCCATGATGAATAATTATTTACACCAATACCCCCCTTAAGTGCAACTTAGGGGAATGCACTTAAGTCTACAATGGAACGAAGCAATGCAAGATGGGTCTCGGCTACTAGGCCATGTTAGGTACCCATGTACAAATGCAAATGCATGAAAACCAATGCAATGAAATCTCTCACAAAGTGGGGAAAGAGAGAAAAACCCAATGGGAAAAAACCCTCCCCCAAAAGAGAGATGAAAACTAGATACAAAGAACTCTCATAGAAGTATGTGAAGGACAAAACCCCATGTGAGGAAAAAGTCCCCCCCATATGAGAGAAGAAGAGAAGCTAGGAAGCCCCCCCTCAATGTGGAATCTACACCAATGATAGAAGCTCGATGTATGAAGAAACTGCTCCATGAACGTCGAACAATATTCCTCCCCTTAGGAAGAAACAAAACTAGAGGTGTATCCATGAAGTCTCCCCAATCATGAAGGGAAGATGTATGAAGAAAACTCATGATGAAAGGAATCTCTGAAAAACTGCTCAAGTGTCCCCATGTTGATGCTGAAAGATACCCCCTCCAAAGGTGGTAAACTATGCCACACTACTGAAAAAGGCACTCCAAGATCTAGTGGAGATGGATGTAGAACATGTCCCAAAGACTCACATGTCTCCTCAAAAAATAAAGAGACCTCCTCCAACTATTGTACATAAGTATCCACAATCATGTCAACCTCGAAAGAATGATCATGTAGAGAATGAACGAGGGGGTCAGAGTGTTCCCTCCAAACAATCGAAGAAGGATCATCTTCATCAAAGAGAAGATGAATGTCATCAATGATGTCTCCCAAATCTGCAATGTAGGATTCCACAAACAAACCTACAATGTCTATCAAGTAATCATCCCATGAATCTGAAGCTAGAAGACAATGAATATCCTGCTGCACTGAATCACATGAAGGCAAAATTGTCGCACTATATGCATCATCAGGTGCAATAGGTGATGTGATATCAATATGAGGAGATGAAATACAAGACTCAAGAACGGGTTCACATGTGAGAATCCCCATGTTCAAGTGCCCAAAGTTCTCCTCAAAATCTGAACCATCACAAGAAGTGTGATCATCATGTGTAGAATCATCAAATGTGAAATCATCATCATCAACAAAATCTGAAAAGGAGTATAACCGAGATGCATGATCAACCACCCCAGTCGCAATGATAGCGCTAGTCTCCAAGTCTTGAATGAAAACTAACTCAGGTGTGAACTCCACAACTCTCTTAGTTGCACCATGTGTGATTTGATAGATGGAAAGGAGATTGTTAGTCAAGTGGGGTACACACAACACATCGTTGAAGGAGTTATCCCCATTGTCAATAGATCCTTTCCCAATCACATCCATGTATGTATGATTGCCCATCAAAATTTGTGGCATGGTGCAAGGCTCAAATGTAGAGAACATAGACTGTGAAGATGCCATATGATGAGAAGCCCCTAAATCTAGAAGCCATCTCTCTGAATCATGACTGATAGTAGCACATAGATCTTTTCCTTTTCTTGTTACAAAAGTGAGTCTTCCCACTAGTAGAAGCCATGAATGCTTGCCCTTTTCCTTTTGAATTTGAGGAAGTGGAAGTTGATGAATCATCCTTCTTGTAGACATTAGGCAAATCAATGTTATGCTTTTTGATGATATGTGTGAGCTCATCAATCTTCTTAGAATGGCAAAGATGCTCCTCATGACCAACCTTTTTACAATAGGCACAAGTGGGTCTCTCCCTCTTTGGTGAATTATCCCTCTTGGAAGAGGATGTATCTCCTTGTTGTGGAGAGGATGATGCTTTGTCCTTAGGCTTTGATTGCCATTTCTTCTTGTTTGAGTTGTCCTTTCCTTGATTTCCTTTGTTCCCTTGATTTGCCACTAATTCTTGAGACTTAGAAGCCTTAAGAATTCTCATGCTTATCAACTTAGTTTGTTCCATCATCAACATTTCATTGAAAGCATCAAATGTAGGCATTGTGTAGCTTGAACCCATTGTCATCTTATGGGCTTGGAAACTAGAAATAAATGTTGCATATTCTTGTGGAAGCTTTCCTATCAAGTTGAAGATCAATTGAGTATCCTTCTTATCAATGCCACAATCTTTGAGTTGTGCCCTCAACTCATTTGCCTTAGTGACATAATCTTGTATAGTATCAAATTTCTTGGGATCTAACATGGTGAGATCACTATCAATTTTATATCCCCTAATCTCATCAACTTGACCATACAAGTCTTGAAACTTTTTCCAAGCATCCTTGATTAGAGTACACTTCTCAATATGAAAAATGAGATCCTTTGATACATACTTTCTTAAGGTACCAATTGCCATGATATTTTTAGTGAGCCAATCCAAGTGACCAACTGGATCAACCTTAGGATCAGCGAGAGCAACAATAGTTCCATCAATGTAATGAGTTAGTCCTTTTTCCATAAGTTTACTCCATGCATCAATTTTCCAAGTAGCATAATTATGAGGAGTTAAGAGAGGAAATTTAGAAGAACCCATAGCAGCAAAAAGGAAGGAACACAAGAGCACAAAAGCACAAGAGACACCCCCCAAATTCACTCAATCAAAGTACCCCCCAAAAATGATGATTTTGGCACTTTATATGTAGTGCGTGTACAATAGGCCACTTGCCAAACAAGGCTAAGTGGACTTTTGATTTCAATTTACAACTTCTCAAAATGAGATCTAAGAGACTTCAACAAATACTACTAGTGATCTAAACTGAGATCCAAGCAAAATGCAAGTACCAAATATGCCAAAAATGGCCAAATAATGAAAGTACAATTTCTACTTAAAATTACTACAAACAAATGGCAGATTATGAAAGTAGATAAAAAAAATGGCACCTGAAAAGGAGTCCATATGAGCCCAAATGAAGCCTCCAAAGTTGTAAAAATCGGGATTTCATGATTTCTGAAAAATCTATATCCAAAAATTAGAAACCTCCTGCAACACTATACAGATCACGAAATTCTACCTCAAAACAAAAAAAAATTGCTCGAAAAAATGAGTCTGGATGAGTGAGATATCACTATTTGAAAAATGCCTGCAAAATTATAATTTCTGGAAAATTTCCGCCGCAGCGTCAAACTTCAAATGCCTTTAGATTTGGCCTCTGAAGTCCGATTCGGATGAAACAAAAGGCAAAACTAACTTTCTTGGACCTCCTCAATCCAATGGTAACCTCAAATTTGATCCATCAAGCTTCAATAATAACTTGCAATAGAAAATTCCAAAATGCAAACCCCAAATAGCATCAAATTTCTCTCAATCGGCAAACCAATGACACTCTAATGGCTTTGATACCATGTGAGATTTTGCCAAGATTAAGAGGCAATGAAAAGCACAAATAAGAGAGAACAAAATAGATGATAGAAATAAACTATATTCTATCAAGATGAAAAATATGATCAACTGGATCATTAAGCATTACATACAATGAATATAAGCCTTCTTATATAGGCAAGGCTATATGGATATGTGAGCACACAAACGTGACATGTGGCTCAATAAGAAACAAGGGTAGGTAGGAGAAACAATATAATATTACACATGAGGTGGATCACCCATTGAATGTGGAGTGTACCAACAAGATCACACCATAAAAGGTGGAAATTCTCCTACACACACTATCCCAATGTGGCACAAACACCCAAGTGTCTCATACCCAAACTACTATGAAATGCATTTCCTAAGTAAACTTAAGTAAAGTGTAATAATATCCATGATGAATAATTATTTACACCAATACTATCAGAGCCTACCTTTCTATAAGTTTAACCACTTGGAAAGAGATATGGGGGAATACACATTGAGGGAACTTACTCATTGGCTCACTCAGTCTGAGAAAGCCTATGATGATCTTATCGTCAAATACAAGGCATCTCAAGCAAAAAGGAGAGAACATGCAGAAAAGCTGATGGAGCTATCTGAAAATAGTTCCTTTGATGAAGTGAACATGGAAGCCCTGATTCAAGAAGTAGAAAAGATGAATGAATCCAATTCCAACCTGAGAAAAGAATTTGAAGGACTAACCATTCGAATGTATCAAGAGCTTGAGAACCGAAGGAAAGCTGAAGATCTGGTCAAAGACAAAGATCATGAAAACTCCAAGCTGAAGTAAGAGATCAGTGCCCTAACTACTCAACTCCATGCGAGCAAAGTGGAAAAGGAAGACATGCAAGGAGAGCTGAACATTGCCATCTCTGAGAATGAAAACCTGATGGAAACAAATGCTGCTATTTCCAAAGAACTCTCTAAGTCAAAGGAAATACTTGCTAAGTGCAACAAGAGTATTGTCAAGCTAGAGAAAAAGCTTGAATCTGCCAAACCGGCAAAGAATACCAATGGACTTGGTTATTCTGGTCATGAGGAAGGTGAGACCTCTGGTAAAAATGTTGGAACATCAAAGAGTCAACCGACATCAAAGGACAAAGGTAAGAAAAAGTTTAAACCTATTTGCTTTAACTGTCTTAAAGAAGGACATACTGCTAATGTGTGTAGGAGTAAGGCTTACAATAATTTTCCCTATTTTCTAAATGATAAGCCTAGATCCTATAAATTCAATGGTAACTGCTATGCATGCAACACGTTTGGGCATAGAGCATATGAATGCAAGTCTGTTATGAATAACACTGGAAGATATCCTCAGAGGACCCAAGGAGTTCGTCCTGAACCTTTTGTGAACTAGAATCACAACCAGTTTAATGCCTTCAATCATCAGCCAAGAAGCGGTGGCTATCAAGTGGCAACTGGATGGAGAGCAAACTGTTGTATTTGTCATGACCATGGTCACACTACTGCAACATGTAGAAGAAAGAATGGAAACATGAACAATGGACCCTGGACAACACCTAGATTGGTCTGCTATCACTGCAACAAACTGGGTCACATTGCCAGATTCTGTAGATCAAGAAAGAGTATATCAGATGATATACTAGTCACTCCAGAAGGAAACATTGATGTTGACACTGTTCAAGCGGATATGAACAAAGCCTGGAAGAAGAAACCAGCAGTGTTGCAAGAGGAACCAGTTTTTGCACCTAGTGTGGAAATCATGGAACTGGCAAACTAAGCTTCAAAAACGCTTAGGGGGAGCAAACGGCGAAATGTTTCGAACCCCCGGTTTACACCGGTAAAAGACCTTAACTGATATGTGATACCTATCAATAGGCAGAAGACCGGAAATGGTAAAAGGCAAATTAGGGTTTACGCCCTAATGGTGGAGCATTAATTGCAGTAGGTGAGGAATATGTTTAAAAGGATTTTTTCAAATCATTTCTCACTATCAATTTTCGAAGCGAAGGAGGTTTTTGAGTGCAGAGCGATGACAAAGAGATTTGTGCTACGATTATGAGAATTTAAGGAACCTTGAAGGATATTCAAATTCAAATTGCAAATGGTCAAGTGAAGAATGCAAAGCAGTGATTCTGCAACCAACAGAGCGTGCGGTGGAGAAGAATCTGAAAGCCCTAAATTCATGATTTTTGAAAGGTATTTTTCAAGTTTTCAGTTTCTATCATGGCTTCTGCATCCCATACTAGCTCTAGTACATCTGTAGATTCAGCAAGCTTTATTCAACGCAAGTCTAAATATAATGCCCTATCACAAGTACCAACTAGTGTGATAGTAGAAGAGGGAATCTCAGATTACATAGATTGTAAAATCAAAGACCTAGGGTCTCTAGTAATTCACTCATAGCTAGGTTTATTTTGTGGACAAGATAAAAAGATCAAATCAGAGTATAGTATCTTAGAGAAGAAGAAGCTCCACAATGCTGTTTATTTTCTGGAGGACTTCATAGATGATCATATTAGGATCATTCTGAGTAGAGTTCATGGTGACAAGATGTACCTGGAAAGAATGCATGATATAACCCCACAAGCAATTCATGCCGTCACCAGTTTCTGCAATATAGGGGAAGTGCTAGCCCTAAGGATGGTAAGCAAAATTGAAATGTCCAAGCTCACCGGTTCAATGAGCAACCAATGAGGTATGACCGTCAATTCTATCAAGGATGATTTGGTGAAATATGCATGTATGGTGATTGGATATTGGATGTTCTCAGCCAGCAAAATTAACTCTGTATCTGCTGCAGTGGTAAATGCCGCTTATCAGATGATCAAGGAGGATGCATCATTTGACCTAGGCACTGGTATGCAAAGGCAACTCCTATTGAATCTGAAATCAATCAAACAGGATAATGCATTGAGGTTCAAGTTTGGACAACTACTGGTTGGGTTATTCTTTTACTTCCAAGGCTACTTTTTAGGAGTAGGTGATGTACAGTGGTCTGTTGACCAACCGGTAACCAAGTAAATCAAGGAAAGCATTCAAGTAGTTGGAACTGGTTACCCTAAAGTTCTAAACAAATACTTTGATGAGTTCAGATGTAAAATGAGTCAAAGGGTGAGAATATCAGGTGATATTGTCAAGAAATATGAAGATGATATCTATTTCACCATTAAAGTGGATCAATGCATAGTGGAGGCTGTTGAGCTCAAACAAGAGGAAGTGGAGCCTATGGGATATGAGGTAATGAATGATATGCTGGAAGGATATGCCTCTACCCTTATTGCCTTACTGCTTGATCCAAAGGCAAAAAGAACTGACACTTACCTAGAAAGGATAACACCGATTGAGGAACCCTCAGCAAAGAAAGGAAAAGAACCTTCAGTGAAGAAGGAAAAAGCAGTGCCTTTAGCATCGGCATTGGCTACTACAACTAGTCCTACAGTGACCAAGCGGTCACTAGCTAAAAAGAAACCTAAAGCGGCACCTGCTAAAGT
Organism: Cryptomeria japonica; assembly: GCF_030272615.1. Taxonomy (NCBI): domain Eukaryota; kingdom Viridiplantae; phylum Streptophyta; class Pinopsida; order Cupressales; family Cupressaceae; genus Cryptomeria; species Cryptomeria japonica. The sequence continues at coordinate 152,173,720 of NC_081412.1, forward strand.
GTTCGAGAGAAAGAGGAAGACAAGGAATACCTCTCCAGACTCAGAAGAAACTGTTTATGAGGAAAAACCAAAGAAGACACGTCAAGCAAAGAAAAAGACAAAGAATGAACTGGCATCATCGGCACTGGTAAATATTGACATCTCCTCCTACAAACCTTTGACACATTGTCAAAGAACTATCAAAAACATTAGGAGAAAAGTGTTGAATGATTTGATTGATTGTTTTGATGACTTTAATGATGATGAAAAGGAAGCGATTAAAAAAGAAATAATTCAGTATTTATGTGTTAATGACTGGTCGCCTTCAGAAATTAGATCTGAAACACTGGATTCTTTGTATAAGTCCTTAGACAATAAATGGCGCATTGCCATAGAGTAGGAACAGGAAATGAGAGAAAAAGTTTTTGCTGAACATTTTCCTGATGTATCAAATTTGAAACTGTTCGAAGTAATGAACAAATACAAAGGCCTCTTCTTCATGAGAAGAAGAAGACTTCTATTACTTGAAGGGAAGGCAAAAGAAGTGCTCAAGAGTACACACACCCTTACTCTAGAAGCTCTGAAGATGCATCGAGTGGCTGAAGCCAACAAGAAGGCTGATCAAGAACCAACAATAACAAAACCGGATGAAGTGTTTGATGATGAAGGAAACCCGATCGTTGAACCTATTGATACTATTGATGTCGATGCTCTGGATGGAGAAGATGCTGCTCAAGGTACACTATCGGATGGTACAGGACAGGAGAAGAAGACATAAAAGGAAGTAAAGCTAAAGGGAAAAGAGGACAAAAAGGAGGAAGCAAAGAAGCAAGAGAGGGAGAAGAAAGATGAAGAGGAGAAGAAGAAGAAAGATGAAGAGGAGAAGAAGAAGAAGGATGAAGCAGAGAAGAAGAAAAAGGAAGAAGATGAGGAGAAATGGAAATAGGAAGAAAAGAGAAAAGAAGAAGAAAAGAAAAGAAAAGAAAAGAAAAGAAAAGAAAAGAAGAGGAAGAAGAGAAAAAGAAACAAGAAGATGCAAGGAAGAAGAAAGAGGAAGAGGATGAGAAAAAGAGAGGAAGAGGAGAAGCAGAAGGAAATAGAGAAAAGGAAGAAGGAAATAGAGAAAAGGAAGAAGGAAGAGGAAGAGAAGGAAGAGGAAAAGAGAAGAGAAGCATCAAGGAAGAAAATAGAGGAGGACAAGGCAGGAGAAGCGGCAAAGAGCACGTAGATGGAGACACCTAAGGCAACCGATAGTCAAGCCAAACCGGCTGACCTCACCAGTCCCATTGACCTCCAGTCTATAAGTGAAATTGAGCTACTGCAGAGCATCAAGGTTGCTCAAGAACGCCTTGAGGTGTTAAGGAGGAAGAAGGAGGAAGATGTGATCCAAGCTGCAGTGGACACTCTTACTGGTTTGTTACCCGGTACAAACCTTCCCAATACTGACTCATCATTGGCACAACTAAAGCTCCTATGCACAGTAGTAGATGATCAAGTGCAGAGCTTAGAAGAAGTAGAAGAGGTAAATGCTAAGAAAGAGCATCAAAAGGCTCTAAATATTGCTCTGGTGAAGAAGATAAATGGGCTCTAGACTGAACTCCAAAAAGCACAAAAGGATATAAGGGACGCTCTGGATGAGGAGAATCTTCTACTCAGCAAGATTTGCCAACCCCATCTGTTCTATGACGATGTGCTTGCACAGAAGTAAAAGCTTCAATCTGACTTGCAGTCCTACATGAGCACATTCAAGCCGCCTTATGACTCCTTTATAGCCTATGGGTAAACCGTTCACCGGTTTCACATCCAGACAACAAAAATAGAGCATGAGATCAGCACCCAGTCTCGAGATTTGCAAGAGCTACAACTGGTTCTACTCCCACATCTGCAAATTCTTCAAAAGTGCTATCTAAATCTGGATGCCTTAATAGTGACATAGGAGATGAGCACAATTGACACCATGCAAGAACAGGTCTCCCAGATGCAGACAGAGAAAGAAGTAGCCACCTCCCTACTTGAGTCCTGATCTTTATCTATGAAACAATTCTTACAAGACTTTAAATCTATTTTTAACAAGTTTTATTCCTTATTGTCATAACCTTTTATTATTTTAATACCACATGAAAATAGGGGTTGTTCAACTGTACTTTGTCATTGTTGGCAAAGGAGGAGAAGTATTCTAAGGAGGAAAAGTATCTTGTATTTAAAATTTTGATGTAGGCTCTGATATCTCTATGTGCAAAATAGTTATACATTGTATTGTTAAAGGGATAGTGTATATGCTTAGGGGGAGCAATTTTGCTAATGGCATGATTTTGTTGTAAAACACTTAGATGTCAAAATTTTATTTTCCTAAGTGTTGCCATCAATGCCAAAGGGGGAGATTGTTGGCATTTTTTATGATTATGTTGTGATTGTCATTGATGGACACACACTTGCATTGAGATCATTTTTGTATGTATGAGTTATGCTCAACCGGCAAATGTTCCAACCGGTATGAAGTATTATAGTCCTTAGACTATTGATGTTTTGTAGAAAGTGTTTATCGATCTAAAGTGGTATGTTAACCCCAAGCGGTTTGAGGATCTCAAGCGGTACGAAGGATCAAAGCGGAAGAACACATATTTCCTAGTCTTCATTTTGTCAAACCGGCAACCGACATTTTGTTTGAACGGGTATTTTGTATAAATCGGTAATACTCTGTGATGAGTTACCAACTGGCATTTTGTGATGAGTTACCATCCACTGATTGTTTGACAATCCTAACACTTTAATGGTGTTTTTTGTGTTGTGTTACCAAGTATGTCCAGGTTCATTAAACCTAGGAAATTGTATTGTAATCCTATTGGATTGACATGAAATTAGATTCCTTTATAAGGACATCATGTCTAGGGTTTTAGGTTGTTGATGTTGTTGTTGCTATTGGTGAAGTTGATATTTTTGCTAGGGTTTAAGGTGGTTGAGGAGTTAGAGAGAGTATGAATGTGTAGAAGACTGAAGTAATGTTGGAATGCATTAGAAAAGAGCTATCAAGGATCTAATCAAGCAATCTGTGCTATTTTCTAGATCACTCACTTGTTGATTACTCACATCTTTGACAAGTCTATAGCCCTTAACCGGGTAGGCCCAAAAGCCTTTTGTAAATCCTCTAACAAGGTGGTTCACATCTGTGGATCTAAAATCCTCTAGCAAGGTAGTCTTTAATCGGACTTATCTCCTAACAAAGATTGAGATTCCTAACAGGATCTGTTCTAGTAAAGAACATTGTAAGACCTTAACCGGTCTGGTTCCTATTCTGCAGATAGTTACTTGTGAGTTCCATCTCACCATGGTTTTTCTCATTTGGGTTTCCACGTCAAAATATCATGTGTTATGGTGTTTTTTCTTTTGTGGGTGAATGCATTATTTGCTATTTGGTTTGCATGTGTGCTAACCAGTTTGTCTGCTAAACTGTTTTACCGGTTTACTATTAGTCTTGCAAAGTGTTTTAGTGCAAAGATTTTTGGCATACTAATTCACCCCCCCCCCCCTCTTAGTATTCATCATAAATGACTCCACTGATTTATATAATGAAGGTAACTTCCATGGAATTACAATTTAGTACCCTTGCAATATTTAACCATTATCGTCAATTAGGCTACCACTTTATATTTTCAACTTGATAGGATTCAATTCAACTACTCTCTTTTGGTTTTAACTAAATTCATTAAATTAATGAGTTATATCTATGAACTTGTCAATACATGTACTACTTTGTTGTGTTCTTTGCTAGAATCATTGGATGATTTAGTGATCGCAACTAGTAGTACTACACTAAGTTGAAGCTTGAATAAATAGTAGGTTCTCTACTCTTGGAGGAGTTAAAACAAACAAAAAACTCATTTTTTTTATATTCAATTTTATATTGGTATTTTCTTGTTCAAAGTTGCATCCCACAAAATGTGATTCCAATATTGATCTATATTTGATTCTTATTTTTATTAAATCTGCCACTAGTGTGATTTATTGTCCTCTTAACTTAAATCAAGCTATGTAAATTTAAAGCCTCATAACTTTTGATAGAGAGCATATTTTTTCATGCTTCATGTGGCATTGAAAAGGTGGTTCATAAATCTTCATAGATCACACAATTATTTTCTAGAATATTCCCTCGTGTTTTATATTTTATTTTTTGTGATTTCACATTCTAGTCATTTACTTGGACATCTTGGCACTTGAAAATGATCATCTTACATGAGATGAATTTGTTTGATATGTTTTATATGTATTGATTATATTGATCTTTTAATTTTTATTTGAGGAGGTATCATAGGTTTCTCTATTCATCCTTTTGTGGTAAAATTAGAAAGGGATAACTATGATTCTTTTGTAAAATGATATCTTGATAAGTTTTAGGTGGTGTAATCATTTTCCTTTAATGTATGGACTCATACCTAATCTAGAAACACTAGAAATTATATAATCTTGGTGTAACATAATTGACCATGTAGGAGTGATTTGATCTAGTATCAAGATCATGATTCTATGTGTATTGCATTGGATATTGATTTCCCCCACACACTTTGGAATAGACTTTAGGAGATCCATGGAGACCCTCATATCTCTCCATTCCTAGAGGATCCTATTGTAGATTGTTTCATTCCCTTTGTAGATGAAGATCACATACCCTTTGATGGTGATTTTTAAGAGGAAATTTATTATATCATAGGTCTTGTATGTTTTGACAATTTAGAGGCTTGTCTCATTCTTCAAGTACTCATCTTATCAAGACCTAATATCCATCTTAAATGTTTTTATTATTTTAGATTATTATCACCAATTCCATAAACCCAATTGATTTAGTCTAGCATGGCATTAATCACCTTCTAAACATGACCACTTGGGATTCATATCTTTTGAATATATTATCCTTGTTTGAGGAGTTTATAATTACATATATTAAATATTATTTTGAGGATATTGATATCCTCTTTCATGGTAGCTATGCCATCATTGGCAACCCATCATATTATCTTTGGCGCTCATTCTACTTCGATCCTCACAAGATTCTTTATCATCATTTTGTTCCAACATGTGAATATTTGTGAAGTTTTTAGAGACACAAGTCTATTTAGATTTGAATTTTGTATTTACCCAACTTATTATAATGACATTTCCAGTCACCAATGTATTTATTTCTTCCTAAAGGAAAAAAAATGTTGTTTGCAAGTAATGGATCATGTTTTTTCTTCAATCTTTCATCATTAGCACGTGACCTACTTCTTTATGGGGAGTTTTGTATTCCCATTTTATCTCTCTTATTAGGAGGGTATTTACTATAAAAAGGAGGCATTGGTTATTAGAGGAAGATAAAAGGATAAAGCAAAGAGAAAAAAAGAAAAGAAAAAGGACATGTTATCATGTTTGTAAATATATAGTATATCTTTAGAGATTGGGCTAAGTTAGGAAGTAGTGAGGATTAATAGTGATAGTTAGAGTAAATTATCAAATTTAAGAACCCTATTTTTCACACACACAAAAAAACACATTCATATTCATTACCATTTTAAAGTTCAATTTAAACATAAATTAAACATCTAACTTTTACAAAAGAATCCTATAATTAAATAAAACATTTAAAAATATAAATTTAAACATTCAGACTTTTACACATGATTAAAATAGAGAGAGAGAGAGGGAGAGTAGGTAATTTGAGATACAATGAGTTAGAGAGAGAATAGATAATTTGAGAGATAGATAGTAGCTAATGATAGAGAGAGGGTAACGTGTGAAAGAAAGAGAGGGGGGTAATGTGTGTGTGTGTGTGAGAGAGAGAGAGAGGGGGTAATGGGTGTGTGTGAGAGAGAGAGGGGGTAATGGGTGAGAGAGAGAGAGGGGATAATGAGAGATTGAGAGAGAGAGAGGGCATAATGACAAAGATGGTAACGTGTACATGTGTGTGTGAGAGAGAAGGGGGGTTTATTGTTGATTTTCATCTAGGGTTTATTGTTTGTTAATTTTTTAGGGTTTGTTGTTCGTTTATTTTCTAGGGTTCATTGCTCATTTTTTTCTATCTAGGATTTAGTGTTCATATTTCTGTTTAGGGTTTATTGTTTGTTGTTTGTGTCTAATGTTTATTGTTCATTTACGTTTTTGTTTTTTGTTTTTTTCCTATGATTTTTACTATTCATGTTTTTTATTTTTTCCTACGTTTTTTACTATTCAAGTTTTTTGCAATATTTAAAAACTAAAAACTAAAAACTATTTTAAACATGAAATAAAATAAAATAAAAAATGTTTTTCAAACTTTAAAAAACTAAAATTAAAAAATAACAATAAATTAACATTTTTTTAATGAAAAATAATAACAATAAATTAACATTTTTTTATGAAAAATAATAAAAATAAATAAAACAGAATATAAAAAATAAAACTAAATACCTGGAAGGAGGTAAAAAATGGTCTGGGGGGTCAGCTGGGATGAAAAAAATGGGTTACCATGGTCCTCTGAAACGTCTACCCATTTTTGAAACAGTGAAAATGATGGAAAATAGTTTTAAAAAAAAAAAATACATTCCAAAAACGGACGCCTGTTTAGCTTTAGGCACCCGTTGCTAAACGGGCGCCCATTTTTTAATGGCTTGGGCACCCGAAGCAAAATGGGTGCCCGATTAAAAATCGGGCACCCGTTTCTAGTGGGCTCTTTTCCCAACCCGCAGACTTCCGCGGGATTGGGACCCAACTTTGTGCATTTACCCAAAAATCTCAGATTTATTTTTTGAATACAAATAAGCATCTACAAGTCAAGATTGCAAATAAGATGGAATTCTAGATTGGATCATTTCCACTTAAATACTTGGGTATCCCCATTAGTGCAGGAGTGTTAGGTCCCAAAGACAACTAAGAGTGGGGGGGGGGTGAATCAATTGTCCAATAAATTCAACCAAAATTAACTTAACCAAAACTTAATGCCGGTAGACAATCTTAACAGTTAATTGTAGTACCAGTAAAGATTAATGCATGAAACAGAAAGACAATAACATCCACAACACATAACACAAATATTTGTACGTGGAAACCCTGTAAGGGAAAAAAAATGGTGGGAAGCCTTACCCACAATCAAATGATATTACTGTAGATAGTATGTGTGTACAATATGGATTCTGCACATGCAGAAAGGTCAGCTGCCTAGAGCTCACTGCTCAATCATAAAATGAGAGTCACACTGACTACAATTGGATGGTTAAATCCAATGATAATTTATTGCTCAAAATAGCATCTTCATATGTTGGATTCAGTATCAGTTTAGTTATAATTGCCTTCACAAAATCCTTCCTTCAACCTTCAAATGATGTCTGCGTGTATAGCTCTGCTTATTTTCGCATATACCTTATTGCAATCCTTTTTGCATATACATATTAATCTCACAAATGAGATCTTACATTTATACCATAACATAAGACCAATTTAAATAGGTCAGCTCACTAAAAGATATTACAATAAAATCAATTACAATAATATCCGATGCATGATGTCGGCTCAATGCATTTACAATAATAATAAATCATCTTCATAATGTGTCATGGTGATCTGGAATACATATATCTATCAGTGCTTATCCTAGACCTATTTGTCGGTAACAACTAATATGCAAACCCGAATAAACAAATAACCTAATCGCCAAAACCAAGTGATTGAATAGTGTCTTTGACATAACCAAGTAGTCTCCAAGTCATTCCAAGTACCAATGAATAATATAATCTGTCAGTGAACCAAATACCGATGACTGTGCATAAGTATTTGACTTGCTGGTGAACATAACCAAAGATCTCCAAGTGCTGATAAGTATTGACAAGTGTTGACATCAATGATAAAACCATATCAACATATCCAAAATTCCAATAGGGAGTTAGGCAAACTCAAATTTGGGAGGAAGTAATCAATAAATGTAAAGAAAAATCCTTGATATGGAAGAACATATGGCTTTCGCAAGTGGGTAGGATTTAGATGATCAGGCTAGTCCTTTCGGCAGTTCCAATCTACAACATGTCTTGTTTTAAGATATCAAGCTATGCCTACAACAAGCTTGATGGGTTGTTAAAGAAATTCATCTAGGAAGGAGCAAAGGAGGAAAGAAAAATCCCTCTTATCAATTGGGATACTGTTTGCGTTTCCAAGGAGGATGGAGGAGTAGGGCTCGAGAAAATGGAGCTACCAAATAATGCCCTTAGAGCCAAATTATCATGGTTGATGTACAAGCACCCAGAGAGATTGTGGTGCAGAATTATGAGAAGCAAATATTTGGACTCAGAGGAGGCAGACATAATTTTCACGGTGGCAAATGCTAAAAAAGGATCTGCAGTGTGGATCTTTCTTTGGAAATGCAAAAATCTCATTACTAATCATCTATCTTGGTAGATAGGGAATGGTAGAAAAGCAAATTTTTGGTATGACTCCTAAGGGGAGAGAGTTCCTTGGAGAGTTGTTATAAGATCACAATTGGAGAAAAAGTAGTCAATTATATGGAAGGAGGTGAACAGGAAGGAGAAAGGGTTAAGTGAGAGGATATAAATATAGGGAATCCAGAGCACTGTCCCAAATTGAAAATTTTATTGAATCAAAGGCCAGTGTTTTTTTCAGTGGTAGAAGATTCACTTTCGTGGTGTGCTTCCAAATCAGGATAATACAAAGTTAAGTGGGGATACGAAGTGCAAAGGTGTAGGTTGAGGAACCCATGGTGGCCATATAGATTGTGTTGGCATAATAGAAACTTACCCAAGGTAGGTGCCTTTTTATGGATTGCTTTACATGGCAGAATATTGACAGGGGATGGGCTAAAATCCATAGGCATCACCGGTCCAAGTTGGTGTGTCATGTGTATGAGGGATTAGGAATCAATTAATCACTTGTTGTTTACATGTCCGGTGGCAAGCTCATGCTGGGAATGGTTGTTCGATATGGTAGAACTGAAAATGTTCAAGAATGGAGAGATGAAGGATTTTCTTAGCTCATGGCCCAAATGTTTCAATTTCAAATGGCAGGATGTTTGGTTAGTAGCTCTGGCTTTGATAGTATGGCACATGTGGAAAGAAAGGAATAGAAGAATATTTAAGGAATGGTCATTACCCAAGGATAAATTATTGATCAAGGTTAAAGAAGCCATAGAGGAAGTAGTCAATTGAAACCTAAAGAAAAAACAAGTTAGAAGGTTCATGAATTGGGACAAGGTGATGGAATCTAAATGGGCATTCAAAGAGACTGGACAGTTGCAGAAGAGGGACTTGAAGGTGACCAGGCAGAAGGTTAGATGGAGGGAGCCCGAAAAGGGATGGATTAAACTCAATTTTGATGGGTTTATTGGCATTTGCATGAAGATTTCATTAATGAAATGTTATGTTGTCATTGATGTCAATTAACTGGTAATGATATTGTTGTAATATTGTTTTGTAACCGGTAGGAAGAGATAGTGAAAGGAAACTATAACCGGTAGGTAAGTTTATGGAGTGAACCGGTATTTCTAAGTATTGGAGAGTTGAACCGGTAAACCCTACCTATTGATTTGATAAACCCTAACCAATTAAGTTTGGTGAATTGGTTATATTGGTTTATGATCTGATGATGAGCGGTAATGATTATGACATGTATGCATATTGTATGAAGAGAGTTTCAAAGTGTTTTTGGCGTGTTGAGGTAACGGTTTTTGTCTTTGGAATGAACAAGTATATTGCATGTAATGCAAAGTGCGTATTGAGTTACTACGTTCGATGAAGTGGTGATCAAGGTGTGGTTGAGGATTTCTTGAATGATGTGTAGAGATTGTTATGTAATCCAATGATCATACTTGAACCAACTTGTTTTTAATCTCTATGAGAATTAGGTTTTTATTGTGTTACCGACCTAATTGATTTGTTTATAAGGTTGATGAGTTATTTAGTTTTAGAGTTGGCAAAGTTTCAGTTGAGTGTGTGGTTACCGAACTAGATGATGTATCTGCAGTTTGAGTAAAGGCAGATAGGAGCATGAAAAGGATCTGAACAAGAAAGTGTAGTTCTATTCAAACAGATCAGAAAACTCCTATTGTTTTCTAACAATTATAGCATTTTGAAATACCCTAACCGGGTAAGCTCTAACATGCTTGGTGTTATTCAAATCCTCTAACCAGGTGGTCCATTAGATTGGATTTTAAATCCTCTACCAAGGTTACTCCTCATAGGTTATTACTTCTAACAAGGCATTATAGTCAATCCCTTAACCGGGTGGTCCCTAACAAGATTTGTTCTTAACAGGACTTTTTGTAAAGCTTTAACAAGCTTGGCTCCTAACAAGGTGAACTTCAGAAGAGTTTAGATAGTTATCTTGTGAGTCTCATCTCACTGTGGTTTTTCCCATTTGGGTTTCCACATCAGAATATTATGTCAAGTGGTGAATATTTTTGTGGTTGTGTTTTATTATGATTGATTTTATTAGCTACTTAATCCACTTTGATAAGTCATGATAACTGGCAGCAATATGAAATGAATTTTTACTTATGTCAATAGAAGTATTTGGATGTTTATGAGTTTCAAGTTGTTTACTGTTAATCTATTGTAACAGACAACCGGTTTAACTTGACAGTTTATCTTGACAGAGATATTGCATTTATAGTTCTAAGTTTACTTTGAGAAGTTGATTTTGAGATTGGTGAAGTATTATTAGTTTTTCTATCTACTTATTCACCCCCCCCCCCTCTCAGTAGTTGACCGGATCCTTGTTCTTTCATCATATCATCAATTGGTATCAGAGCATCTCAGGGCCTCTAAGGTCTAAGCCTAACAAATTGAGTTAAATATCGTGTAGATCATGATGAAGATGGAAGGTCCGAAGTTTAATAGAGAGAACTATAGGATATGGAGTGATAGAATGAAAATTTATATCAAGAGTCTTGTAAATCAATACTGGGAACATGTTGGTACTCAATATGTTGCACCTAGTGGGAATATGACTACTGATCAGAAGAAAGAGCAACTAAGAAAACAATCAAGCACTAGAGGCTATTATTAGTTCTTTGTCTGATGCAGAATATCTTGATGTCCATGGTCTGGAGACTGCATATGAGGTATGGAATAAACTTGAAGAGATTTATAGTGATGATGAACATGTGAATATTTCCAAGGAAGAGAGTCTAAGAGGAAAGTTTGATCACATGCGGATGGTTGAAGGTGAGAATATCCAATAGTGTGGTCAAAGGATAAAATAGATAGTTGGTGAGATCAAGAGTGTTGGTGGTAAAGTGGAAGATGCCACAGTAGTTAGTAAGGTGTTGAGAACCCTTCTATCGGTCTACGCTATCTAAGTTGCAGCCATTCAGGAGCTGAAATCTATTGACAAAACTAAGGTAACCCTTGAATCCATCATTGGTAAGCTTACTGCTTTTGAATTAAATGGTTATGATGGTAGTGTTCAAAAATCTGAGTTTGCATTTAGAGCTTCAGTTTCTAACCCATCTATGAGGAAAAGTAGAGATGACAGTCATAGTTATGAATCTAGATCCAGCAGAGAAAATGATGATGAAGATAGTTTGGTTGAGCTTGAAGCATTGTTGGCCAAACGATTGCCCAAAGATACTAGTAAATATAGAGGTAAATTACCTTTAAAATGTTTTGCATGCAACAAGATTGGACACATTGCAACAAAATTTCCTAATGGTGATAATGAGCACAAGCAAGACAAATCAAAGAAGTACAAGGGAAAAGGCAAAAGAGATTGTCTTATTGCAGTTGATGGTAGTATCACTGATGAGGAAGCTGATGGTGATGCTAATGAAGACATTGTGTTTTTAGCCATTAAAGAAGAAACATTTGATCAGAAAGATTTAGTTTCACGCATGGATAATTTTGATGATTGGATCATTGATAGTGGTTGTTCACATCACATGATAGGTGATTGAAGAAAATTTCTTTCTTTGAAGGAATTTGATGGTGGAGTTGTAAGATTTGGTAATGACTTACCCTGCATAGCTAAAGATAAGGGAACTATTTCTCTTAATGGAAAGAGAAGTGCAGATGATGTCTACTAGGTTGAAGGTCTAAAGCACAATCTTTTGAGTGTTGCTCAACTCAATGACAAAGGATATCCATTAGAGTTTAAAAATGGTATGTGCAAAATCTATGGGAGCAAAGGTGAACTGATTGCAAATGGCAAGAAGACTAAAGGTAACTTGTTTCACCTGAATCCTTAAGTCAGCAACTGTTTAATTGCTAAAGTAGATGATAGTTGGCTTTGGCATAGGAGATTTTGTCATATAAATTTTGATAACATTGGTAAAGTGAGTAAGTCAAAGATAGTGAGAGGTTTGCCTAGATGGACAAACCGGTTAATGCTCTATGTAAGGAATGTCAATTGGGAAAGATGACATCCTCAACTTTCAAGAGAAAATATTTTTCAGCAGAACATCTATTAGATTTGGTTCATACAGACCTTTGTAGACCAATAAGGAATAAAAGTATTCAAGGTGACAAATATTTTATGATCTTCACTGATGATTGCTCAAGAATTATGTGGGCCACATTCTTTAAGGATAAAACAGAAGCATTCAGTAAGTTCAAGGCATTCAGGGCCTTAGCTGAAAAGGAGAGTGGTAAGAAGACATTGTGAAAAAAATGGTATCAAATGGTAGCTTTCTGCACCAAGGACACCACAACAGAATGGTATTGCAGAGAGAAACAACTAGTCAATTATTGAAGCTGCTAGGACGATGTTGATACAAGGAGGTGTAGCAAAAAATTTCTAGAGAGAATCTGTCAGCATAGTTGTCTACACTATGAACCGGATTTTGGTAAAAAGAGGTAAGGATAAGAATCCTTATGAATATTGGCATGGTAGATCACCTAATGTTAGTTATTTCAATATATTTGGCAGAAAATTTTTTATTAAGAGAGGTGACTATGTTAGCAAGTTTGAGGCTAAAAGTGATGAAGGTATATTTCTTTGTTATTCCACCAAGAGTAAGGCCTACAAATTTTATAACAACTAGACATAGAGAATCATTGAGAGTGTTGATGTTCGAGTGGATGAGTATCCTGAAGTCTTAGGGGAAACCAATGTGGAGAAAAAGGATGAAGATCCTTGCATTTGTTTTTGGAACGAGAACCTATGAAACTTGAAACCGGGAAAGAGAATGTTGTTTTACTAGCTTAACCGGAATAGGTAGATTCAAAAGAAGATGATGATAATAATACAAAAGAAGAACCTAAAGATAATGATCATTTTATTCTGAGGTATGTGAGACTCAATCACAATCTTGAACAGATTATTGGAGATAAGGATGTTGAAGTGCTAAACAGGAGAAGAATTAGAGAGAATTCTTGCATGATCTCCACTATTGAGCCTAGAACTGCTAAGGAAGCATTTGGAGATGATCATTGGGTTAAAGCTATGGAGGAAGAGCTTGAACAAATTGAGAAGAATAACAAATGGACCCTAGTACCCCAACTGGTGAATAAAAATGTGATAGGTACTAAGTGGGTTTTCAGGAACAAGCTGAATGAAGATGGTGTTGACATTCGTAACAAAGCTAGATTGGTTTGCAAAGGTTATGCACAAGAAGAAGGAGAAGATTATGGTGATAATTTTGCACCAGTGGCTAGACTAGAAGGTGTTAGAACTTTACTTGCATTTGCAGCACATAAGGGATTCAAAGTATATCAGATGGATGTGAAGTCAACATTTTTGAATGGAATATTGGAAGAGGAAGTATACATTGAGCAGCCAGCTAGTTATGCTCTGACCGATGAAGAAGACATGGTATGTAAGTTGCACAAGGCACTATATGGATTAAAGCAAGCACCAAGAGCATGGTATGAAAGGCCTCATTCACACTTGATGAAGATAGGTTTTCAGAGAACCAGTGAAGATAGCAACATATATCTCAAATCTGAAGGAGATAAGATACTAGTTAGTGAAGTGTTTGTAGAGGATATCATATTTGGAGGTAATGATGACATGAGCAATGACTTTGCAAATGAAATGAAAAGTGAGTTTGAAATGTCTCTAGTGAGAGAGATAAAAAAATTTATAGGTTTGTAAATACAGCAAATGAAGAGTGGTATTTTCATCACACAGTCTAAGTATGTGAAAGAGGTATTAAAGACATCTGATATGAGTGATTGTAAACTAGTTGGGACACCAATGGTTATAGGTTGTAAGTTTTCTAAGGAAGATGATGCCACATCTATTGATGATAAGGAGTATAGGTCAATGATTGGAAAATTGCACTATGTTGTTCACAACAAACCGGATATAGTTCATGCAGTTGGTCTAGTTGCTAGATTTCAGAAGAATCTGAAGGAAACACATTTGATAGCAACCAAGAGGATTTTCAGATATTTGAAAGGTACTATTGACTATGGATTATGGTATCCATATGAAGGAAACATTGATTTGAAGGTGTACACAGATATAGATTGGGCAAGTAATGTTGATGATAGGAAAAGCACAACCGGTGGAGTATTCTTTCTTAGAGGAAGACTTGTTTCATGGAGTAGCAAGAAGCAGAGTTGTATATCACAGTCTACTTCTGAAGTTGAGTATGTTGCATCTTATATGAATTGTACCCATGCTATTTGGATGAGGCATATTTTAGAAGGTTTCAAGATGAATTTTATAGAACCCGTAAAGATCTTATGTGACAATACCAGTGCCATAAATATTTCAAAGAACCCTATTTTGCATGCACGAACCAAGCATATTGAATTGAAGTATCATTTCTTGAGGGAGAAAGTGTAGAGTAAAGATGTGATCTTGGAGCATGTTTCTACCAAGGAGCAACTTGTAGATATCTTTACTAAACCTCTTCCTAAGACTACTTTTGAGTATCTTAGAAGTCAGCTAGGGGTTGTACCCTTTCATGAGGTGAATTGAGCATGATGTAGAGTAAATCAGTCCCAGAGCTACTTGTAGAATTTTACAGTAGGATTGATGTAGGAGTGGAATTATTCCACAGGGGGAGCATCAACTTGCAAGTTGTTGATGTTGAATAGTGAAGTTATACATTGCATGTTTTACTTTCAATTTGGCATTGTTGTCAAAGGGGGAGAAGAACTATATGATTCTGGGAGAAGAACTAGTGAAAAGCTGAAGACAAGGAGAGTACATGGTAAAATGTAAACCACGATTCCTATTCACAATCACAGCAATCAATGGTATTGATATTTGTATTGTCATCCATGCCAAAGGGGGAGATTGTTGGCATTTGCATGAAGATTCCATTAATAAAATGTTATGTTGTCATTGATGTCAATTAACTGGTAATGATATTGTTGTAATGTTGTTTGGTAATCGATAGGAAGAGCTAGTGAAAGGAAATTGTAACCGGTAGGTAAGTTTGTGGAGTGAACAAGTATTGCTAAGTACTAAAAAGTTCAACCGGTAAACCCTACCTGTTGATTTGATAAACCCTAACCGATTAAGTTTGGTGAATTGGTTATATTGGTTTATGATCTGATGATGAGCGGTAATGATTATGACACGTATGCATATTGTATGAAGAGAGTTTCAAAGTGTTTTTGTCGCATTGAGGTAACGGTTTTTGTCTTGGGAATGAGAAAGTATATTGCATGTAATGCAAAGCACGTGTTGAGTTACTAAGTTCAATGAAGTGGTGATCAAGGAGTGGTCGAGGCTTTCTTGAATGATGTGTAGAGATTGTTATGTAATCCAACGATCATACTTGAACTAACTTGTTTGTAATCTCTATGAGAATTAGGTTTTTGTTGTGTTACCAACCTAATTTATTTGTTTATAAGGTCAATGAGTTGTTTAGTTTCAGAGTTGGCAAAGTTTCAGTTGAGGGTGTGGTTGTCGAACCGGATGATGCATTTGTAATTTGAGTAAAGGTAGATAGGAGCATGAAAAGGATCTGAACAAGCAAGTGTAGTGCTATTCAAACAAATCAACAAAATCCTATTGTTTTCTAACAATTACAACAGATTGTAACAATTACAGCAGATTGAAATCCCCTAACCGAGTAAGCTCTAACAAGATTGGTGTTATTCAAATCCTCTAACCAGGTGGTCCATTAGCTTGGATTTCAAATCCTCTACCGAGGTTACTCCTCATAGGGTATTGCTTCTAACAAGGCATTATAGTCAATCCCTTAACCGGGTGGTCCCTAATAGGATCTGCTCTTAACAAGACTTTTTGTAAAGCTTTAATAGGCTTGGCTCCTAACAGGGCGAACTTCATAAGAGTTTAGATAGTTATCTTGTGAGTCTCATCTCACTGTGGTTTTTCCCATTTGGGTTTCCATGTCAAAATATTGTGTCAAGTGGTGAATGTTTTTGTGATTATGTTTTATTATGGTTGATTTGCTTAACTACTTAATCCACTTTGATAAGTCATGACAACTGGCAGCAATATGAAATGAAGTTTTACTTATGTTAGTAAAAGTATTTGGATGTTTATGAGTTTCAAGTTGTTTACTGTTAATCTATTGTAATAGACAACCGGTTTAACTTGACAAAGATATTGCATTTATAGTTCTAAGTTTACTTTGAGAAGTTGATTTTGAGATTGGTGAAGTATTATCATTTTTCCTATCTACTGATTCACCCCCCCTCTCAGTAGTTGACCGGATCCTTGTTCTTTCAACATATCATCAAGGGATAGTAGAGGCAACCCTGGAAAGGGATGGTTTGGCGTTGTCATCAAAAATGAGGAAGAATGCTTCTTACAAGGTATATACAAAAATCTTGGGGAATGTACAAATAATGAAGCAAAGATTAGAGCTTTGGAGGCGGGATTCAAATTATGCACAGACAAAGTACTTTCTAAAGTGATTATAGAAGGGGATTCACAGATTGTCATAAATGGGGTGATACAGCATAAGTTCAATAATTGGAAGCTTTATAGATGGCTTCCTAGAATCAATGGTCTGTTAGATTAAATCAAGGAAAATGGCCTAGTTCGCACTCTCAAAGAAGTTAATAAAGTGGCAGATCCTCTGGCCAATATGGGAGTCAAAACCAAGGAGAAATGGATTAAGATAAATATAGAAGACATTTCAGAGGCACTTGAAATGACAATTTTGAATGATAGGTCTGCACTTCCCCGTGAAGGAATAGGGTGAAGTACTAACCCTATCTGAGCTAGTGGTAGGAGTAGATGATTCTGTCACAAACTAGGCCTAATGAAGGGAGGATCGAGCCATTAAGCTACGTTTATTTGAAGATCTAAGAAGGTAAGGACAACTTGTCTCTATGGATTTGTAGGATGTAATTGTCACATAACTGACGGCAGGAGGGATTTCAATCAAGTGGAAAAGATTTAGATCAGACACATATCAGAATCGTAGAGCATTGGATTGTGAGATAAGAGTTGTATGTCACCCAAATAGATTTAAAGTTCTTCTTAGATAGCTTGAATCAGTAGTGAGAAGAGATGTAAGAAGGGATATAGGTTGAGTCATTTATTGAGGATGGTGTTGTTTGTAGCTTTGAGTTGCATGCATTGTGAAGAGTTGGTTGAAAATCAATGTTTGGATTTATTCAATACAATAGAGGAAATTTGTATGGTTATTTTGGAGATGATTGATGTATCCCTCAATTTGGAGAGGCACTGGTGCAATGGATTTATTTATGAGGTTGTGCTAACCCTAGTAGTGGATGTTCTGGAGTCGAAGGAGAGATGTTTAGAAGTCATTGGGGGATTTGTGAAACCTATGAATGGAGATGTAGTTGTCGATGCTCTGATGGAACTGCAAGATGGTACCAAGGAAAGTATACTACGGATATACTTCAACCCATTAACATATTATTCTTCTAAGTCAGATGAAGAATCAGATATGGATGAGCACTAGGAAGAGACTGCTGAGCAGGGCGGGGAAGATTCTAATGGCTTCGATTCTGAAGAAAAGGAGGATAAAGTGAGAAAGGAAGCAAAGAGGAGAAGGAGAAGATTTGTGGAAAATGCTTGGCCAATTTTCAGGAATAGGGTGAGAAATGGGGATTTGACAGAGTTCAAGCAGCTCAAGAGCGACAAAGACTGGTGGCTTATAGAGGAGTCTGTGGAGTCCCTGATCAGACTCGGTGAACTGGTTTCACAGCTTCTGCATTTCCTTCTATAGGTTGCCTTCGTTTTTGCTTTTTAGGATAGTAGAAATGTGCAGTTAGGATATTAGATAGGTGTGTGGTTTAGAGATGTTTGGAGTGTAGTTTTGAGATGTTTGGTTTGTGGTTAAGAAATGCTTGGTGTGTGGCCTGAAAGGCTTGGATTGTAATACTTTCTATGTGATATCTTTTTTAAATCAATATAGGGAGCTATCCCCATCAAGAATAACACTTACCCAAAAAAAAAATATCTCATTACAAATAAAACTAATCGGGAAGGGTAGTTATTTTATTTTTATATTTCTATCTATGACATGGATGTATTTTGGAAAGATGCGCTTGATTATGGGGTAAAAAGGCAAGGGTGTTTTCACTTACCCCAAAAGGGTTAATTTGGTCAATAAATTAATAAGTTTTCTCCCTGCCATAGCACATGTAGCTAAGTTCAATAGTTTGGTTGTTAGATACTACATGCGCTCATAGGTTCCATTCCCGACAGTTGGTTCCAATTTGCTAGGTAACTACATCATGAGGGACTGTAGCTTATGATGAGCACCAAGAAGCGTAAGCGTAATTAGGTGGGTGGATAAAATGCCTAGGTTATATGTTTGTCTTCTAGTTGTAGATGGAGGTGAGTCTAATGGCACTGGAGATGCTACATCCAGAGAAAGAGAATTCCAATGGACTATTGTATTCTTGTTGCATTATTGCATTATTGGGTAAATGCACCGAGATGGTGTGCAAAAAGGGGGGTATAAGTGGACACTTTTTTTTTTTTTTGAAATCAGGTAAACCTGAACTTGGAGGAGAAAGTTGAGATTCATCCACTCAAGATATGAAGATACCCAAAGAGCAAATATTGTAGTACTCTTAATCTAGTTTCCAAAATACTATTTTTTTGTCAAAATTGGATAATATTAAGGGGGTCAAATCCTTCACCCATGAAAAAAACCGTGATTTATTTTTAAAAACATAACATAGTGTCTGACGTGCGCATCAAAAAAGTCATAGTTAGATTTAGTATTTTGACAAATCCTTTGGCAGAAATATAGTTAAGAGTGAGCACTAGAAGTTGTGTATTTTTTTGTAATTTTTTGTAGAGTATTTGTTTTATGATTATTCCAATCGAGCACATCCTGAAAATTACGTACCTATTCATGCATGAAGCATAACTTGCACCAAAACAATCGAAAATGCAAAAAAAAAAAATTAAAATTGTAAAGAATCAAGTGCACTACAATAATATATAAAGTTTTTTAAATTTGGATAAGTACATCAAAATTTATTAAAAAAATGGTACACATATGTCTCTGAGAACTATGGAGACACTAGTAAAAGAAATTCAATAATAATATGCTATTGTTGTTCAAATTTTACAAAAGATTATATGGTTAGAAAGCTCAGAAGATGGGTGAAAATATGGTAGCAATTTTAGAAATACCCACTTGATGAAGTGTAAACCCGATGATGACAAAGTCGAGAAACCAAGTTCATAAAACAAAATACGTCAAAAAGGAGGGAAATGGAGGGAAATCAAACTTCCAAACTACATGTTTGTCATCCAAGCCTATTCACAAGCCTAAACAGACAAGAGCGCGTACGGGGTTTCTCTTGAATAAGAATTGTGTAGGGGTTCCTTTTGAATAAGAACCACATACGGGGTTTCTTTTGAATAATAAGTATCGCATATGCAGTTCTTCTTGTGATACTCTAACATAAAGAAATTAATGTGTATGTTTAAAATGTGTGTGTGTGCATACATATATGTATATGTATAATATGTATCTATGTAGATATTGTATGTATATATGTATGTATATATGTATATATAATATGTGTATATATATATACACACACACATATGTATGTATATGTATATAATATGTGTATGATGTATGTATACATATATGCATGTTTATAACATATATAATATGTATGTATGTGTATTATCTTTTGATATTTTCTATGTATTATATGTATATGTGTATGTACATGTACATGTGTATTGATATATATTGTCTTTTGATATCTTATTGTTGTTGCCGGGAATAATCATTATGTTATATTTATGTTGTCGTCGATAATAATGAGTTACGACGGTCAGTTAGTTAGTCATCCCAAAGGGCAATTGGACGTGACGATTGGTCGCACCCCTTCGGGTATTATATATTGCATACCGTTCCTTCTTAGTATCATCATGATAGTCATGTCTGGTGTAATGTTATAAGCACTTGATGTACAGGGAATTTTGAGTTAATACAGAGACTAGTTATTTAATATATTTCCATTATGTTCTGTGCATTTACTTTCTGCATTTAATCGTTTACCCGTATGTGGCAAACAATTGTACATTGTATTTCTCTCTCTCTCTCTCAAGACCCCACATAACACCTAATGACATCATGTAACATGTCCCTTAGCACACATATGATCCCTTAAGACCATATGATGTCCTAAGGGGTCATATGATGTTATAACACATGTGTAGGCCCATTATGACCCTGCATGACCCCCAATGATGCCATATGACCCCTTCGAACCATGTATGATATCTTAAGGGGTCATATGGTGTCTTAACGGGTCATATGGCATAGTAACACATGTGTGGATCAATTAGGACCCCACGTGACCCCTAATGACATCATGCGATGTCTCTTCCTCTCCCCCCATCTCCCTCCCTCCCTTCTTTAATCCTCTCTCTCTCTCTTAGGACCCCACATAACACCACATGACCCTTTAGGAGCATATGATGTCCTAATGGATCATATGGTGTCCTGAGGTGGCAAGATGAAGTATTATTACAATATAAAAATTAGTGTCAATACTGCTTACAAAATTTGACACCTAAGGGGTCATAGGACACCATATGACCCCTTAGAACACCATACGACCCATAACGACACCATATGGTGTCGTAAGGGGTCATATGGTGTCTTAAGGGGTCGTAGGACACAATATGACCCCTAAGGACACATTATGACCCATAACAACACCAAAGGGGTCATATGGTATCCTAAGGGATCATAGGACACTGCATGACCCCTTAGGACACAATATGACCTCTAACGACACCTAAGGGGTCATATGGTGTCCTAAGGGTTCATACGACACAATATGACCCCTTAGAACACAATATGACCCATAGCAATACCTAAGGGATCATATGGTGTCCTAAGGGGTCACAAGATACCATATGACCCCTAAGGACAACATATGTGCCATAACGACACCTTATGGTGTCATAAAGGGTCATATGGTGTCCTAAGGGATCATAGGACATAATATGACCCCTAACAACACCTAAGGGGTCATATGTTGTCCTAAGAGGTCACAAGATACCATATGACCCCTAAAGACACCTACAACCCCTAAAGACACCATACAACCCATAACGACACCATATGGTGTCCTAAGGGGTCATAGGATACAATATGATCCCTTAGGACATAACATGACCCCTTAGGACACAATATGACCCCTAACGACACCATATAAACCTAATGTGGTTCTCTAAGGGGTAATGTGGTGTCCTAAGGGGTCTCTCTCTCTCTCTCACTCTCCCTTAGGACCCCACATAGCACCACATGACCCTTTAGGAGCATATGATGTCCTAAAGTGTCAAGATGGAAAGATGAACCATTATTACAATATAAAAAATAGTACCAATACTGCTTACAAGAATAACAAACCAACATGCTCCCCCTCTCTCCCTTCCTTCATACCCCATCCCTCTCTCTCTTTTCTTCTCTCCCTCCCCACTCTTTCTCTCTCCCTACCCTCTTTATCTCCCTTACTTTCCCATCCCCCCCTCTCTCCCTCTTTCCCTTACTTTCCCATCCCCCCCTCTCTCCCTCTTTCCCTTAGGACCCCACATAACACCTAATGACATCATGTGACCCCTTGGCACACCACATGACCCTTTAGGAGCATATGATGTCCTAAGGGGTCATATGGTATCCTAAGGTGTCATGATGAACCATTATTACAATATAAAAAGTAGTACCAATATTTCTTACAAAAATAACAAACCAGCATGCTCCCCCTCTCTCCCTTCCTCCATACCCCCTCGCAAGTTGTTTATAATTGACAAAAAATTCATTATCACCCACTTTTCTTGTGTAGAGAAAATTCAAAAACACTTTCAAGATTTCTCCTCCTACCTCCTCCACTATCACTTATACTCTTCCATTCTCCATGAAACTTGCAACTTGAAACACAATAGTTTCTCCTCCCACCTCTTTTATCACTATATTTTGTTTACCCATCTTGTTATATACCACTTGGAACATAAAAAATCTTATCTCCCACTTCCTTTATCACAATCACTCATTTCTTTTGAACCATCAAATCCCCTTCAAACATGGTCTGAAAAACATCTGACTTGTTCATCTTCCAATATATTATAAAACAAAAGACAATGGAGTGTCCTTAATCTGATCTCTCTCTCTCTCTCCATACCTCTCCCTCTCCCTCCCTCTCCCTCTCTATCCTCTCTCTCCCTCTCCCTCTATCTCTCTCTCTCCCTCTCCCTCTCTCTCTCTCTCTCTCTCTCTCTCTCTCTCTCTCTCTCTCTCTCTCTCTCTCTCTCTCTCTCTCTCTCTCTCTCTCTCTCTCTCCCTCTCCCTCTCCATCCCTCCCTTTTCCTTCACATTTTCTTTACTACAAGTAACACGTACGGGGTACTAGGAATATGGACGTTGGTCTATAGATCATTTTTAGGGACTAAAAGTGCACATGGGGTTACTAATTATACCATGTACACAGTTCTTGGACATACTTTTAGTTGCCCAACGACCTCAAAATAAGTTTTTGAGGTCGTTTGAAGACCCCACTACAACTATTACTGCACTTCTGTGACATTTTAATATGTCTAAGTAAGTGAAATTTCTGTTTTGCATGATTTCAGATGATTGAATTGTTGTTATTATTAGTTTGGTCAATGTTATTGTGATTTTTTAATAGTTTTGATTTAAAAATAATAATGATAATGCTCAATTTTATGGTTATTTGATTGTTTAAGAACTTTTGTTTATATATATATATGTAATATGATTCTATTTAGGACAATTGGTATTAATGATGGGAAACAACAAGCGAGGAATGGTGGAACATTGAGTCTAAAAAGGAAAGACAAAGGCAGTGTATGAAGAAACTATATGACATAAGAACAATGGGACAAGAAGGTACGTCATCCTCAACATCTCAATTTGATTTACCAAATGAAAATAATGCAATTGAAGAAGATATCACAATGAATAATCAAACAAACGATGTTGATGCACCAACAATATTTGATTTACCATATGAACCTAGTGCAATTGAAGGAGAGACCACATTTAATGTTCAATTAAATGATGAACATACACCGACTCTATTTGATGTGATGAATATACCTAATGCATGCAATGCATCAATGTTAGCACCTCCTAGAATCATTTGTAGGAAACCAAAGTATATAATTGATATCGATGAGAATATTTTGAAGCCAATGCCCGAATAAATTAATGAACTAACTTGTAGGAGAATGGTTAAAAGAATATGGCAAAACTATTTTGAAAACTTAAATCAAACTGCAAGATGCCAATGATTAAAAATTTGAATTTTAGAGAGACAATGAAAATTCTAGGCCTAAGATCATCCAAAAGTAATAGCGAAAGAACTATTGTGAGAAATCATTTTGATGCATATCAAGCTATTGCTTCAAAATCACGTACTAAAGATTCTAATGTTACTCTGTGTGTTATTGCATCAACCATAATGAGCAAGAAAATAAAAAAAGATCTGTTGATAAGAAAAACAAGTCATTAAACATAAGTAGAACAAAATTACGTAAAGCATTAGATAGGCGGGAAAAAATAGAGGAACCTAACAATAATTATCTTTGGGTGTTCTCGGGTAGACTACCACACAAAGACAAGGTTGTTGTTGATGCACTAAGAACATTAATTGAAACTTTTTGGCACAATAACACAAGGGTTTCACCTAACCAAATAGATGTTGTTAGAAGGCGAATTGGATCTAGAAATCATGAGCCACATGCCAAACACTATTTGGATATGACTCAAACAAAATTTTATGAAAGATTCCTTTAAAACTTTTCTCAAATAAGAATTAGTCAAATATTTTTTGAAATGGAAAAGCCTTTTTATGTAAAGATTAATCATGTACGCACCACATGTTATTGTTGGATGCATATTGAATTTTCCATGCACTATGATATTTATCGTTGTTGAGGCTAAAGTTGAACTCCAGAGAATTGACTTGAAACTTGTTAATCCATCATATAATATAAAAGAAAGCTATAGGAAATATTTAGCTTTAACCAATGAAACAACATGAAATAAAAGTAAATAAAAGAGATTATACCTTCATGATTTATGTCTCATTGTGTCCTAACTCCACTGTTCCTAGTTGCAGATAATTTTCTCTTAGGAAAGCACTGGTAGCTTCCAAGCTAACATATGAAGAATGGATTGATAGTTAACTGATACTATGATATGCATATGCAAATGATTTAAGCTGACATGATATTAAGCTATGATAAAAATTCTAAAATTGCTAATTGCTTCAAACTCAAACTCACAGATGCAAGATAAAAACTCCTAGAATGACTATAAGATTAGCTATTAGTTTTAAAATGGCTCAGGAGACCTCTTTTTATATATTTTGAGTGCATGAGCTTAGGTGGTGAAGATCAACAGTCATGATTGAATCTTGAAAATTGGATGGCTATGAGCAAGAGGTTGAAGGTTGAGAGAAAGGGGGAAGGAGAAGATAAGTGTCACTCATCTCACCTTGACTGAGTTGAAGACTTGAGAGGATATAGGATAGTTGGGGAAGATGTAGGAATGAGAGGACAAGTGGACTCAAGTCCTCCTACGATATAGGGATGTTGGAGAGAATATAGAAGAAGGTTAGGAAATATGTGTACATACACAATATTTCATTTATTTTCGAAGTTGGAGATAAGTGACTAATAAATAATTTATTTTATTTTATTTTGTTGATTTAATTTAGCCACATGACGGATGAGTTGGCAAAGTGGAGATGAAGTGGATATGGAAAGATGAGTTAGAAAAGAGATTAAATAATTAAGAAATTATTTAATTAATAAGACTATAGGATAGTAGATAGAGGAATAATTAAATATTACGATATTTAATTAATTGATTAGAAGAAAAGGATATAATGAATTTAAGTAATAAAATGTTTCAATTAAATTAATTAATAGAAGGACATGAAATGATTTAAATAAATTAATATTTTCAAATTAACTATTTAATAGAACAATAATTATTAAATAAATATAAAATATTTATTTAATTGCTCATAGCCATTTTTATATGTATACATTTTGCCCCTCTTTGAAATGATGTTGAGACAACATTGTTTCAAATATTAAATCAAGTCTCGATAATCCATCTCATGAAGATAAAAATCTTGATTGTTTGCCCCCTCGGGAGATTGATCGTGAAATTATTGAAAATTTTGTATGAGCGATTAATCTCATGATAATTGATTGAAAATATCCCTCAATTAAATTCATTTTTTGTTAAAAATAAATAAAATTTCCCCACTTGAAAACATTAATTACCCATTCAAAAGGTAAATATAAGTTAATTTTATCCTCATTTGCATTCTTGTCAGCTTTTGGAGTAAAAAGAAATTGATGTGCTGAGCTGGCAAATTGGTTATCCGCCTCAAGAATCATCGTTTGGAGTGCGTTCGACATTTTCAGAGACCTCTTGAGTATGGCCCACCGGTGAGTAACTTATCCCAAGCTTGTATGTAATTTTCCGTATGAATTTTCATAATTTTCAGCACGTGTTAGGCTATATTTTTTTTTAAATTGTCATTTTTTGGCACTTTGTTTAGCGCATATGCTTTTTAGGTTAGCGCAATTGATGATTTCATTAGCGCATCCGTTAGATTGCCGCATTTGTGTATTTTGTTTGTGCTTTTGATTTGAATGTTAGCGCTTTTATATGATAAGTTCACGCATATGTCTGAAGTGATAGCGCATTTAAATGATTTAGCACTTTTGTTTATTGAGTTCACACATATGTTAGAAAGGTTAGCGCTTTTGAATTTTTTAGAACCCGTGGTCAATAGAATAGTGCTTTTGAATGTTTGGATAGCGCAAATGTTAAAAATTGAACTTTTATGATTTTTGCAATGTTTAAATTCAAGCTGATAAATCTGATTGGATATTTTGATGTGCGAATTTGATAGATAAGTATTCAAGTAATGTCTGATTGATAGAGAATTTTAAAAAATTTGATCGATCGGATAATTGATTGATTGATAGATTGATGGATTGATTTGATAGCTCTAAGAGGCCAATTCAGTCTCTAATGAAGAGCATGATAGAGTTGATTGAACTCATTGATTGATAGAAAACCATGATTGATGGTTTTAGGTTTGTTTTGATAGCCTAATTTGATTGGTAGAAAAGATTTGATCGCTTGATTGATTGATTGATAAATTAGTGATCTCTTAGATTTGATAGAGATCAAATTCGCTTGTTAAATAAGAGAAACTTGATGTTCTCCAATGTCGGGAGAAATTCCCGTCCATGCGCCATCTAGTTCAAGAGTTGACACAGGTTGTGATTAGATACATAGATGCAGGTGGATTATGTCATCTACTATATATGTCTAATATCACACATAACAAGGGTCTCTTGTCTGCAGTAGCTGAGAGATGGCATAGCGAGCACAAAAGGTTTTACCTTCCCATTGGTGAAATTAGTGTGATGCTCAAGGATGTTTATGGGATATTGCACATCCTCATTACTAGTGAGCTAGTCCAGTATGACTATCAGGATCTTGGAGGGACAGATGCTTGCAGAGCCATGTTCGGTGATGAGAGCATTGATAGAGGAGAGATTCGATGGGAGGATATGATTATGTATTATGAGACTCTCCCAGTGATTCTTGTAGGGTTGATTGGTGGATTTATCTGTCTAGATAGGAGATCTCATGGTTTTGTTGTTGGTTGGGGTGGGATCCTACAGAGCATGATGCAGCATCAGACACACTATTCTTTGGGTGTTTGTATGCTCACCCATTTACATCATGATCTTCATCAGGTTGTTTATGATGACAGTGCTAGTCTATATACTAGATGCACATTGTTACAGGTCTGGTGCTAGGAGCACATTGTTGTTACCTGACCTATTCATCATAGAGTTCGTGATGATGGAAAACCTTTTGTATATTTATACATAGGTATCCTTACTCAGTCGAAGCTAGTTAAGATGTAGTATTGGTGATGGGTTCTAGATTTGATGGATATCATCATTTGGAGACCATATATTGAGTGTGAGCCTTGGATGGAGGACGCACAGATTTTACCACTGATTTTGCAAAGTCGATACTTGATTGGTCGTGCCCCATATATTATTGAGCGATAGTTATTTGGCCACATTTTGAGATAGTTCAAGATTACACAACACATGACTTCCGGTATCACCAGGTATGCACGAGGATACAAGGATAGGTGAGATTGGGGCCCTACCTTATCTTTTGAGATAGCACGTGCAGATTTTTTGGCTACTCTGAGAGTTGTTTATGATTTGAGACTACATATTTTGGATGTTGGGATTATGAAATATTATGCTGAGTACATGCTCGCACATCCTTTTCCTTGCATCACTGATCCAACAGACCCTCCTCCTAGCTCAAGAGATGATTTAGATGATCATGTTGTTAGGAGATGGAGACGAAGGTGAGAGGTTGGAGTTGCTCAAGAGGTTGAAGGGGATGAGGGGGACGAGGGAGGAGATGGAGGTGGTAGGAGACCTGGGCGGAGGGGAGGTCAATTGAGAGTCTGAGGAGGATGGTTTGGACAGAATGGCAGGATTGGGAGACCACTTCCCATGGCAGGGAGAGATGCAGACAGGGTTGATAGGGTAAGAGGAGTACTACCTCTAGTAGGCAAAGATGCAGGCCATATTGGTTGGGATACCGACAAAGGAGGGATGAGGGCAGCGAGAGAATTACCCTCTCTAGAATTAGGCAGGAGCACAGGATTTAATAGGGGTCGAGGTAGAGGCATTGATTTTGGTCAAATTCATCTAGATCCAAGGGTTATCATAGCTCAGGGTCATTGGGATGAGGGAGAGGAGGACCCAAAGGATCATATACCTCTCATAAAATGATGGATTAGGAGAGCTACTCAAGTTGAGACTCCAATAGGTGGAGAGACGAGTGGGGTTGAGGGCATATAGGATGTTCCTCAGCAGGATGTGCTACAGCCGAAGACCGTAGATGATCTCAGAGAACAAATAGATCAACTCAGGGCACAAATACAGATACTCATGACTGAGTGAGATAGGGGTATTAGGAGATAGCAGGACACTCAGGCCTTACTTGATCATGTTCAGCAGGTTGGATCTGGCACTCTCTCAGTCGATATTGTCAGGGTATTGGTTTGGGCTGGGAAGGAGATAACATACTGGTGACAATGATATGAGGATTTAGTCTTAGAGAGCCAGAGAGCAAGTAGTTATGCGACTACAGTGAGGATGGCTACTATTAGTGGTGGGGTCATGGGACCTCCCTAGAGAGATAGAGATCGAGGAGAAGGGCCATCTGGTGGATCATCTCACCCATAGCCACAAAGATGAAAAGAGTTAGGTGGTAGTGGTATAGGACAACCTTGATATTAGACTTGATTTCATCATATATCATTGAGACATTTCTACTTTATTGATTATGATGATATCATTGTATACTTGGACTTTTTATTGTTTTATGATGATATGCAAACATGGAATCTATATGATGTTCATTATATGATTTATTATGCATGCTACTTTGATGATGATGATCTATATGCATTGATTACATAGATTATATATGCAATGATTAGATGGATGATGTTATGATGATCTACTCTTTCTTTAATTTTCATGATTATCTATATGAATTGATGATAATGATGATGATCTATATGATGTGATGATTTATGAAATGATAATGCATTTGATTTTTTATTTAATGATCATGGATGCAAATGAAAGTAATTCTATAATGCTTTACTTAAAATGATGTAAATGCAATGATCTATATGAGAATGCTTCTAATGATGACGTATGTAAGTGAATGTTGATTTCTTAACTCTTTGATGTATATGTGTATGATGGTGATGAAAATGATGAAATGATCTACACGAAATGTATTTAATTTTTAATTTTTGATGATCATGGATGCAATTTAATGGTTATGGATGTAAATGAAAATGATACTAACTTAAATGATATGCTTGATTAAACTCATGTGATGAATTCCTATATGATGATGCATATGCTTATATAAATGAGATAATAAATGATTCTAAGTGCAAAGATGCAATTAAATGACCTTAATGGATAAAAAATGAACTAAAATGATAATGAACCTAATGCAAATAAAAATGGTATACTACACATGATCAATGAAATACACTTAATGAAATGCAAACTAATGCAAATGATTGAATGCAACTAAATGAAATGAATGATAATAATTTAAATGATTCTAAAGATAAATGAACCTACAATGATCAAATGTAAATTGTTTTTGTTTATCCAAGTATACTCAATCTTTATTTATGACCATTGATCTTTGAATGGAATGAAATGATTCTAATGTAGATGAATAATGAGCTAATCTAAAATGATCTAACTAAAATGATACTTCCATTCTTCATATGTTGTCTTATAACAGTGCTTGATTTCATCATTGAGATTTTTAAATGTTGTAAGAAAATACAAGCAACTTGATATAATAATTCAAGCTGACTTGAGTATTTCTTAATGGATTTTAATATAGCAAGTTAATACAAGAAACTTGATATGATGAATCAAGCTAACCTAAGTATTTGTTGCAGAACAGACAAGGATTATCCCTTTTCATGCATAATTTGGAACACCCTCCTTGATCTTTTGTCGATCATATCCATAGACAAGTACATACCTTACTAAGAGATAAAACATAGACATCAAACAAAGAAAATAATCATGCCCCATCATAGCTACTCTAGTCATGGACATCCTTGAGTCGCATAGAGTACATGATTAGCAAAAAACAAAATTAAGATATAAACACTAAATTTTTATGTCATACATATGTTCTCATGGTCATTAACTGATATAATCAACTTGATGAATAAGTATTGATAATCCTTCATTAATTGATGGTTTAAATCTTCGTATTCTGAATGTCACAATCTAGTTGTTACAAATTCCCTTGATCTTCATTGCCTTATTGCTCGTTATCTTTTTTAAAACCCTAGGTGTTTTGGTTATTTTTATTCTAAGTTTTCTGAATGTTTTGGATTTTCAAAGCTTTAAAAGATCACTTTAGCAAAAGGAAATTAGGATTTTCCCCCCAACGGAAACAAAACTTTATTATGGATGTACAAAAGGATGATCCAAACCATGGTGGGATATAATGCAAATATGATTAATAAAATCCAAGGCAATATGACTATGCTAAGTATGTCAAAGATTGATAATTGTTGATAAGCTGCATATTTCCTACTAATGGTTCAGAGCAATGGATGCGAAAGATAAATGGATAGGCTAGGATAGATGGAAATGATAGATGTGATAGGATGAAAATGTGTGTGAAGCGATCTCATAGATGGAAGAACTTACTCTTAGATAGTGTCTATTTACCAGGTTTTCACTATCTAAATTTATTGCATTTTTTTCCATATTTGATTTTTTTTCTTTTGTTTTTTGTTGTTATATACTTTTACTGATTTTTTTCAGGACTTTATATGATTTTTATTGATTTTTTCAAGACTTTACATATCAAGCATAGAACTTCTTGAGATGGATAGAATTGATGGGCTCATCAAACCAATCACCTTCAGGTGTAGATAACTTGTATACTCTTGAGCCATATGCTACTACTATTACAAAAGGACCTAACCAATTCGGTTCAAACTTTCCCTTCTTTTCTCAGTCTTGCTGATTGCTTGGATTCTCCCTTAGAACTAGATCTCCAATCTTAAAAATGTGTGGCTTAACTATGTGACTGTAACTTCTCATCATTCTCTGTTGATATGCTTTCAAATGATCTGTAGCATTTTTTAGTAATCTGGAGGAATTGATTATGTGTTGCATTGATGTTTTTCCATTGATGTCAATGCTAGGTGTTTTGTTGTCTACCGACTTCCAATAGAGTGGTTGGACTATGATATTGATCTGGAGACTATCTCCAATATTCTTTGATTTGGTCTGGCTTGTGGTATTGGCTTGGATTGGTTATTCATGTGTCCCTGATGTCTATCACATTCAGTTGGTTCAGGATTTGATGATCTGGATGCTATAATTTCTTCTAGTAAGCCTTTTGGTCATCGATAAGGGTTTTACCGACAACGCTTTGATGAAGATATTTTGATGAATCTAATAAGTAGTGTTGGTGCGGCTTCTAGAAGGTTATCAGGATGTTGATGGTTATTAGGATGTTGTTGGTGCAGTTTCATTTGGCTTATGGCAACCTATTATAGGTATGGTCTTATTCTTCTAGGCTATGGACCGGTTTATGTAACGTGTTGGTTGATGCTCCCGATCCATCACCGGTTGGATTTATTTTTTGGATTATGTTATTTCGGTCTTAGGGTTTATCATTGGTTTGTGAGATTATGTAATGGATCTATTGTATTATCTTTTAGGTGGTTGACCTAATTGTTTAGGTCCCAGGTTGGTATAAATATGATGTAAGATCTCTTTGTAGATTGTGGTCTTATGGGATATAGGATTATTTGTGTGTCAATAATGTTGTAATCATATGCAGAGGTTTTGGTCAATCATAGGTGATTGAATTGGGTTTGTGAAAGAGGCTTAAGACCTTTGATATTGAGCTTAACTAGAACTATACTCAAGCATAGGAGATGCTAATCTTGCAGCTCACTCATCTTTCAAGATTGTAGTCTGGATTTCTTTGTAGTCAGTGAGACTCTTTTTGTGATGAGTAGTGTGCTCTAGGAAGTGTGCCTTCCTACATGTGCAGACCCCTCTTATTGCAATCACATGCTTGCTGCAGAAGTATTATCTGACTGTGGGTAGGCTTCCCACCGTGGTTTTTCCCTTTACCGGTTTTTCCATGTACAAATATTTGTGTCATGTGTTATGGATGGTTGGTTAATTATTCTGTAATTTATGTTTATGATTAACTGTTACATCTTCTATTCCCGTATTTGGTTTATGGATTCTGGTAGAAGGTTATGTGAGCTTAAATTTTTATAATCTATTGACAATTGATTCACCCCCCCCCTCTCAATTGTTCACTAGTTATCCTAACAATTGGTATCAAAGCTTGGTCCTCTTTTGCAGAAGCTTAACTGCTTGATGAAGATCCTATGACAACTAATAATTCAACTGCATCTATTTTCTAGACAGAAACCCCTAAGCTTGATTTGACAAATTATAAAGTATGGAAGATTCAGATGGAGACTCATTTGAGATGTATTGGAAAACAAATTTGGGAGATCACGGAGAAAAGCTATACTCCTCATAATATGGCATCTAACAATCCTCCTTCGACAAGCCTGGATAAGGACATTGAAAATGATTGTAGAGCTAGACAAGCACTCTTGAGCACACTATCTGATCAACATACTATGGGATTAATTGACCAATCTAATGTGAATTCTATATGGGATAAGTTGGAAGCTTTTAATTAAGGTGACCCTGTTGTTCACCAAAAGTGATTAACCCAAGATCACCTACAAATCAATCCATGAGAAAACCAATCTCAATCAATGAAACACTTCAGGGCTTGGACAACATAACATAGGATCCTAAATGATCCTCCTGCACTTCAGTTTCTGCTAGACCTAGGGGGGGACACCCTTTTGATGCACTAAATCAAACTCATTTACTCACCATGACAACATCAATGAAGCTGATAAACCATTCCACAAAATCAACAAATTAGATAACACATACAGATTGGCTAGATCTTGTACAAATAATGGGTGAAACGGAGCTTGGGAAGGATAGAACACAAACTCATAAACATGAAGAGAAATGGATTTGTCTTTGATTTGTATAGATCTGAAACTATCCCCAAATCTGTAAGACTAGTGCCTTGTTCATTGGGCAACAGAGTCACACAAAGAATTGCAAAAGTATATCCTAGTCACAAATTGGTTTTCCTTAAATAATATTCCTGCATTAACACCTTATACTAATGCATTACTCAATTCCATTCACAAAATTATCAGATCTGGGACACATTTCATTATTCATGACTGATTACAGAGTTTAAAACCTTCATTGAAGGATACCTATAGACAATCACACAATCTCCTTGAAATTGACAAATTTCATCCTCCTTAAGGATTCAATTCATAATAATGGAAATACATACACAGAGACAATACTGTGGGAAATTTACTCATGCCTGACACAAGTAAGATCTGCAACTAGAAAACATCTCCAAGACTACAATGTAATCTCTGTACCCTGAAACAAACCAAAGAATCTTACAAATTTGGGTCAAGAAGTTTAGAGCTAGAAGCCATGAAAACTAGAGCACTTCCTCCAAAATTCTGGAACCCTTACAATGAGAAGAAAATGAGAATAAGAAGGAGAGGGAAAAACATTAGGTCTACAACCGAAATCGCCAAGTGTCTCTTTTTCCAACTGAATTCACTTTCTTCTTCTTTCCCTTGGAAATTTCTCTCACAAAATCTCACATTTGTTGAAACTAAATCCATAGTTACATTCCTCATCTCAAGAGCTTTCTGATGATATATGATACTTGGTATTTCGGGAAAAAATAAGCCTCTGGGCAAATTAAATCCTTCATATGCCTCCATCATTTAAATTTTTGAATTTTTTATATAGTTTCAACTATATATTAAACTTGATTTTAACTTTGATTTTTGGCCTGATTTTTCCCTGACACCCTGCCATGTGGCAACCTTTGATTGGCTAATGGGGTCCACTGGGTGCCACCTCGGATGACACCTCATCATTGCCACGTGCACGCCTAATCACTGCCACTTGTAAGCCACCTGTCTGCTTGCTTGTCGACCACATCGTCGCCACCTCAGCGACACCTCACTGGGACCTGTGAGCTATCTTTCCACTTGGACCCACCATCTATCTTTCACCATTTCCCAATGGCTAACTAGCTTGCATCTTCGGGTCATGAAGTCATGCGAGCAGTTGGATCCTTTGCAAGATGCATGCTCTTTAACTCTTTGTGATTTCGTGAACCTTAACCAGTGAGCATCTTCCTTTCGTGAAATTGCGTCAGCCGTTAGATCTCCTAGACTTGCATGGTCTTTAATTCCATTCACTAAGCTTTTCGCCATTTCACAGAGCTTAACTAGTGAGCATCTTTGGCTTGCGAATCCACGCGCTTCATCGATCTCCTTGGAACATACTCGAACTTTAAGCCACCCTTTCTCTGCAAAACTTTCCTACCTCGGGATCCATGCCTGTGTGGGGTCCACCTGGTCACCTTAGGAAGTGCGCCCACATGCGTGGGGTCCACTTGGGTGCCCATCAGTACCTTGCGTCAAAAGCCTCTTGAGGCTTTGACATATTACTTGTGTGGGGTTTTACTTATAAATATCATATATGACGCCCACCCAACCAATGTGGGATAATACATTTTTAGCCTAGGACTGCAAGATGTGAGATTTTCTTAAATTTAAATGGTGCCAATGGATGTGCTTGAGCTTTCAATCCCTTGGGGTTTATTTCCTTTCCCATATGCCACATGTAAAGGGGGAGGATCTGCACCTTGCATTTACTTGAGCCTCTGAATGAAATTTAAACGCTGCTCTTACCTCCATTCATAAAACACGCAAGGAGGAGACCACACCATGCAAAGGGATATTAGAGCATTATTAAACATGGCCAATTGCTTATTATGTTTGAAAGTTCTACATCCTTCCTCACCAATCACACAGAGAGGGGAGTCTTTTACCAACCACATTGCATTAGCTTGGAGTTTCAACCTGCCCTCCAAACTCCACATTGCCATTTGTTGGACTTCAACTTGTTTAGAAGCTTCTGCAACCTCAAATAGGCCCACGCAAAGGGAGCTGAAAGCTTTTTGCATTAACTTCATGCCATCTTCATGCCTGGGCTTCACACCTAGCAACTTGCACTTGCTAAGATTTTGAAAACAGCCTTCCAAATAACATACCACACAGAAGATAGGAGGAGAGGATGTTGTTTCTATTTGCATTCACTGGGAATTTATTTTAAAATGACCTCCTCACTCTCCACACAGCTCACACAAAGGCAAGGAAAACATGCTAGTAGATTCATGGAATTCGGCACACACCTGCCAAGTGCTTTTGCTTGAGAGCTCCTGTAGATGCCATGTTGCCATTGCTTGAAAGTTTCAATGCTGCTCTATGCCTTTCACGCCTCTTTCAACCTCCATGTTGCCTCACGCCAAAGTCCAACCTCAACAACATCCACGACAGAGAGGGGAAATTTGGCATTTCACTAGCCAATTGCATTTGAAATGGAAGTTTTAAATGTTGTCCTTACCATGCGACACCACACCACGACAGAAAGGGGGGAAAGAAGACAATTTACAATTCATTTGAAAGTCTCTGCAGCCTATGACAATGTTTCATGTGAAGAGGATGTTAGCAAAGTCACAGAATTTGTCTTTGAGCTGCCAAGGCATTATCCAAAACTCTAATGGCCACACCTTCCAATTCTTACATCCATATAAAATGGATGAGACCCATATAGATCGAGACACCAATTTATCCTTCCAATATCCGCATTTTGTAGTGTATCACTTTCATTTTTTTCTTTTGCTCAAACGAGACTCACACTGGCTGCTCTCTTCCAATCCATACAGAGAAGCATTCAGAGGTAGAACAGTAAAAAATCTCCAAGTATTGGTCCTTCAACACCATGTGTACTGAAAAAGATTATCTATGAGGGATCGCAAAACCGTAACAACAGTTCCCAAATTCTTGTCTATACTGAGGCAATTTAATCCATCATTCGCAAGTGGAATATAAAATAGGAATGGATCAAAAGATATTGAAAACTACCCTAGACACTTCATTTACTAATGAACAACTATTTAAATATTCTGAAATTCTCTTAGTGAACCAAGTCGCTAATAAAATCAATCCGCGAGCATGAGCCAAGTTGGGCCCCAAAGTGGGTCTCGCTAAAAAAATTTCATTTTCATGCAACTAACCTTCATAATGCTTCAGTACCTTAAACATACCTCTGGAATTGATCGGCATCATTTTCGGATCACCAAACTAAGTTTTGCAATTTTCAGGCACTTGCGCTACATTTTTCGCATTTAATCGTGAAGACGTAATTTTCAAACCGGTCAAAACACCTTTTTGGATCTCGCCATCTGATAGGCACATACCCCGATATACAAGAATGAACTCTACCAAACAGTTTCTCAAAATGAATCCCAAGTGAAGAGATATTAATTATCGAAAATGACCAACTGGCTTTGTCGGCACTGCCGACTTGATGAAGTCAATGTTCAGGCAACTCATGATGCCTTTCTTAAAAATATCAAACGACCTCTGTAGACCCTCAAATATGAGACATAGGTACCTTGAAGTACATATTAAAACTTATAATTCTCATTTTTACCAAAAGCCTGACTGGGTACAAATGGTGCGCTCATGAAAATAGCAACTTTAACTGATATGTCAATGAAAGTACGTATCACTGAAACAGATGGCTCAAGAAACCCTTCTGAAAACTGATCAAACGGATTGGCAGGAGCTTGAAATTTGAAACATAGATTTCTATTTTCACCAAAAATAGCCCGAAACAAACATTTTGGCATGAAACTAATTCAAGCAACTTTTACACTTATGCAAAACAGAGCTCCGACTACGTCCTGAAATAGGGACTTGTCAAAACATACAAACTGTAAACAGATCGAGCTTTGAAAACTGAGCAAATGGATTGCTAGAGACTTGAAATTTTGCATGTTCACTCAAATTTATGCATAGAATTGAATCCATTTTGAAATTATTCATGAAGATCAATAGGGAAAAAGATATAAGCACTCAAAGTAGGCTACTCAATAAAATCTCCATATGTGCCTAAAATGCACTTTCAACCTACTCCTTGAAATGGGTACCTGATAAACTGATCTAAATTAAAAACCAAAAGTTGCAACACACTTCATAGGCCAAATGAAAGGTGTAGAACACATTTCCCAAGCCTTACCCTTTGAAAATCAACTGGCTCCATTTTACCCTCTCTCTAACTAGGCCATTCAAACTGACTCATTTTATGATCATTTGGAAATACAGAGAATTTTTTGGAAATGGGCCTCTAAACTTGACTCAAATTTAATGAGTCCCAACAGTGGCTCTAGCTGGGGATGGTTGATTGCAAGATCAACACAAGAATTTAGAATCTATGGTTAAGCAGACCACCCAAAAATGGATCACTCACTTCTCTTCTCTTCTCAAAAATAGGGCATCCTTATTCTACCCAAACAGGAGGGCACTTTATTGAAAACCAAACAACTAAAGCAAAGTAACTATACAAGATATAAAAACATACTGACAACTAAATATAAACTACTCCACTTTCCTCAGTATTTACCTCTATCGAAAATCCGATTCTCATCATCTGACTCCATGATCCAAACAAAGGCACTTTTCAATAACAACTGAGCATAATCCTTATAACCCACCTCTTTCATCTCATTACTATAACAGCTAGTGTGCATACCTTTTGTCTGATTTTGAACTTTGTGTAACACATGCTAGAATTCATCTTCAAATAAACAAAGTTATCAATTAGAAGCACAAGGGAAATAATGAATCCCTATCTAATCAACAAATCTAACAAACCAGACAATGAAATGATACAATCAAGCAAAATAGGAATTATAATTTCAATCTATAAAAACTCCCTATTCCATGACTACGTATTGCTTCCATTTCTCTTCTCCTCTTCGTGGTATGATGGCTCTCAGATATTGCATTGGTAACCTACAAGTGATACAAAGATTCAAAGTTTGTGATTGTTGAAAATGGAGATTGGATGCTCAATTTATACAAAATTGGATGAGATTGATTGAAAGGTGGAACAAATTGATCAAGAGGTGTGAACTCAGTGAGCTCAAATGAAAATTGATAGTTGAACTGTTGATTGTAGGAGTGAAACTCAATAGATTGAATAGATTAATTGAGTCAGCTGATTGAGAAAAAGTTGACCGAAGGAAGAAAAAGAATGATTGGTGGAAATAAAGAGGATGACAAAGAAAGCTTAATTTAGAAAAAAGCTAACTGAAAGATGGAAATAGAGACTGGAGAGATAAATGATTTAATTAATTAATTGATTGAATTAATTAATTTAGCATGTGCTTGCATTTAGATTTAGATTATTAATTTAATCTTTGCATGAGATTTTAATTCAAATATTGAATTTATTAATTCAATTTAGCATTTGAATATATTTAGAACTTGACTTTGATTTTCGATTTGGTTTTTGAAATCATGCACATGTATTTGAATTTGGAAGAAATTAGAAGAATATGAAATTAAATGAAATCAGAATTTGAAGATTTGGAAATGGAAGAATTAATTAGCTAATTAAATAATTTAAAGAAACTATTTAATTATTTAGAAATGGAATTTAATTAAATAATAAAGATTATTTAAATTAAAGGATTAAATCATAATTAATTATATAATAAATATTTAATTAATTAATAATTAGAAGAGAGTTGAATGATTAGATGATTAGAGATAGAAATTGAATAATTAGTAACTTATTTAAATAATAAAGATTATTTAAATTGGCGAATTAATCACAATTAATTAAATAATAAATATTTAATTAATATTGAGAAAATGATTAAAATGATTAAATGATGAAAGAATAGGAAATAGAAATTGAGAATTAATTAATTTAAATAATAAAGATTATTTAAATTGGGGAATTAACTATAATTAATTAAATAATAAATATTTAATTAATATTTAGAAAATGATTAAAATGATTAAATGATGATAGAATAGGAAATAGAAATTGAGAATTAATTTATTTAAATAATAAAGATTATTTAAATTGGGAAATTAACCATAATTAATTAAATAATAAATATTTAATTAATATTGAGAAAATAAAAAATGATTAAATGGTGATAGAAATAGAAAATAGAATAATTAGTAAGATTATGAGGAAATATGAAATTAGAAGAATAAGATTAATTAACTTAATTAAAAAATTATTTAACTAATTAGACGAATAATTAGTACATGATCAATGAGACAATTTTAGGTGTCTACATTTGCCCCTCTTTGAGACAAAGTCAGAACGACTTTGTTTCAAAGAAAATAAAAAATTCTACCCAGTATGCCCTGGTGATACTTAGGGTGTAATGCCCCCTTGAGAGATTGTTTGTGCATTAAAGACATGAATGATCTCTCGAAAAAAAGAAGAATGTGAGATGAAAGATAGAAGAATGATTAGTTTATTGGAGATATAGATAGGTGATGTGAATATAATATTGAAATAGAGTATGAAAGAATGAACCTTAGAATGAAATAGAACAATGTTAGATGATAGAAAATGATTAAGAAAGAGACGATGAGAGAAGAATGTTTAGAAAGAATATACGATTTAGAGAGAAGATGGGAAATCAATAGACTATCAAGAAACATATGAGATGAGAATGAAATTAAATGAATCACGAACCTATGTCACATATTTTATTACGTCAATATATATTCATCACCGAGTCTTATTATTGAACAATGAAGCTTAGCACATTAGGGTATAAGGAACCAAGATGCAAAGATATCTCATTGAAGAAACACACACGCAGCAGACAAACAACAAACAAAGGAAAAGATAATACCCATCATGGCTCCTCTAGTCACTTGTGGACATCCTTGAGTAGCATAGGAACAATATCTGTCACTAAATGATAAAAGATAAGGACTGACCTAGACAAAATTCAGCAGCTATACTAACCTTGTGCCTTCGTTCTCAGTTGCTTGATGTGATGGTTGATAATGTTTCATCTCAGAAAGTGGCGGACCCCGTTTAAGACTGACTTGTCTAATTTCGAGTGTATCCTCTTCTGTTTAAGACAAGATAATGATCACATTGATATGGATATGGTACAATTGATAAGACAATTTGATCAGTTGATTGCAGATGTTTGACTAGATAGTTGTATACTTTGTTAACTTCATGTGAAGTGTTTGCTAAATATCTGCTAGGGTATTTGTTTCTCACAAGACATTTTATTGCAAGTTTTTCTGATTGATTGATTTTTTGATTTTTAGTTCTTTTCAAAGAGCTTTTTCGATGTTTTTGGATTTTGTAGATCGATATTTGAATGTTTTTGATTGGATGATTTTCAAGATCGTTTTTGAATGTTTTTGGTTGATCTTTTCAAGATTGTATTTGAATGTTTTTGGTTGATTTTGGATTTTGAGTTTTTCAATTGTTTTTGAATTTTGAGTTTTTCATTGTTTTGGAATTTTGAGTTTTTCATTGTTTTTGAATTTTGAGTTTTTCAATGTTTTTCTGGATTTTTTCAAGACTTTATCTCATTTTTTTAAATTTTTTCAGGACTTTATCTGATTTTTTGGATTTTTTCAGGACTTAATTGGATATTTTGGATTTTTTTGGTTTTTTTCAAGACTTTTATCTAACTTTTTTTTTTTGGATTTTTTCATTTATGCCCCCAATGTGCA
The DNA here is from genome assembly GCF_030272615.1 of Cryptomeria japonica. Taxonomy (NCBI): domain Eukaryota; kingdom Viridiplantae; phylum Streptophyta; class Pinopsida; order Cupressales; family Cupressaceae; genus Cryptomeria; species Cryptomeria japonica. Next base: position 152,214,450 of record NC_081412.1, read on the forward strand.
AACTTGTATGACATGATGATCTGCAGAATGCGTGTGGAGACAAAGAATTTTTGACATGACCTATATGAATACAATATGTAGGACAAAGATGCACTTCCTATTTGAACAAGGTTGAATGTCTTTGTATTTAGCATTTGTAATACACTAATTGAAAATGAAGGTGCAAAACATTTTGTAGATAAGCGGTCAATTGATCTCTAAGGCTCTTCAGAACATTCATCTCAACACACTTAGTGACTAGGATTTACAAATGGAGATGCGGAAAAATTCCCCATTGGTTCTTGAAACTTTGATCTTCTTTTGCCCATGTGTGTGCAGATGAGTTAATTCCCGCTCTTGTGTTAACTAAAGATCCTTAGCATCATATACGACTGGCTACATGGATTATTCTAACTTCAAAAGCATCCCGAATAGAGCCTTGCTGCCAGCAAGCCTTAAGAGCTCCGACGAGGTTATAAACTATAATTTCTCAAATATTGCTCCACTGCTAGCAGGTGTTCATAGCCCTGATGGAGTTACTTACATGTTCCCATAGTCAAGCTTTTTTATCGCATTTGTATACATGATATTTCAGTTATATATCATTGCTCTATTTGCCTTTAGATGGATATTTGGCATAGCTCTTTTTCTCTTTTTTCTTTTCTTGCCTTGACTTGTAAGTAATGAAACCTACTTGGGTGTGACAATTATAGCGGCGCTGAAGTAGAATTTTAGATTTTTCACTTAGTCATATGATCAACTAGGTGTTTAGAATGAATTAGAGATCTTCTTAATGTGTGAGATATAGCAATTGATAGATTGTGGGCTAACAAGTCTCAAATAGTGAAATCACTACCCAACCATAAGTAAAGCATCGTCATAGGGTAATGTTGAAAATGAATGATCTTAGGACCTCATAGACTTCATGTCTGAATATCTAAGAAAGGAGATGACCCTTGTTTTCCTTAGATGCAAACAGATGATAAACTCGAATAGTTGCCTTGTTTTATTGATGCTTCTATATGAAAATGTAGAAAGTTTAAGAATGCGACTTCTAAATATGATGTGCTTAGAAAGAGACTATATGTGATGCAATGTTTTGTATAAAATGATATGCAATGCAGAAAGTAAAACCTAAACTAACCCAGCCCTTAGGTATAATATTTGTGTAGGTAGTTCATTGGTCCTTGTTTAAAGAGTCGGATAAAGATGTTATTTTCAACAGGATATAAGGACTCAGCTAAGTGTATATGTTCAACATCTCCAATGTTGATTTTCTTATTTTTTGGATTTTGTGGATCATCGTAAGGAAATCTAGCTCTGGAACCCATGAATTCAGCTATAGCCTTATCATTTTCAAAGAAATCCAACTGTGGTAGATTCTCTTGCCCCCAGTCTATCAAGTGTGGGTGTATGAGGCAAATTGATTCTAGTTCTGAAGTTGTGACATGAGCGGGTGTTATGCCTATTTTTATTGATGTACTTGAAGAGGATGATGAAGTCAACCAGGTGTTGATCTCATTAACTGGTGTTATGATTGAGCTTGAACACGATGATCAAACAATTGTTGACAAGTTGTTCTATGTAGTATGATCTGGATTTGTGATTTCATTAATAAGGGGTTTATGAACAACTTGTGTAGAGGGATTGGGATCACGAGGAGAAATGGCAAGTTCGTTTGAGAGGGAATATTGTGAAGAACATGGAGGATTATGACATGGAGATGAAGGCATGGAGGGATCTTGATCAAGATTTGGAGAAATAATGGGATCTTGTTTAGGACATGAAGGTAAAGGTATGGTTTGATCTTGTCTTGGAAAATGATTATTATGAAGGATGGAAGGGATGTCTTGATCTTTCTTAGGAGGTGGATGTTGAATGGGACTTGAAATGACACTTTGTTCTTGAGATGGGAGGGTGTCATTATGAATGGAATAGAAAAGAGCGAGGGGATCATCACAAGATTCTTGGTCAATGGGATCTTGATCAAAAATTGGGTAGGATGGAAGTAGTTGTTCTTGATCTTTATTTGTTTCAGGACTCATTTCTTCTGATTTTGGATCATACTCTTGACATGGGGAAGGAATTTGGATATTCATGGGAGATTCTTGGAATGTTTCAACCTTTTGACTTGATGAGAAAGGATTTTGAATGAGACTCTCTAAATCATGACTTGTATTGGATTGGTTTTGTGCTATGGATACCCCTTGGGAGGTTTTGTTATTAGATAGAGATGGCATGGATTGGTCTTGTGTGACTTTAGGGGATGATGAAATGGTGCATAGATATGGTTGATTTGGGATTTGTTTGAAAGGGATTTGATTTTGGTTGAAAGGAGTATGATTTTGGGTGAAAGATGTTTGACTTTGGTTGAATGAATTTTGAATTGGACTTTGGTTGAAGGGGGTTTGATTTTGGTTGAAAGAGGTTTGAATGTTGGGTTGGTGTGAATTTTTATTTGGACTTTGGTTGAAAGGGGTTTGATTTTTGGGTTGATATGATTGGTATGACTAATATAGTATGTTGAAATAAAAAGAAGGTTTACATGACTCTAATGTTGGTTGAACTGAGGTAGGAATGATTTTGTTGAAGAATAAAGGTTGGCATGTTTGAATGGTCTCACAAGAATAAGAAGGTTGGTCTAATACTGATCCCCTTGTGGCCATTACTTCTATCATCATGTTTTCTAACCAGCCCCTATGGTTGTCAGGACTAGCCATGTCTGTCACTTGTTGTTGCAAAGTCTTGATCTGTTGAGCTAAGGTTTCTATGGATGGCGATGTAATAGGAATGGAAGGGATGAATCATCCACCTTCCCTATGAAATGTATAATGCCAATCCATGATGTTTGCTTGTTTGGTTTGGACCTAGGATCACAACATGTAAGATGTTTTCTCCATTTCTCTGGATGTGATAATGTTTGATTTATTGAACTTGACAAACTTGTTTGAGATGAGGTTGAGTTTGATTGATCCTCTGATTTTGATTTGGATGTTTGGGGTATGACTTTATAGGATGGTTATGCAAATGACGACGGACTAAGACAGACGTATATGAGGTCTAGACAAGGATGTATATGAGGATGATAATGCAAAAAGACTTAGGATGATAATAAGGAGGTAAGTGAGGACTATGCAAGGACTTTAGGATGATAATGAGGACTTAAGTGAGGACTATGTAAGGACTTAGGATGATAATGAAGACGTAAGTGAGAACTATGCAAAGACTTCCTAGGGTCACAAGTATGTAAGGACTTTTGAGTTTTGGTTTCAAAATGGACTTTGTTTTCTGTAACTTCATGTGTAGGACAATGTTTAGCAATTTTCCAAGTCTGAGAACAATGGTTGGTAGGTATGTATAGCTGACTAACTCAATTTTCATACAATCTTGGAAAATTTTGAGATACGTGGGATAGGGCCTAAAATAGCCCAAGGGACTGACTCAATACTGGTCTATCACAATGATACATAAAAAAGCATAGAATACAATCTTAGGCTGGATATTGGACACCATTTAGTGAGGCCCTTACAATAAAATACTGAAACAAAATGAATAGATAGAGAGTCTGGTAGCACTAGCTCCACTCCACAGTACACACTCTCGGGCATGCCAGTCTCTCTTACCCCAAAGATCTGAAGATCTTTTAGCTAAGAGATTCTTGTATCATAGTGTAAGGTACATGAAGGGTATCTATGAGGTACGATCCGCACTCCCGGAACCATTAAATGTAGGATTTTTGGCAACTAATTTGGTTCTTAGTATTAGGTTTCAAGGGATCCTGATCCAACAATGGATTCTCAGAGAAAGCCACTTAAGGCTTTAGTTGAGCTTATCGGTGCAGGGAAGGCCCCCACATATGTTGAATTCACTCAACACTCTAGCCGCCTGACCAGTATATTTATATAGTGGCTCAAAAAACTTGCTCGAGAGTACGCTGGGAGAGATGATATCCCCAATGCATCCCAATTCGAAGTACCTCTATGGGGTGATGAAATCCCCAATCAAAGATACCCCTCACTACGTAGAACAAAAGAAAATTTGGATGTTGTTGTCACCTTCCTTTCTCCCAAAAGCCCCATGGCGGGTAGAAAGTCAGTTAGTGCAACTATAGGTCCACCCCAGACACAATGAAAAGTTCTTTTCCCTTAAGAAAATGAAAAAAATGATTTAATCTAATGTAGCCCAATTCACGTTTATTTTATAGCACAAATTTAGGTGTTAGATCCGCATGTGCATGTCAATTTTAAACACCAAATCCAAGAATGAAGGCATACATGTCAATTTTAACCATTTGTTGAATTTTTAAGCACCAAAAACCAAGTGTAAGATGCATGCATGTCAATTTTAGCCCATGTTCATTTTAAGCACCAACAATGAAGTGTGAGATTATCCATGCATGTCAATTTTAACTATTGTTGATTTTAAGCACTAAAAATTGAAGTGTGAGATTATCCATGCATGTCAATTTTAACTGTTGTTGATTTTAAGCACTAAAAATTGAAGTATGAGATTATCCATGCATGTCCATTTTAACTATTGTGAGATGTGCATGCAAAATTATTAATCTAATCCTCTCTGCGAATCCGCCACAGACTGTAAACAGAAGATTAGTAGCAAAATAAACCAACAAAAAATAGAAACTGAGAACTTGATAGAGGCGATTGCGTAATACTACCTGAGTGATTGTGTGATACTTACTAAGTGAATGCGTAAATCTGACAGAGCGAATGCATAAATATGACAGAGCAAATGCGTGATGTTATCTACTTGATTGCGTAACACTAACAGGTTGATTGCATGATAGAATGAAGACAACAAAAAAAAATTAGAAAAATACAAGAAAACTAAACTCGATCAGGAACCTGCGAAACCAATTGTGAAGCCCTAGCCAAATCCCTCATCATCCATTCAATATTGATTAGATCATATTTAATTGTATAAGAAAGAACTAGGCTATTATATCTGTCTAAGGCCAGTTGTTCTTCCGAATCCTGTATCAATTTTTCTGCCTAAAGAACTTTTTGATATTGTTTGGCTTCTCTCCTTTGTTGTTTTGTCCTTCTTGCACATGAAATCTTGAACTGAACTTTTCTTGTCATAAACTATGTTAATCAAATCCTAAAATAAAAAAGTAATTTTGATCCCGAATTAACCAAATTTAAGACAGAATTATACAGAAGCAATAACAGATAGAAGAAAAATAAAACAACAATTAACCCTGTGGATGCATGACCTAGAAAGGGTGATTGCATGATCTGGATAGGGCGATTGCATGACCCTGTCAGAGCGAATGCGTGACCCCAAAGGGTCGAATGCGTAATTTTGTCTATGTGATTGCATGACGATGTAAGCTCGACTGCGTGACTGAAAATATTTTCTTGAAATTCGTGCAACCTGAAAAAAAAATGAACAATCCGTACAATCTGCAAAAATCACACAGAACACAGAAAAAGGTTAAATTATTGTTAGTTCATGTCGGGTTCACCAAAATGTAATGCATGCTAGAATTCATCTTCAAATAAACAAAGTTATCAATTAGAAGCACAAGGGAAATCACGAATCCCTATCTAATCAACAAATCTAACAAACCAGACAATGAAATGATACAATCAAGCAAAATAGTAATTATAATTTCAATCTATAAAACTTCCCTATTCCATGACTGCGTATTGCTTCCATTGCTCTTCTCCTCTTCATGGTATGATGGCTCTCAGATATTGCGCTGGTAACCTACAAGTGACACAAAGATTCAAAGTTCGTGATTGTTGAAAATGGAGATTGGATGCTCAATTTATACAAAATTGGATGAGATTGATTGAAAGATGGAACATATTGATCAAGAGGTGTGAACTCAGGTGAGCTCAAATGAAAATTGATAGTTGAACTGCTGATTGTAGGAGTGAAACTCAATAGATTGAATAGATTAATTGAGTCAACTGATTGAGAAAAAGCTGACTGAAGGAAGAAAAAGAATGATTGGTGGAAATAAAGAGGTTGACAAAGAAAGCTTAATTTAGAAAAAAGCTAACTGAAATATGGAAATAGAGACTGGAGAGATAAATGATTTAATTAATTGATTGATTGAATTAATTAATTTAGCATGTGCTTGCATTTAGATTTAGATTATTAATTTAATCGTTGCATGAGATTTTAATTCAAATATTGAATTTATTAATTCAATTTAGCATTTGAATATATTTAGAACTTGACTTTGATTTTCAATTTGGTTTTTGAAATCATGCACATGTATTTGAATTTGGAAGAAATTAGAAGAATATGAAATTAAATGAAATTAGAATTTGAGGATTTGGAAATGGAAGAATTAATTAGCTAATTAAATAATTTAAAGAAACTATTTAATTATTTAGAAATGGAATTTAATTAAATAATAAAGATTATTTAAATTAAAGGATTAAATCATAATTAATTATATAATAAATATTTAATTAATTAATAATTAGAAGAGAGTTGAATGATTAGATGATTAGAGATAGAAATTGAATAATTAGTAACTTATTTAAATAATAAAGATTATTTAAATTGGCGAATTAATCACAATTAATTAAATAATAAATATTTAATTAATATTGAGAAAATGATTAAAATGATTAAATGATGAAAGAATAGGAAATAGAAATTGAGAATTAATTAATTTAAATAATAAAGATTATTTAAATTGGGGAATTAACCATAATTAATTAAATAATAAATATTTAATTAATATTTAGAAAATGATTAAAATGATTAAATGATGATAGAATAGGAAATAGAAATTGAGAATTAATTTATTTAAATAATAAAGATTATTTAAATTGGGGAATTAACCATAATTAATTAAATAATAAATATTTAATTAATATTGAGAAAATAAAAAATGATTAAATGGTGATAGAAATAGAAAATAGAATAATTAGTAAGATTATGAGGAAATGTGAAATTAGAAGAATAAGATTAATTAACTTAATTAAAGAATTATTTAACTAATTAGACGAATAATTAGTACATGATCAATGAGACAATTTTAGGTGTCTACACTTTGTAATCACACACTATTTCAACAAAAGTGAAATCATGAGACCAAACACAATAGAGGCCTTCCCACAAGCTGCCATACATTTCACTATCCCAATCAATTCTATCATTTGCAAAGGCATCATCATGCTGAATTTCAAAAATATAACATTCATTTTCAACATTGTAGCACTCATCAGCACTCACCTTGTTATCATTTAAATTCATAGAATGAGGGGCATTACTAACCAATTGATGCAAACAAGGAACATAAATATCACGATCCAGATGTGATACTTCACTATGCTGATCACACTCTATACTATCCTTGTTTATCCAACTCAATACATCCGCATCCTCAATATCCCATTCATGGAAAAGAATGCATACCTTTGGCTGAAGCAAATCCTCAGCTATGTCTTTCTCATTCAGACTTACATCCACCTGAAAAAATTCCATTTGTGGTCTGAAATAATCATCACACAACCCATGCCTCTTATCTTCCTCATGAAGTAAATTTTGCAACACATGTTACTACTGTTCAGAACTACATCAGCATTACAAACTTGTTCAACACAAGGGGAAACTTCAGCATTTTCTGTAATGAAATCAACACCATGAACATTAGTATCAAAAGCAAAGAACTCCATATCCGGTTCAAGCATACCATCAACATTCACATCCTCTTCATGGTACTTCAAATTCTAAAAACATTCAAATATGGGTTCGTTTAAATTTGAAAATACAACACTATTCGCATTGCCACATATATTTTTATCTTCAAAAATACTTTCGTTTTCATATTCATGATTTAAGTATATAACTTGGTCTCCTCTTATATCATCTTCACAAGATGAATAATAAGAATTCTCATAACCACCATCAGCTGCATGATTAGCATTCATTTGCTAATCATAGGAAAGTGAATAACTCGTGCCAAGATCACTCTCAGTCTGAAAATGATCTTCATTGCTCATTTGTATACCTTCAAGGTGCTGAAAATCAAACTCAGTATCTTCATAATCAGCAGCACCACTCCATTCTGAAACACATTCATCACTGGGTATACTTGCACTGAAAACACTATCAGCATCATCCATAATTTCACTTTTAGTTTTATCAAACTTAACCAAAATCTGATTTACATCATATTGCACATTTTCACTTGCATAATGAGCAACATTTAGTGATCCTTCAGTATTTGGTATTGCAACATTAAACACATCAACAACATGTAAAGACCAATGGTTATCATCCTCATTAATTTCATTATTATTACCCTTGGGAGATACATGATTTACTTCATAATTGGCAGCCACGTAACCAGCATAACCAGCATACAAATCAAATGGTACATATCCTTTGTATATATCTATCTCTGTATCAGCACTATCACAACATTTCCCACTAATCATTCCATCATTACTGTGAGAGACAACTGACATTAACAACAGAGATTCTTGACTCTCATTTAAATTTGAATCACATATATCAACAGAACTACTAGGAACAGTAGGGCTTGACATATTTTGACACAGAATGTTTTGATCAGCTTCAAATGGTATCTCACCATTGAAGGTGCTTTGACAAGAAACAACAACAGACACAAACCTCTTGGATATCCCAAATTTCAAATTATTTTCAATGTCCCTAGTTGCGTTAAAAGCTTCATACAAAGTCTTTGGTTCTTTGTTTCTCAATAGGAAACCCATCTTCTTATCAAAAGCAATCATATAAACATCCAGACATACTTTATCATCAAACTTATACTTTCTAGAAATTTTAGACAAAGCTTGTGAAAATCTAATATTAAATGTTGGTACCAATTCATCTTCCCTAATTTGTATGTACGTGAACTCTTTCAGTAAATCACAATCACTCACTCTTTCACCAAATTGGTCTATGAAATCTGAAACTAATTCTTCCCATGAGGAAATACAATCTACTGGCAAAAAGAAGAACCGATCCCTTGCATCCTCTTTCAATAACTAGATTAATAACTTCATACACACATCTTCTTGACAAATTTCAAACTCTCCTATCAAATCTGAAAATCTTTTCACATGTTGACATGCTGATTCTAATTTATTCCCACTGAATATTGGCAAATACTTTCTAATTTCTGTGGGTATGGGATTTGGGTAACCCAAAATATCTTTGAAATTTAGGGCAGCATAATACTTCATACTGAAACCTTTCCTACTACTTGGTTGTTCTGGTTTACTGGACATGGTCATATGTGGCAATACACAAGGCTGAAAAACTTTACAACTCATTTCTTCTTACTCCCACAATTGATTATACAACCTTGCATTGAATAATAAAACACTTCAAGCACATATCCTTATTAAAATCATTGCTTGACACAAAGCTTTTCCAAGTTTGCATACTACGGAAGAAAATATGTATTGGACATTTCAGCAGAATGGATATGCAAATTAATTTGTGATTCCTCTATTTTCCCTCTTTACTAGTGTTGTTCACTTAATGGGAAAACTACATTACTCATTCAAATTTTCAGAACAAACATCTTGCATAGAAACTTCTGAAAATACCTGGGTGTTTGCAGCTATAAGACTTGTAGATCTAAGCATTTATTTCAACTTTTAGCACAGTCTTTTACATCAAAGTTGCCACCTCCTGCATAAAGGACATTTTGAACAGAAAAATACCATTCAATTCATATTCAAATTCTTTATTGTCTCCTTCAATCTCGCTGCAATAAACACTCTTCTAGGCTATTTAACACATATGGATTTGGGAAATTAACACCAAATCTATGTGTATCTTTCTACTGCACTTTATATTAAACTTTTATGATGAAGGCATCATGTCTGAGCATACAACTAATTTAATCATCTGCATCTCAATGTGATTTATCAAATCATCCACTAATCCCTCAACCATAAAAGACATATCCTACTATGTGCAATATCAATGGACTGACTAATTGGATGAAATTAGGAAATTTCTATCCAACTTCCCCAGCAGAGTCACCATTTTTATTGTTCACCAAAAGTGATTAACCCAAGATCACCTGCAAATCAATCTATGAGAAAGCCAATCTCAATCAATGAAACACTTCAGGGCTTGGAAAACATAACATAGGATCCTAAATGATCCTCCCGCACTTCAGGTTCTGCTAGACCTAGGGGGGGACACCCTTTTGATGCACTGAATCAAACTCGTTTACTCACCATGACAACATCAATGAAGCAGATAAACTATTCCACAAACTCAACAAATTAGATAACACATACAGATTGGCTAGATCTTGTACAAATAATGGGTGAAACAGATCTTGGGAGGGATAGAACACAAACCCCTAAACATGAAGGGAAATGAATTTGTCTTTGATTTGTATAGATCTGAAACTATCCCCAAATTTGTAGGACCAGTGCCTTGTTCATTGGGCAACAGAGTCACACAAAGAATTGAAAAAGTATATCCTAGTCACAAATTGGTTTTCCTTAAACAATATTCTTGCATTAACACCTTATACTAATGCATTACTCAATTCCATTCACATAATTATTAGATCTGGGACACATTCCATTATTCATGGCTGATTACAGAGTTTAAAATCTTCATTGAAGGATACCTATAGACAATCACACAATCTCCTTGAAATTGACAAATTTCTTCCTCCTTAAGGATTCAATTCATAATAATGGAAATACATACATAGAGACAATACTATGGGAAATTTACTCATGCCTGACACAAGTAAGATCTACAACTAGAAAACATCTCCAAGACTGCAATGTAATCTCTGTACCCTGAAACAAACCAAAGAATCTTACAAATTTGGGTCAAGAAGTTCAGAGCTAGAAGCCATGAAAACTGGAGCACTTCCTCCAAAATTCAGGAACCCTTACAATGAAAATAAAATGAGAATAAGAAGGAGAGGTAAAAACATTAGGTCTACACCTAAAATTGCCAAGTCTCTCTTTTTCCAACTGAATTCACTTTCTTCTTCTTTCCCGTGGAAACTGCTCTCAAAAAATCTCACATTTGTTGAAACTAACTCTATAACTGCATTCCTCATCCCGAGAGCTTTCCGGTGATATATGATACTTGGCATTTTGGGCAAAAATAAGCCTCTGGGCGAATTAAATCCTTCATATGCCTCCATCATTTAAATTTTTGAACTTTTTATATAGTTTCAACTATATATTAAACTTGATTTTAACTTTGATTTTTGGCCTGATTTTGCCCTGATGCCCTGCCATGTGGCAGCCTCTAATTGGCTGATGGGATCCACTGGGTGCCACCTCGGATGACACCTCATCACTGCCACGTGCACGCCTCATCACTGCCACTTGTACGCCACCTGTTTGCTTGCTTGTCGGCCACATCGTCGCCACCTCAACAGGACCTGCGAGCTGTCTTTCCACCTAGACCTGCCACCTATCTTTTGCCATTTCACAATGGCTAACTAGCTTCCACCTATCTTTCGCCGTTGGATCCTCTGCAAGATGCATGCTCTTTAACTCTTCGTGATTTCGCGAACCTTAACCAGCAAGCATCTTCCTTTCGCAAAATCGCATTGGCCATTGGATCTCCTGGACTTGCATGGTCTTTAATTCCTTTTGCAGAGCTTTTCACCATTTCACAGAGATTAACTAGCAAGCATCTTTGGCTTACGAATCCACATTCTTCATCGATCTCCTTGGAACATGCTCTAACTTTAAGCCGCCCTTTCTCTGCAAAACTCACCTGCCTCAGAATCTGTGCCTGCGTGGGGTCCACCTAGTCTCCTCGAGAAGCATGCCTACATGCGTGGGGTCCACTTGGGCACCCATCAGCACCTTGTATCAAAAGCCTCTTGAGGTTTTGACATATTACTTGTGTGGGGTTTTACTTATAAATATCATAGATGACGCCCACCCAACCAATGTGGGATAATACATTTTTAGCCTGGGACTACAAGATGTGAGATTTTCCTGAATTTCAATGGCACCAATGGATGTGCTTGAGCTTTCAATGCCTTGGGGTTTATTTCCTTTCCCATATGCCACACATAAGTGGGGAGGATCTGTACCTTGCATTTACTCGAGCCTCTGAATGAAATTTAAACGCTGCTCTTACCTCCATTCATTTAACACGTAGGGAGGAGACCACACCCTGCAGAGGGATATTAGAGCATTATTAAAAATGGCCAATTGCTTATTATGTTTGAAAGTTTTGCAACCTTCCTCACCAATCACACAGAGAAGGGAGTCTTTTACCAGCAACATTGCATTAGCTTGGAGTTTCAACCTACTCTCCAAACTCCACATTGCCATTTGCTAGACTTCAACTTGTTTAGAAGCTTCTTCAGCCTCAAATAGGCCCACGCGGAGGGAGCTGAAAGCTTTCTGCATTAACTTCATGCCATCTTCATGCCTGGGCTTCAAACCTAGCAACTTGCACTTGCTAAGATTTTTAAACAACCTTCCAAATAGCATACCACGCAGAAGATAGGAGGAGAGGATGATATTTCTATTTGCATTCGTTGGGAATTTATTTTAAAATGACCTCCTCACTCTCCACGTAGCTCACACAAAGGCAACGAAAACATGCTGGTAGAGTCATGGAATTTGGCACACACCTGCCAAGTGCTTTTGCTTGAGAGCTCCTATAGTTGCCACGTTGCCATTGCTTGAAAGTTTCAACTCTGCTCTATGCCTTTCATGCCTCTTTCAACCTCTAGGTTGCCTCATGCCAAAGTCCAACCTCAGCAACATCCATGACAGAGAGGGGAAATTTAGCATTTCACTAGCCAATTGCATTTGAAATGGAAGTTTTAAATGTTGTCGTTACCATGTGACACCACACCACAACAAAAAGGGGGGAAAGAAGACAATTTACAATTCATTTGAAAGTCTCTGCAGCCTATGAGAACGTTTCATGTGAAGACGATGTTAGAAAAGTCACAGAATTTGGCTTTGAGCTGTCAAGGCATTTGCCAAAACTCTAATGTCCATGCCTTCCAATTCTTACATCCATATAAAATGGATGAGACCCATACAGATCAAGACACCAATTTATGCTTCCAATATCCGCATTTCATAGTGTATGACTTTCATTTTTTTCTTTTGCTCAAACGAGACTCACATTGGATACTCTCTCCTAGTCCATATAGAGAAGCATTTGGAGGTAGAACAGTAAAAAATCTCCAAGTACTAGTCCTTCAACACCATGTGTACTGAAAAAGATTATCTATGAGGGATCGCAGAACCATAACAATAGTTGCCAAATTCTTGTCTATACTGAGGCAATTTAATCCATCATCCACAAGTGGCATATAAAAGAGGAATGGATCAAAAAATATCAAAAACTAACCTGGACACTTCATTTACTAATGAACAACCATTTAAATATTCTGAAATTCTCTCAGTGAACTAAGTTGATAATAAAATCAATCCGCGAGCATGAGCCAAGTCGGGCCCCAAAGTGGGTCTGGCTAAAAAAAAAATCGTTTACATGCAACTGACCTTCATAATGCTTCAAAAACCTTAAACATACCTCTGGAATCGATCGACATCATTTTCGGATCACCAAACTAAGTTTTGCAATTTTCAGGCACTTGCGCCACATTTTCGCATTTAATCGCAAAAACGTAATTTTCAAACCAGTCAAAACACCTTTTTGGATCTCGCCATCTAATAGGCACGTACCTTGATATACAAGCATGAACTCTACCAAATGGTTTCTCAAAATGAATCCCGAGTGAAGAGATATTAATTGTCAAAAATGACCAACTGGCTTTGTTGGCACTGTCGACCTGATGAAGTCAATGTTCAGGCAACTCATGATGCCTTTCTTAAAAATATCAAATGACCTCCGTAGACCCTCAAATATGAGACATAGGTACCTTGAAGTACATATTAAAACTTATAATTATCAGTTTGACCAAAAGTATGACAGGCTACAAATGGTGCGCTCATGAAAATAGCAACTTTAACTAATACATCAATGAAAGTACGTATCACTGAAACAGATGGCTCAAGAAACCCTTCTGAAAACCGATCAAACGGATTGGCAGGAGCTTGAAATTTGAAACATAGCTTGTCATTTTCACCAAAAATATCCCATAACAAACATTTTGGCATGACACTCACTGAGGCAACTTTTACACTTATGCAAAACAGAGCTCCGACTAGGTCCTGAAACAGGGACTTGTCAAAACATACAAACTGTAAACAGATCGGGCTTTGAAAACTGAGCAAATGGATTGATAGAGACTTGAAATTTTGCTTGTTCACTCAAATTTATGCATAGAATTTAATCCATTTTGAAATTATTCATGACAATCAATAGGGCAAAAGATACAAGCACTCAAAGTAGGCTACTCAATAAAATCTGCATATGTGCCTAAAATGCACTTTCAGCTCACCCCTTGAAATGGGTACCTGCTAAACTGATCTAAATTGAAAATCGAAAGTTGAAACACACTTAATAGGCCAAATTAAAGGTGTAGAACACATTTTCCAAGCCTTACCTTTTGAAAATCAACTAGCTCCATTTTACCCTCTCTCTAACTAGGCCATTCAAACCGACTCATTTTATGATCATTTGGAAATGCAGAGCAAAATTTTGAAATGGGCCTCTAAACTTGACTCAAATTTAATGAGTTCCAATAGACCCGACTGTTAAAATTGCTAAACTTGATGGTTACCGAGAAAGGTATGAGAACTTGAAGATGGAAGAAGATGAAAGGATTACTGATTTCACGGAAAGAGTTAATGAATTTTTTATGGGAATTCAGTGTTATGGTGGATCTCTGAGTGAAGATGAGATTGTTTCTAAAGTTTTGAGAGCCTTTCCATCAGCTTACAAGATGAAGGCTACTACAATTAATGAGCTGAGAACAATGGCTAACACTTCTGTTAACCAGGATACTTTGGTTGGAAAATTGTCTGCTTTTGAGCTTGAAGAATTTGGTCCTCAAGGAGCTGCAAAGACTGAATCTTATTTTCATACACCTACATCATCAACCGACAAGAATGATTGGAAAGATTTATATGTGAAGGAATTGGATGAAATAAAGAAAGAAGATAAAGAGTTTGAGCAACTGGAAGCCCTATTTGCTAGAAGAGTACCTAAAGGTCCTGCTGGAAGTAAGTATGAAGGAAAATCACCTTTTAAATGTTTTGCATGTAATAAGATAGGTCATTTTGCAACTATATGTCCTAAGAGGAATTCAAGATTTGAAGAGAAAGCTAGAAGATCTTTTAGGCCTAAGCATGATTATCAGAACAAACATAAGTACAAGAGAAACAAAGACAAATCATGTTACTATGTGGATGAGGAAGGTGTAAATGATTATGATGATGAACTGGCACAAGGTTCAGCTAGTGGATCCAGTAGTGGTAAGGAATGGGTATTTTTAGCTATTAAGGAAGATACTCTGGTACTTGTTATTCACAATGAGGAAAAGGCCCTTGCTGCTAGAATTGAAGGCAAGGATGAATGGGTAATAGACAGTGGTTGTTCACATCATATGATTGGAGATAAAAGGAAGTTTTTGTCTTTGCAAGAATTTGATGGTGGACTAGTTAGATTTTGAGATGACAATGCATGCATCATCAAAGGAAGAGGAACTATATCATTAGATGGTAGGCATAATACTGATAATGTTTATTATGTTGAAGGTTTAAGGAATAATCTTTTGAGTGTAGGACAGTTGGTGGATAAGGGATTTCAATTACAGTTCAAGGATGGAAAATGCAAAATCATTAACAGATCTGGTTTGGAGATTGCAACCTGTACACAGACTAAAGGTAACATCTTTCATTTGAACTCCGATGAAAAGACATGTTTGAATGCACAAATTGATGAAAGTTAGCTATGACATAAGAGGTTGTGTCGTGTGAATTTTGATTGCGTTGTACAGATCGGTTCAACTAAGGTTGTTAGAGATATACCTAAGATTGTGAAGCCCAATAATCCGGTATGTAAGGAATGTCAATTGGGAAAGTAGGTCAGAACTTATTTTAAGAGTATTCAAGATAAATCTAATGATGTTCTTGATCTTATTCATATTGATTTATGTGGTCCTACTAGAATAAATATTTTTCAGGGTGATAGATATTTTATGCTAATCATTGATGACTATTCTAGAATGATGTGGGTTACTTTTCTGAAGAAAAAATATGAAGCTTTTGAAAATTTTAAGATCTTTAAAGATAAAGTTGAGATAGAGACATGGTTGAAGATTAAATTCTTAAGGTCATATCAGGGTGGTGAATTCACATCTGGTAAACTTAATAGTTACTATGAGAAGCATGGGATAAGGAGACAATTGTCTACTTCTTGGACACCTCAACAGAATGGTGTTGTGGAAAGAAAGAACAAAACTTTCTTGGATGCGGCTATAAATATGATGATGGAAGCTAAGTTGTCTCATATCTATCAGAGAGAAGATGTGAGCACGACGGTATACACATTCAACAGAGTTCATATCAAAGGAGACACCGGTAAGACACCTTATGAGTTATGGTTTGCTCATACACCTTCAGTTAAGTATTTTAGAATCTTTGGTAGTAAATGCTATATCAAAAGAGATGATTCCATTGGAAAGTTTGATCCTAGATGTGATGAAGGGATATTTCTTGGTTATTCTAATGAAAGAAAAGCATATAGATGTTATAAAAAGAGATTGTAGAGAATTGTGGAGAGTGCTAATGTCAAGGTGGATGAGTTGTACAAAGGTCAAATCAGAACTTATGAGAGAGAACTAGAAGTGGATATGATCATAACTGAACTGGTAGCACCTGTACTGAAATAGAATGTTGAACCAGTTACTCTGGTAGTATCAAAAAATTCAACAGTGACTGAAGATCAGAGCAGGGAAACAGAAAGTCAGAAGACTCCTTGGTATGTAAGGTTAAATCATTCAAAAGATCAAATTATTGGAGACAAGAACAAAGGAGTAATGACAAGAAGAAGGTTGGAAACTAATGAGGTATGTTTAATTTCTCAAGTTGAACCGACATCAGTTATTGAAGCTTGTAAAGATGAATGTTGGATGAAAGTTATGGAAGATGAATTAGATCAGATTGAAAAGAACAACACATGGACTTTAGTTCCTCGGCCTAATAGGAATGTTATTAGAACTAAATGGGTTTTGAGGAACAAATTGAATGAGGATGGACAAGTTGTGAGGAATAAGGCTAGATTGGTATGTAAAGGATATTCTCAGAAGGAAGGAATTGATTATGATGAGACTTTTTCTCTAGTAGCTAGGATTGAAGCTGTGAGATTATTTCTTGCTTATGCTGCCCATAAGAAATACAAGGTTTATCAAATGGATGTTAAATGTGCATTTTTAAATGGAGATCTTGAAGATGAAGTTTATATTGAGCAACTTGATGGTTTTTCACTTTCAGATGATAAAAACATGGTTTGCAGGTTAAGGAAAGAGTTATATGGATTGAAACAAGCCCCTAGAGCTTGGTATGCCAGATTGGACAAATATCTTTTGAAGCTTGGTTTCACTAAAGGTAATGCTGATAGTAACTTATATTATAAGATCACTGATGATGACATATTGATTGTTGAATTATTTGTTGATGATACCATTTTTGGAGGTGAGCATAAATTATGTATGAAATTATTTGAAAATATGAAGAACAAATTTGAGATGTCTATGATTGGGGAGATAAAATTTATCTTAGTTTTGTAGATTAATCGGAATAATAAAGGTATTTTAATCTATCAAACTAAGTATGCTAGAGAGTTGTTGAAGAAATTTGGTATGGAAAATTCTAAACCAGTTGGTACCCCTATGGTTACAAGTGAGAAATTGACAAAGAAAGATGTATCAGCTCTGGTAAATCCTACAAGGTACAAATCTATGACTAGATGTTTGTTATATCTGACTCAAACTATATCAGATATAATGAATGATGTTTGTATTGTATCAATATATCAAATTATCCTAGAGAGAATCATGAGTGTGTGGTGAAAAGGATTTTCAAGTATTTTACAAGGAACAACTGAGTATGGTTTGTGGTATCCTAAAGATGATGACTTTACACTATGTGCATATATAGACATTGATTGGGTTAGAGATGTTGATGACTGAAAGAGCACATTCGGTGGAGCTTTCTTTCTTGGAAAGAAACTTATTTCATGGATCAACAAGAAGAAATCATGTACTTCTTTATCTACTATTGAATCTGAGTATGTTGCTACTGCTACTAACTGTACATAAATTTTATGGATGAAGAAAATGTTGAAGGATATAAGCGTTGATTGCAATAAACTGGTAGTTATTCACTATAATAACTCTATTGCTATTGATATATCAAAGAATCTGGTATTTCATTCTAAGACTAAGCATATTTTTATCAAGTATAATTTTTTGAAGGAGAAGGTGGAAGCAAATGAAGTCAGACTAGTTTATGTGAACACCAAAGAGAAGATTGTGGATATCTTCACTAAATCTTTGCCTAAGGAATCATTTGAGTACTTCAGAGATAGATTGGGAGTTTCTACCCCTCCAGTAGAGACTTGAGTGATGTTGATTGGCATCAGTCTGGTATGCATTTATCAGTGCTATCATTCATTCCAGATTAATGTGTTGATGCTACTACCTAGGGGGGAGTAGTCAGCTATGTGGTTAAGAGGTTTTATGATTTTTCTCAAATGATGTTTATGTCATATTTCTGGCATTGATGTCAAAGGGGGAGATATATATGTGAAAAATAGAGATTTACTATGATATCATTCTCAGGGGGAGTTTGGTTTTTGATTCAGAACTTCATTGTCATATCTTCTTGGAGTGTTTGTTGGTTGTCTTCCATTGGGGGAGACTTGTTTGGCATTTTCTTGGCACTTGGATGTTTTTTCACATCTAGTGTTGCCATAAATGCCAAAGGGGGAGATTTTTGGCAATCTGGAGGAATTGATTGTGTTGCATTGATGTCAACACTAGTTGTTTTGTTGTCTAATGGCTTATGGTAGAGTGGTTGGACTATGATATTGATCTGGAGACCATCTCTGATATTCTTTGATTTGGTCTGGCTTGTGGTATTGGCTTGGATTAGTTATTCATGTGTCTCTGATGCATGTCACATTCAGTTGGTTTGGGATTTGATGATCTAGATGCTATCATTTATTCTAGTAAGCCTTTTGGTCACTGGTAAGGGTTTTAAAAATAGTGCTTTGATGAAGATCTTTTGATGAATCTGATAAGTGGTGTTGTTGAGGCTTCTAAAAGGTTATCAGGATATTGATGGTTATCTTGTTCATGTTCCAATTGATCAATGGTGTTTCATTTGGCTTATGGTGACCTCTTATAGGTCCAGTCTTATTCTGCTAGGTTATGGACCGGTTTGTGTAACGTGTTGGTTGATGCTCCCGATGCATCACCGATTGGATTTATTGTTTGGATTATGTTGTTTCAGTCTTAGGACGACTTGATTTATCATTAGTTTGTGGGATTATGTAATGGATTTATTGTATTATATTTTAGGTGGCTGACCTAATTGTTTAGGTCTCAGGTTGGTATAAATATGATGTAAGCTCTCTTTGTAGATCGTGGTCTTATGGGATATAGGATTATCTGTGTGTGAATAATGTTTTAATCATATGCAGAGGTTTTGGTCAATCATAGGTGATCAAATTGGGTTTGTGAAAGAGGTTTAAGACCTCTGGTATTGAGCGCAACCAGAACTATACTCAGGCATAGGAGATGCTATTCTTGTAGTTCACTCATCTTTCTAGATTGTAGTCTGGATTTCTTTATAGTCAGTGAGGCTCCTTTTGTGATGAGAAGTATGATCTAGGAAGTGTGCCTTCCTGTATGTGCAGGCCCCTCTTATTGTAATCACATACTTGTTGCAGAAGTATTATCTGACTGTGGATAGGCTTCCCACTATGGTTTTTCCCTTTATCGAGTTTTCCACGTACAAATTTTGGTGTCGTGTTATGGATGGTTGGTTAAGTATTCTGTAATTTATGTTTATGCTTAACTGTTACATCTATTACTCTGGTATTTGGTTTATGCAATCTAGTAGAAGGTTATGTGATCTTAAAGTTTTATAATATGTTGACAACTGATTCGCCCCCCCTCTCAGTTGTCCATTGGTTATCCTAACAACATTTTGGTGACGTTCCTGAATTAGCTCAAGTTCTTGAAGTCTAGAGACTCGTTGTTCTTCTTCTGGTATAAGACCTTTCAAGGACACTCGTAGAGAAGGTATCTCTACTCCTACTGGTAATATGGCTTTTGATCCATATACTAAGCAATATGAGTTTCCCCCATTGGTGTGCGAATGCTGGTTCGGTATGTCCAAAGAGCAGTATTTAGCTGATGCCAGTCTTTTCCAGCTTCATTGACTATTTTCTTTAGGATTTTCAAGATTGTTTTATTTTATTCCTCAACTTGATCATTTCCCTATGGATAATATGGGGTAGAAAACCTATGCTAGATATGAAATCACTCACATAGTTCCTTCACATCTTGATTCTTAAATTGTCTTCCATTATCAGTGATAATGGTCATAGGGACTCCATAGAGATAGACTATATAATTCAAGATGAATGATGATATTTGTTTTCCTGTCACTTTTTTCAAAGGCATGACTTCAATTCATTTAGTGAAATACTCAGTAGTAGTCAGAATGAACTTATGTCCATTAGAAGATGAAGGATTTATCTTACCTACCAAGTCAAGACCCCATTGGGAGAATGGCCATGAACCTTCCATAGGATGCAATTCTTATGCTCGTCCATGGATGAGATTCTTATGGATCTGGCATTGTTTCCATTTCTTGGCATATGTAAATGAATCTCTCTTTGTAGTATACTAATAGTAACCCAAGTGAATAATTTTCTTAGTCGATGTTAAACCACTTGAGTGCATGCCACAAATACCTACATGGAATTCATTAAGAACTTTCTCAGATTCTTCCTGTATGAGACATCTCAGTAGAGTGCTATCTAGACCTCATGTATATAAGATATCAGCAATGATAGTATAGCGGGATGATTGACAGATAAAGTTTCTTTTCTGATTACGGGATAGGTCAAGAGAAAGGATATTATCCTTTAGGTATCAATAAGTTTGGTTGTATAAGGATTGATTGGTTCAAGATATATGGAAAATCCTATGGGTATTTTGAGATTCAATGGTAGGATTCAAGATATCTTCCACCAGGAATTCATAACGTTGTTGATTTTCTTGATTCTGTAAAAGAGATGCTATTGTAGCCATTGCATCTGCTGCTTTGTTCTCATTTCTTTGAATCTGAGTAAATGTTATTTCTTCAAAGTGCTCTTTAAAATCTTCAACCAGCTATTTGTAGGGCATGAACTTGTCATCCTTAGTTTGATAATCATCATTTATTTGATCAATTATGAGTTGTGAATCTCCATAAACATGCATCTCCTTGATGTTCCATTCAATAGCCATTTTGAGCCCAATAACCAATGCTTCATATTTTGTAGTATTGTTTGTGCATGGAAACCGCTATCTATATGAGTTTGGAATCATGTGTCCCTGAGGTGTGATGAGAAAAATTCCAACACTTGATCCATATTGTGTATAGGAGTCATCAAAGTACAGATCCCAAATTTTTGTGCTTATTGTCAGAATGTCTGCATCAGGAAATTCAATGTGCAATGGTGTATCATCTTGTAAGGGTGCTTCAATCAATTGATTAGCAATGACCTATCCTTTGATAGATTTTTCGATCAACATATTCTATATCCAACTCACTTAGTACCATAACCCATTTTGTCAGTCTTCCTGTCAAAGTTGACTTGCTCAACAAATACTTTAGTGGATCTATTTTTCTATCAGTTTCACAGAATGAGTTAGCATATAATGTCACAATTTTTGAGTTGTGAATACAACTGCTAGGCATGTCTTCTCAACTGATGTATAGTTAAATTCATAGCCTACAAGTGTTCTATTGATGTAATACACTGCTCTTTCTTTCCCTTCTTCATCATGTTGTGCTATGAGAGATCCTAGTGATACATTTGTTGTTGAGATGTAAAGGAACAATGGTTTCCCTTTGATTGGTGATACAAGTACTGGAGGATTCATCAAATATTCTTTGATTTTCATAAAATTTTCTTCACACTTATGATCCCATTTGAATGGAACATTATTGTGTAAAAGATGAGTGAATGGATGACATCTATCTCCTAATTGAGAGACAAATCTTTTGATTTATTGCAATCTCCCTTGTAGAGAACACAATTGACTTATGTTCCTAGGTGACTCCATCTCCATGATAGCTTTGACCTTTTCTGGATCTACTTCAATTCCACGAGTTGATATAATGTACCCGATAAGTTTTCCAGAGGTTACTCCAAATGCACATTTCTTTGCATTCAATCTTAACTGATATTGTTCAAGCATGTCAAAGATCTTGCCCAATATGTTCAAATGTTCTTTCCTTGTATGAGATTTTACAAGTATGTCATCTACATAATCTTCCATAAATATATGCATCATATCACAGAAAATTATTGTCATGGCTCTCTGATAAGTTGCTCCCATATTCTTAAGCCCAAATGGCATAATATTCCAGTCGTAAGTACCCCATGCATAGGTGAATGTTGTATTTTCTTGATCTTCACGAGTGATTTTTATTCGATTTGATGAATAATGATTAATTAGTTAGTGCCAAACTGGTACTGAGAGGGGGGTGAATCAGTACAGACAAGAACTTTCCCTGAACCAGTTTGACTGCAAAGACTACACTTAACTGGTAAATAGTTACACCAGTCTAAATCCGGGCACTACCGGTAAAACACAGTGAGAGTATGAAATACATAAACCGGTAAACACTTAGATCTCTATGCAATCTAATATCTCATTTCCACTTCACTCGTATGCATAAACAAGTAATATATCATCAGAAATATAATGACTGCTGGCTCAACATGCTTTACCACTTGATAGAGAATATTAAAGCATCACATGAAAAGCATCACACATGACACATTGACTTTTCACATGGAAACCCAACTGGGAAAAACCACGGTGGGGATGAATACCCACAAGTTGTTCTTAGAACTCTTTTGAATTCCGCTCCGTTAGGAGCCTAGTTCGGTTAAAGACTTTTACAATAGGTTTTGCTAGGAACCAACCCTGCTAGGGATCACTCGGTTAAGGGATGGCTAAATACCATTGAATTAACACATTGAATTAAGTCACCCTGTTAAAGAGGATTTGAAGAACTCATTGAATTAAGTCACCCTGTTAAAGGATTTACACAAAATCTTGTTAAGCTACCCTGTTAAGGGATTTTCCAACTGCTAAAATGGTTAGAAGTCAATAGGTAATACAGTGATCTAATAACAACACTCAATGCCAAGGTAGATCCACTTTATCTCCTTTTCTTTTGCAATCACACTCTGCAGGTATCAACACACTTCTCCAGTCTAGCAAGAATCAAATATCTCTTCACTTGGATACACACATAACATTTTCTAACAACTTCAAAATAAAAAACATCATCGACCTTATAGGAAACAGATAGCTCAGTAGCATAAACCCTAAACCCTAAACATTTAGGTTTAATTATTCAATCAGTTCAATCCTGACCATTAATCATATTGCATTGAATACAACAGTCTTGAATAGATCTCAAGACGTTCTCCAACATTCATTCTTTGCCGCTTTAGGAATTAGATAACCCATCATGCGCTCTCCACCATTTACCAAGACTTCACACATTCCAAAGGTAGATAGGATCAATCTCCATACAAGATCCT
Organism: Cryptomeria japonica; assembly: GCF_030272615.1. Taxonomy (NCBI): domain Eukaryota; kingdom Viridiplantae; phylum Streptophyta; class Pinopsida; order Cupressales; family Cupressaceae; genus Cryptomeria; species Cryptomeria japonica. Next base: position 152,238,165 of record NC_081412.1, read on the forward strand.
CAAGGAAATCCTTCACGAACACAAGCCTGACATGGCAACACTATCTGATCTTCATTACAATGCTAACTCATCACAAGATGTCATTGGTTGAATCACACAGGCTTGGAATGCATCAACCGAAAACTCTAAAGTTGAGACTACCAATCAGTAGTCATGCCAAATGAAACCCCGATACAAAACTTCCCATATACCGGTTCTCATTCTTACATACTGTGTGGGGGAAAAAGTGAGACTAGGTTAACATGCCCTAATCCTACCTTTTGACACACATTACGGAATACGAAAGAGCCTAGAGATATCACACAATTGGCTACTTCTTTTGGTGAAAGAGAGAGCCATGGGATATCTATTAGGATTTCTATTCCCTTGTTGAAATTGTAAGATCAAGTAATGCAAGTTCAAACCCTAATCCCAAAATGCAAGTATGAACTAATAACAATATTGCAGAATTGAGATTAAACAATGAATAGCTGTAAATACAAGGATGAAATAAGAATGCAGATGTGTACCCGGAGTCAAAATCGGACTGAAAATGTTCAGGACGGGGGCGCGGGCACCACTGTCCTAAAAACTGCACCGGAAACTACTGTTCTGCACTCTGGAACACTGTCGGAAAGCTGTCTGTCCGGAGGACCAGGGCGCCCAGCGCCTCTGTCCCAGGGACCAGGGCACCTAGCGCCCCTGTCCTGGCAGGACCAGGGCACCCAGCGCCCCTGTCCTAGTCTTCTGCTCTCCAATTTGATACAGAGTGCTGTCTCGACCTTCTCTCTCCGGATTTGTATCCCGCGGCGTCGTCTAAATCCCAAAACCTGCAATGATATCTGAAAAAGGGTGTATGGGCAGCTATATAGGGTTTTGCCTTATTCAAACCCCCACTTTGGTGATTTCCACCTCCACGAATAGCCAAGTTGTTTTGTAAAATGTATTGTGTGTGCAGACCTAGTGTGTGTGCAAGGTCCTAAAATGCAAGAAAGCAAACTAGAGCAACCTAGAAAGTAAACCCTAATTGCTTGTAAATGATAACGTAAATGCTCTAAATCAAGATGCAAAGTGATCTAAAGCATGAATAAATGATGTATTGAAGCTTATGTAAAGACATGAAAACAACATGAAATCATACCCAACCCTCAAGGGAGGAGTACAAGCCAATCTTCAGTCGGTAATCTCCTATTGTTCTTCAATGTCTTCCAAGCCCTAAATGGATGAATGGAATTGACAAATGCTTGATAGAGGGATGTTTTAAGATGTTGAAGTCTTCAAAGATCTGCTCTTTCGCTGCATATGAAGTTCCTGAAAACAAAAATCGGATCCTTTCAAATGAAGAAAGAGAGCTCTTATGTATGAAACCCTAGGTCCCAATTTCGTCTTTTGGCCAACCTAGAGATTGAATATCCTGCCAATTTCTTGGGGTTAAGCTTTATTTTATGATTGGATCGCGCTCCTAAAATTTTGGGAAAAATGTCCGGGACCGTGTGCACTCCGGGCGCCACGGTCCCGACAACTTTTCACCAAATTTTCAAGACCGTCAGATATGATGATTTTAGAGAGAATCCCGAAGTTACAGGTGATTTCAAGATGTTTTGACCCCCAAAATTAAGCCCCCAAGCTCAGAATAGGGCCTAATTAGGGTTTTTGATTAAGTGATGTATTGGAGGAATAAAATGAAAGGGGAACGCTTTAATGAAAGGGCCCAACTTTGTGATGTGGAAAATGGTGAAATAGCACCTTTAGACCTAATTAATTCGATTAATTAAGTGCTAAAGGGGAAATGTAATGCAAAATGCAACTGTGCCAAGGCGGGTGCTAAACTAGGTGTTAAATTGTACCGCTTTTAGCAAGTGCGTACAATTTATGATGTTACATTTAGCCCCCACTTTAGCGGTCATATGAGTACTACGTGCATATGCAAGCTAAAGTACAGAAAGTAAACATTATTTGAAAAAGGATATATCCATAAGTTGTCGGACGAAGCCCCCAGCGGCATCTGCAGTACACAGTTAGGAACCGCACCCTACAAAACAAACGTTAGATCACAAAAATCACCTAATGCTTACTAAGGAAAGTGATGAAATTTGTGAGTAGCTGTATGGCCCCCCCTGTTTCGACTTGCTTATTAGGGAGGTGAAACAGGGTAGCATGTTTACTTATGACAAATTGTGTAAGAGAGCATTGACGAGGGATGTTCATTGAAAAGGCTTCATCAGAGCACTTTTAGGAACATCCCGAGAGTAGGGGACTAAAAATATGATTCCTACGCAACAAACGGTTTGAAAATCGCATCTCCCAAACTCAAGTTATGATGAAATGAGTGAAAGAGGAAAATTAGGGTTTTGAAAATAAAGGTATAGGAATGAACGTATATACCTTGAAAGAGACACTTGCATTTGTCACTTTATTAATTTTGAGTACTGTTCATTGCAGCGGAGCCCACATAGCTATCATCATGCCTTCACGATGACCGGAGCATCCCACGAGGGTTGAGATCCTACACCAGGCCATGATTGACGACGAGCCACTGGACGAGGTGAGTTGACTGAACTTTGACTTTTGATTTTCTGCATTTTGACTTTTTTGTGATCGTATGCAAGCCCTGAAGGTTGACCCGGGGCCCACCCAGGGTGCCATGGTCCCTATGGGGCGCCCTGGTCCCCCCAGGGCGCCATGGTCCCTGACAAGGGTGCCGTGGTCCCTTCAGGGCGCCATGGTCCCTAACAGGGCGCCATGGTCCCCTCAGGGTGCCATGGTCCTTGACGGGGCGCCATGGTCCCTGACAGGACACTATGGTCCCCAATTAGGGCTTGGCGAGGGGTTTCAGGACTAGCACACGATGTTCGACAGTTTGCATTAGCAATTTTGATGATTGAGTACTGATTACGGTTATGTTTTTGTGTTGCAGGGCCTTCCGTACATGAGAGAGCATATAGCGGGACATATTCTTCACAGTTTACGAGATCAGATTCTGCGGCTTACTCAGTCAGAGAGAGACACACTATCGATAGTAGGATTATGGTATGTGATCCTCATGCCAGCCATTCGGTTCCATTCTGCGATGCTGATGGCATTGATGGAGCGATGGGATCCTAACACATGCACATTTCATCTTCCAGTAGGGGAGCTGACGGTTACACTCGAGGATGTGTACCATATACTTCGTCTGCCTATCAGAGGAGCGACTGTTACATACGTGACTGATCGGTCAGCGGAGGATCATCAGAGAGAGCAGGTGTATTGCATAGGGAGAGTCATGCCGAGCGAGATGAGAGGTCGCATCATGGTCAGCTGGCTCTTACATCCTACAGGGGAGGTACCCCTTCTGAGATGCCTTATGATAGCCATCATAGCACTAGCCGTCTGCCCTAATGGGTGAGGGACGCACATGCATGGGGGTCTCACATGGTGTATCAGAGCGATGGAGAGACACAGGAGAGTGTATGCTTGGGGTCAGAGTATGCTTGCACATCTCTATCACGACCTTAAGGAGTACGTATTTGGACAGGGGTTCAGTTTGATGACATGCACACTTCTGCAGGTGTGGATTTTAGAGCACTTCACATGCACCAGGCCCATCGGCTTTCTGCTAAGTATAGCAAGCGAGCGACCTAGGGTGTTCGCTTATCCACTTACCAGCGAGTGGAGATTTGGAGATTTATTATATTGGAGAGTGATTTTTGACAGACTGACAGCCGAGGTGACAGTGTGGAGACCTTACCTACGGATGCATAGATGGGATGGGATGGAGAGATAGTTAGCATGCCTATAGAGGAACCGCCTACTGCGGGGATGATATGCACACATCATAGTCCCTTTCTACTTCAATCGAGTATGGAGGCAGTTCGGGCTAGAGCAGTGTGTTCCAGCCGATGTGCCCATCTATACTCGACACTCGCGGGTCCTTCCTAGACCTAGAGCAGTAGCGAGACCAACGATAGATGACATTGAGACTACAGACTTAGAGGGATCTGATCAGGATGTAGTCACTGACTACTCTGTAGAGCCTGGAGCACAGCACAGGTATGTCTCATGGTTTATGAGATCATATCCAGGTCCTATCTTTCCACCAGATCATCCGACAGGCTATCCAGGCCCATGGAGACATGGAGACCAAGACAAGGACCAGGGATCCAGGTCAGAGGAGCCAGAGGAGGGAGAGGGTCATGAGGAGGCAGGAGATCCTGATCCACCTATAGGCGATCAGCCCAGTGCCGAGGAGGAGGAGGATACAGATAGAGAGGAGGACGAGGGAGACGCAGGTGATGATGCGGATGAGGACGAGGATGAGGATGACGAGGAGGATGAGGAGGAGGAGGATAGAGATGATGAGGAGGAATCAGATGCAGCTCCCCACCATTCAGGAGATGATACCATAGCTCTGGATCCACCTCTTATTCCGCAACAGGGGGAACATGAGGCGATACGGAGACCTGTTCCTAGTACCGTCCAGCCCACACCCACCGTGCACAGATTATTCGAGCGAGGGAATCCTAGTGGTTCCCAGGCACAGATGCTACCATATCATGATCCCTACTGGCGTGAGGGAGATCCAGGTATAGTAGTTTTATATTGATTGATTAATGTTTTGATGATATAGAATGGTACTAACAAAAAATCTGTTCTACTGCCACAGCTAATGTGTAGGAGTGGCGTTCCTTAATTCAGCAGGCAATGACAGACATTTCCATGATAGCACAGATCCCCAGTTCCTCACAGATTGCCTATAGGCCTCAGGGGAATGCGGGTCGGCATGAGGACTTATTTTCCCCATTCCGAGTATAGGTAGATATATGGAGGGAGAGAGAGAGAGTCCTATCAGAGGACCTCCAGCAGGCGCGGCAGAGAGAGAGAGTCCTATCAAAGGACCTCCAGCAGGCGCGGCGAGATCTAGAAGCAGCTTAGGCCGAGGCTACCACCTATCGCGCGATCCTTATGGATAGGGATCATAGGAGTTCCTCTTGGAGTCACTCACGGTCTGTATCGCACTACACACCCATGGGTCCACCTTCACGGCCAGATCAGGAGGGAGCGTCCAGTCGACACTCTCCAGCCACTAGCCCTAGGGATAGGAGATGATTTTATGATGTAAAAGAGAGGTCACATTTTGGATATACAGTGACCTATATTTGTATACGATCCACACATATATTTATGTATATATACATGCTTCTCTTTTGTCTCAAATGTGTTATCTTTAATGCTTAAAACAATGTATATTTTGTTTTGATTAAATCTAATACATCTGGTAAATGTACATGTATGTTCAAAATTTAATTTCTATGTGATTGATTTCTCAATGCTCCATGATTAAATTGATACATGTGTGACTTAATTAAATATTTAATCAAGTACTACATTGATGATAAGGAAGACATATGCATTAAGTCTAAGAATCATATAACTAATGTGATTTAATTCCGAACTTAAACACAACATGATACGATTCTACTTAACACATAAAGACACTGTATAATATGTTAGCATAATGGAATGTAAATCTTTCACAATTTACATAAATGAATTCAAGACAAACCATGAAGTAAAGAAACACACTTGTCAAGAACGAAGCAAAACATCATAACATTTAATTCTATTTTGCTTTAATTAAGAGACACTAACATATTATCCAATGTTTGAAGAATTGAAAAGAAGATAAATAAGGAATGAAGAATTAAGCATAATATCTACGCAAGTGCATAGCATTTATAGGTTCTTTAAGAGGCGTACCGTCTACATTCGCTATTTTGTAAGCACCTGATCCATAATCCTCAATAACGATGTATGGTCCAAGCCAATTAGGACTGAATTTTCCCTTTTCTGTAGGTAAGGCATTCACATTGCGCTGATTCTCATAGAGGACTAAGTCACCTACTGAGAAGGAACGTTGAATAACCTTATCATTATAGCTTCGTTGTAGAGTTTTGTGATACGCTTGAATATGCTCAAGAGCGTTTATACGCTGTTCATCAAGCATCTCAAGCTATTGAAGTCGTTGTTCTCTATAAGAGTCATCATCTACTATACCTTTGAGAGAAACCCTAAGTGATGGAATCTCTAGCTCTAAAGGCATAATAGCGTCAGCACCATAAACAAGATTATAAGGAGTAGTTCCTGTGGCAATTCGTACACTCATTCGGTAAGCCCAAAGAGCATAGATTAGCTGGTTACTCCAATCCTTACCATGCTTATTCATGGTTTTGCGAAGAATTTGTTCAATTATCTTATTGGATGATTCAGCTTGACCATTTGACTGAGGATAGTATGGTGTAGAAAATCGATGTTTGATATGATACTTCTCAAGGAATTTCTTCACGTCCTTGTTCTTAAATGATGTCCCATTATCTGAGATTATAGTAGAAGGTATCCTGAATCGAGAAATGATGTTTTCTAGAAAAAATTGACAAATCACTTCAGCAGTAGTAGAGCGAAGGGGAATAGCTTCTACCCACTTCGTAAAGTAATCTGTTGCGGTTATAATGAAGGTGTGTCCTTGAGATGAAGGAGGAGAGATTTTTCCGATGAGATCCAAACCCCATGCAGAGAAAGGCCAAGAAGCTACTTGAGAACGAAGTTCTTGGGCAGGAGCATGAATCAAATTATTGTGTTGTTGACATTGATGACATTTTTTAATAAATGAAAAGGAATCCTTCTGCATAGTTTTCCAATAGTATCCCATATGAAGCAATCTATGAACCAAGGATTTGCCCCCAAAATGCCCCCCACAGGCACCTGAATGTGCCTCTTCAAGAGCAACAGGGATTTCCGACTTGTTAAGACAACGAAGGAGAAGACCATCATAACCCCTTCGGTAAAGGACATTAGAAAGAATGATATACCTAGCAGACAGCTTGTGGATTCTTGCCCTAGTGTTCCTATTAGCGGAATCAGGAAAGATACCATAGGTCAAATATCTTACGATATGCGAGTACCATTCATCTGAGTCTATAAAATCACAACATGTTACCAAGCTAGAATCGTCTACAATAGCTAGAGAAATAAGGTTGTGAATAACAAATTTAAGATCAACCACAGGGTCCTCTAAAGATACAAGAGAAGCCACACATGCCATTGCATCCGCATGTCGATTATCTTTTCGAGGAACAGGTTCCATGGTATAAGAATCAAATTTCTGTAATAAAGAGATGGCAAGATCTTTATATTGTGATAATTTGTCTTGTTTTGCTTGATATATTCCTGTTACTTGTCTTATAATCAATTGCAAATCTCCATAGATATGTATGTGTTTTATGTTTAGAGCTAAGGCTGCTTTTATTCCTACTATAAGAGCCTCATACTCAGCAATGTTATTGGTACACAGGAAATTTAGACAATAGGATAAGGGAATGGGTTTCTTTGTAGGAGAAATCAGAACAACACCTGCCCCCGATCCCGTACGACACTTAGAGCCATCAAAGTATAACTCCCAAGTTTCATCTTTCTCTATAGAAAGAATGAAGTCATCAGGAAAGGACTCAGGGTTAGGGAAGGAGAAAGGTGAAGGGGCCTCAACTAAGTGATCGGTCAACGCTTGTCCTTTAATTGCTCTTTGTGAAACAAATTTAAGGTCAAATTCAGTTAACATCATAACCCACTTAGCTAGACGTCCTGATAAATCAGTTTTAGAGAAAAGATACTTCAAAGGATCAAACTTTACCATGACATGGACTTCTGAATTTAAAAGATAATGTCTCAATTTCTGAGTCGCAAATACCAAGGCCAAGCATTGTCTTTCTATTGCAGAATATCGGGTCTCATAATCGAGTAAGGTATGACTTATGTAATAAACCGGACATTCCTTACCATCTTTATCATGTTGTGCCAACAATGCTGCGAGAGCATGAGAGGAAGCAACTGTATATAGAAGGAAGGGTTTAGAAGGTTCGGCAGGTTGAAGAATAGGAGGACTAGCCAAATACACTTTTAAATCTTCAAATGCTTGTTGACAATCCTCATTCCATTGAAAAGTGATATCCTTTTTAAGAAGTTGAGTAAAAGGAAAGGTACGATCCGCAAGCTAAGACACAAACCTACGAATAGCTTGAATCTTTCCTTGTAAGCTTTTAAGTTGAGACACATTTCTAGGAGGTGGCATGTTGACAATAGCATCTATTTTCTTAGTATCCACCTCAATCCCACGATGTGAAACTATGAACCCTAATAGTTTTCCACTATCCACACCAAAAACACATTTGCAGGGATTCAAGCGCATGTGATATTTATGAATTCTTTCAAAGATTTGATGAAGGATTTTAACATGATCCATGCGAAGAAAGGATTTGGCCAAAATATCATCAACATAATCCTCTAAAATCTTATGCATATAATCATGAAAGATAAGGGTCATCGCTCGTTGATAAGTTGCACCGGTGTTTTTAAGTCCAAAAGGCATCATTATCCATCAAAACGTACCCCAAGGAGTGGTGAAAGCAGTTTTGAATTGATCTTGAGGGTTAATAAAAATTTGATTGTAGCCTGAAAAACCATCCATGAAGGATAACAAGGCATGTCCTGCCGTAGAATCAACTATCATGTCAATGTTTGGAAGAGGGAAATCATCTTTTAAAGAAGCCTTATGTAGATCCCGAAAGTCGGTACACATTCTTATTTTGTTGTCTGGTTTAGCCACAGCGACAATATTTGAAATCCATGGGGAATAGTCAATAGGGTGGATAAATCTAGCCTCCAATAATTTTTCAATCTCAGCCTTAACAAGCAGAGCCACCTTAGGATTCATTTTTTGAATCTTTTGTTTCACGGGCTTAGCATCAGGAACTAAGACAATATTATGAGTAATGATCTTAGGATCTATACCAGGCATGTCAGAATATGCCCAAGCAAAGATCTCAGGGAATTCATGCAATAGTTCTTCATATTGTTTCTATTCCTCTTCATCCAAACATTTCCCAATTTTAATGACTTTCTCTTTATTGCAAGGATCCATCTTAACATCAGTGGTGTCACTTATGAGAAGATTACTTTGTTGAGGAGTATCCTTTAACTGAGGGAATTCTTTCACAATCTCGTCATTATCAATCTCTTTTCCAAAATAGGCTTCAATGTTCAAACAATAAGGGAGTCCCCTATTGTGATGATAACGAGGAAGAGTGTCATAGGCTCCCAAGAACTCAGCTAAAGCATCGTCGGTAGGGAAGACATCCAAAGAATAGGCACATGAAGGATCCCCATCAATATACTCAGGATGTTGTATTGATAAAGATGTAGAGATACCATTAACACTAATGCATGGTCTTTTAGAAGCTTTAGTACGTTTGCAGGGATTAAAGCCAAGTCCAAAGGCATAATTGTGAAAATTAGTCTCTAGAGGAACTCTTATCCCTTGTTCATGAGCACCACAACCTTTTCCATGATACCCATGCTTAGAAAAAATGCGAAAACCATGACCATAATGATCAGCCATTTCAGGAAGAGAAGGTGGTTTTTCATAAGACAAAGAATCAAACTCTTCATAATTAGAGATGTGAGGAGAAGAAGTTTGAGAGGCGGCCACAAAATTATTACTCATAGATTCAGGTAAGGTTGATTGATTTTTAGTTTCTTCTTTCTTTTCAACTTTAATTTCTCTAGAAGGAACCTTATATTCACCCACAAAGGTAGGATTAAAATCAAGGGATCCCCAATCATCGTCTTCGAGGATCTTCCTAGGATCAAAATCCTTCTTATGTGTAGTTTCAAGTCAAGAAGAATCTTCTCCAAGAGCTCCAAACTCATCCAAATAATTTTGATCATCGGAGAGCGAGGATTCACCGATAGGTATCTTATTTAAAGATTCATCACTAGATGAGGACGGCTTAGAAGAACCCCCCTTAGAAGTGGATGTTTGCAAACAAGCTTGAAAATTAGTATCACCTATCAAGGTATATGTCTTATTGCTATAAATAAATTTAACTTGTCTATGCAATGTAGAAGGGACAGCTTGCATACTGTGAATCCAAGGTCTCCCCAGTAGCAAGTTGTACGTTAGATTTCCCGACATAACATGGATAGGTGTAGGCAAAGTAACAGGTCCCACTGTGATGGGTAAGGTGATAGTACCTAATGAAGTTTTAGCCACATTATCAAAGCCTTGAATAGGATGAGAGTCTGGTTCAATTAAGGATGTATCCACATTCATCTTATGCAAAAGATTAATGCTACACACATTAAGACCAGAGCCATTACCTACTAGTGTTCGCCTTATAGCAGTGTCTTTCATGATAACCACAATCATCAAGGGATCATATTGATGTTGGATTTCACTAGTAGGCAACTCATCTTGGGTAAACACAATTTGAGCTTTAGGATTCATCACAGAGTTAACCAAAGATGCTCTATTACTAGATGTATTCGGTGGAGGAACATTCAAATCTTTCAAGGCATCTTGTAACATTCCATGATGAGCGGAAGAAGTTTGAATCAAATCCCAAAGGGATATCTTAGCAGGGGTAGCTTTAAGTTGTTCTATGAGATCATATTCCTTTCCAAGAACTTGTGAAATACGTGGAGCTTGTGGAAGAACCGGTTGAGGATTCGGAAGGGAAACTGGGATAACAGGAGGAGGACTAGGCTGCCTATTATTTCTGGTATGATAAGTATGGGCAACCGCATGATAACTCTCTCTAGTTATTTGCTTGGCATAATTATAAGGACTTATAGGTTTTCTTCCTTTCACAGTGATGATTGGTTTATTCGGAGTACGAAAGGAATCATGATCATACCCTCCTTGGACAGTAAGGAGAGGTGACTTAGAAACTTGAAAGGTGGGAGAAGGATAAGCTCCTTGGACTTCAAAGAGAGGCTTTTTATGCTCATTCAAGTTTATCATGTTAACTAATTTAGAAGTTTTGTTCTTGTTTAAAGATTTCGATAAAGCCACAAAGTCATCAAGAGCATCATCCAACAAAGCATGATCATATCTATTGAAAGGTTTATCTTTTGATTCAAAAGGAGACATCTCCTCATAGAGGGGATTGGTGAAAACAACCATGTTACTAGATTTAGTGGAAGATTTGATAGGAATGTACCCTTGAGAGGACTCATTCAACTTATCTTTCTCATCACAACGAAATGGCATAGTAACAAGGTTTATGAGTTTTTGGTAAAATGAAGGTTTGGCATCTTTAGGGTTTAAAAACTCATCTAAAGCTTCATCTAATTCGTCTTGGATATACTCATAATAATCATCGAAAGCATGAACATTTTGCAAATAAAAATCTGACATTTTGAAAAGATTACACAAAACTTAAACACCCAATGCAAAGAAACACACTTTTTTTTTTTTTTTTTTTTTAATGAAAATGAAATGAAAACACACTAAATCTAGATCTAGATCTAACAAATGCAATGCAAGAGGAAGCAATGATAGATTCACGTCGGGTTCACCAAAATGTGTGGGGGAAAAAGTGAGACTAGGTTAACATGCCCTAATCCTACCTTTTGACACACATTACGGAATATGAAAGAGCCTAGAGATATCGCACAATTGGCTACTTCTTTTGGTGAAAGAGAGAGCCATGGGATATCTATTAGGATTTCTATTCCCTTGTTGAAATTGTAAGATCAAGTAATGCAAGTTCAAACCCTAATCCCAAAATGCAAGTATGAACTAATAACAAGATTGCAGAATTGAGATTAAACAATGAACAGCTGTAAATACAAGGATGAAATAAGAATACAGATGTGTACCCGGAGTCAAAATCGGATTGAAAATGTTCGGGACGGGGGCGCGGGCGCCACTGTCCTGAAAACTGCACCGGAAACTGTTGTTCTGCACTCTGGAACACTATCGGAAAGCTGTCTGAAAGCTGTCTGTCCGGAGGACCAGGGTGCCCAGCACCTCTGTCCCAGAGACCAGGATGCCCAGCGCTCCTGTCCTGGCAAGACCAAGGTGCCCAGCGCCCCTGTCCCAGTCTTCTGCTCTGCAATTTGATAGAGTGTTGTCTCGACCTTCTCTCTCTGGATCTGTATCCCGCGGCGTCGTCTGAATCCCGAAAGCTGCAATGATATCTGAAAAAGGGTGTATGGGCAGCTATATAGGGTTTTACCTTAGTCAAACCCCCGCTTCGGTGATTTCCACCTCCATGAATAGCCAAGTTGTTCTGTAAAATGTATTGTGTGTGCAGACCTAGTGTGTGTGCAAGGTCCTAAAATGCAAGAAAGCAAACTAGAGCAACCTAGAAAGTAAACCCTAATTGTTTGTAAATGATAACGTAAATGCTCTAAATCAAGATGCAAAGTGATCTAAAGCATGAATAAATGATGTATTGAAGCTTATGTAAAGACATGAAAACAACATGAAATCATACCCAACCCTCAAGGGAGGAGTACAAGCCAATCTTCAGTCGGTAATCTCCTATTGTTCTTCAATGTCTTCCAAGCCCTAAATGGATGAATGGAATTAACAAATGCTTGATAGAGGGATGTTGTAAGATGTTGAAGTCTTCAAAGATCTTCTCTTTCGCTGCATATGAAGTTCCTGAAAACAAAAATCGGATCCTTTCAAATGAAGAAAGAGAGCTCTTATGTATGAAACCCTAGGTCGCAATTTCGTCTTTTGGCCGACCTAGAGATTGAATATCCCGCCAATTTCTTGGGGTTGAGCTTTATTTTATGATTGGATCGCGCTCCTAAAATTTCGGGAAAAATGTCCGAGACCATGTGCACTCCGGGCGCCATGGTCCTGACAACTTTTCACCAAATTTTTCAGGACCGTCAGATATGATGATTTTGGAGAGAATCCCGAAGTTACAGGTGATTTTGAGATGTTTTGACCCCCAAAATTAAGCCCCCAAGCTCAGAATAGGGCCTAATTAGGGTTTTTGATTAAGTGATGTATTGGAGGAATAAAATGAAAGGGGCACGCTTTAATGAAAGGGCCCAACTTTGTGATGTGGAAAATGGTGAAATAGCACCTTTAGACCTAATTAATTCGATTAATTAAGTGCTAAAGGGGAAATGTAATGCAAAATGCAACTGTGCCAAGGTGGGTGCTAAACTAGGTGTTAAATTGTACCGCTTTTAGCAAGTGCGTACAATTTATGACGTTACACATACTTCTTCACTTTTCACATATACCAATTCACAATATCATACCGATTCTCACATATACCGGTTCATACTTCAGCATATTGACATCAATGACAACATACAATATCATCATGTCATCAAGATCTACACATATGCCAACAATCTCCCCCTTTGGCATTCATGGCAATATACAAAGATATCTCTTGGCTTCACATCTTCTCCCCCTTTGACAATAATGCCAAAGTGAAGGCACAAACAGCTATGTTCCACTATGTTGCTCCCCCTAAGGAGTAGCATCCTTCTACACACCAATTCTGAAAAAGATTTATCAATGCAATACCTAACTGATGTGGAGCACACACCTTTAGTTCACCTCTTGAAGGGGCAGGAACCCTAATTCACATCTTAAATAGGTAAATGTAGCCTTTGGTAGAGGCTTGGTGAATATGTCTGCTAACTGCTCCTTACTGGAAACATGTTCCAATACATCTTCTTTGTTCTAAACCTTCTCCCTCAAGAAATGATACTTGAGCTCGAAGTGCTTGGTTCTAGCATGTAAAACCGGATTCTTGGAAATATTAATTGCACTTGTGTTGTCACAAAATATACTTACTGGTTTAGATACAAGAACTTTTAAGCCACTTAATACATGCTTCATCCAAATTGTCTGGGTGTAGTTCATAAATGTTGCAACATATTCCACTTCTGCTATAGACTGAGAGATACAACTCTTCTTCTTACTCATCCATGAGACCAGCCTATCACCAAGAAATAATGCACCACCAGTTGTGCTCTTCCAGTCATCCACATTACTAGCCCAATCAGCATCTGTAAATATTTTAGGTTGAAATCATTACTGTATGGATACCATAATCCATAGTCAATAGTTCCCTTCAAATATCTAAGAATCTGCTTGACTACTACCAAGTGGGATTCTCTTGGACTTTTCTAGAACTGTGCAGTAATGCCTACTGCATGTGCAATGTCTGGGCTGCTATGTACTACATAGTGCAACTTACCAATCATTGATCAGTATTCCTTCTCATTCACCAATGCCGAGTCATCCTCTTTTGATAATTTACAACTGGTCACCATCGGTGTACCAACCAGTTTGTTGTCTTCCATGCCAAAGGTCTTCAACACCTCTTTGAAATACTTATACTGAGTGATAAAGATACCATCTTTTATTTGTTGAATCTGTAGTCCAATGAAGAACTCAATCTCCCCTATAAGTGACATCTCAAATTCCTTCTTCATTTCATCTGCAAAATCATGACTCATCTTGTCATCTCCACCAAAAATTATGTCATCAACAAATACTTCATAGATTAGAATCTGATCTCCTTCTGACTTCAAATAGATATTGCTATCTTCACTTGTTCTTTCAAATCCAATCTTCACAAGATGGGAGTGTAAGCATTCATACCATGCTCTAGGTGTCTGCTTCAATCTATACAATGCTTTATGTAGCCTACACACCATGTCACTATATTCTAATAGGGCAACCCATCTGGTTGCTCTATATACACATCCTCTTCAAGTATTCATTTCATAAATGCAGATTTTACATCCATTTGATATACTTTGAATCCCTTGAAGGCTGCATATGCAAGAAGCATACAAACTCCTTCCAACCTAGCTACTAGAGCAAAGGTTTCTCCATAGTCTTCTCCTTCTTCTTGAGCATATCCCTTACACACCAGTCTGGCTTTGTTTCTTACCACTGTGCCATCTTCGTTCAGCTTATTTCTGAAAACCCATTTGGTGTCAATGACATTTTTATGCTCAGGTTTGGGTACCAAAGACCATGTACCATTGTTTTCTATCTAGTCAAGTTCCTCTTCCATAGCCTTGATCTAGTCTTCATCGTTATGTGCCTCTTTAAATGTTTTAGGCTCAAATTCAGAGATCACACAAGAATTTTCTCTGACCTTTCTTCTTGTAAGAATTCCTGCATCCTTGTCTCTTATGATCTGCTTTGGATCATGATTCATCTTTACATACCTAGGAATGATCTTAGTTGTTTCATCTTGCTTTTCTTCTTCATCCTCATCTTCATTAGCATCAGCATCTACAGATGTAGGAGCACTGTTACTGGTACTAGACTCTTTTGCAACCGATTCCCAAAAGGTTACAACAAGTTCATCTACCACTCACTCATTGTCAGTTTCCTTAGGTTTCTCAGAGGTTTCATCCACTCTAACATTAATACTTTCAACAATTCTCTGAGTCCTATTGTTGAAACACTTGAGAGCTTTACTCTTGGTGGAATATCCTAGGAATATTACCTCATCACATTTTGCATCAAACTTGCTCTGATGTTCACTCCTCTTGATATAACATTTGCTGCCAAACACTCTAAAGTAGCTTACTACAAGAGTCTTACAGGTCCAATACTCATAAGGTGTTTTATCCTTACCTTTCTTGATGAGTACCCTGTTCATAGTGTAGACTGCAGTGCTCACCGCTTCTCTCTAGAAGGTGTGAGCAACCTTCCCTTGAATCAACATCGTTCTAGCTGCTTCAACTACCATCCAATTGTTCTTCTCTGCTAGGCCATTCTGTTGTGGAGTTCGGGGGGCAGACAATTGCCTCTTGATTTCATTCTCTTCATAGTACTTGTTGAATTCACCGGAAGTGAATTCTCCTCCTTGATCAGTTCTTAGGCACTTAATCCTCTTACCACTTTCCTTTTCGACTAGTGCTCTGAAAGCTTTGAACTTTCCAAAAGCTTCAGACTTATCTTTCAAGAATGTGACCCACATCATTCTTGAGTAGTCATCAGTGAGAATTATACAGTACCTATCTCCCTGCACACTCCTAGTTTTCATAGGACCACACAAATCAGTATACACAAGATCAAGTAAATTGTCTGCAGTGAAAGATTTACCTTTGAAGGTTGAGGAAGACATTTTCCCCAGTTCACACTCTCTGCACAAAGGATTCTCTGGTTTTCTCAGCACAGGAAATCCTCTACCTACCTTGATCTTACTGACCTTCACAATATTATCAAAGTTTACATGGCAGAGTCTCCTATGCCATATCCAACTATCATCAAACTTAGCCATTAGACATGTACTGATATTTGCATTAAGCTGAAATAAGTTACCTATGGTCTACATACCGGTGGCCATTAGTTCACCACTCTTTCCTTTTATTTTGCACACTCCATCTTTGAATTCCAAAGTGAGTCCATTATCATTCAACTGGGCAACACTCAAAAGGTTGTGCCTGAGACCTTCTACCCAATACACATTATCAGCACTGCTTTTTCCATTTAGAGAGATGGACCCTCCGCCTTTTACCATACCTGGTACATCATTACCAAATCAGACCACACCACCATCATACTCTTCTAGAGACAAAAAATTACTCCAGTCACCAGTCATGTGGTGAGAACAACCACTGTTGATAATACACTCATTGGAATTATAAAAGCGGGAGACAAGAGCCTTCTTGTCTAACACATCTTCCTTAACTGCTACAAACACAATGTCTTCACTTTCTTCATCTTCTAATTCCTCATCAGTGACACCTTCATCAACTGCTACGAAATAGTTTCTCTTGTTTCCTCCTTTGAACTTCACGAACTTCTCTGGTTTGTCCTTGTTATCACCATTAGGACAGTTTACAGCAATGTGTCCTATCCTATTATAAGAAAAGCATTTCAAAGGGAGCTTACCTTTGTATTTACTAGTTCCCTTAGGAAGTCTCTTGGAAAGAAGAGCTTCAACTTACATCAGGATCTCCTCATAATCCATTTCTCTTCTTTGTCTTGGTTCACAACTGGTACTAGTACTAGCTCTAAAGGCTGATTCAGTCTTTTGAATACTGCCATCATAATTATTTATCTCATATGCAATCAACTTAGCAATGATGTATTCTAGGGATACCTTTGTCTTGTCTATAGACCTCAACTCCTAAATAGCAACAACCCTTATTGCATAGATTGGTAATAAGGATCTCAAGACTTTGCTAACAATAGTGGAATTGTCTATTTTACCTCTTGGACTCTTGATGTCTCCAACAATAGTTTTTATTCTTATTCCATATTATTGAATGGTCTCTCCTTCAGCCATCTGCATGTCTTCAAACTTTCCCCTAAGGCTCTCTTCCTTAGCTTGTTTCGCATACTCATCACCACCATAGATATTCTCTAAAGAATCCCATACTTCTTTGGGATTATCTTTATCCCGAACATCAATAAACTCAATGTTAGATAGAATGTTGATTAGGGCTTCCATGACTTGCCCATTCTCCTGAATCTTTCTTTTTTGATCATCGGTGAGAGTACCAGTAGGAATAACATAAGCATTCTCAACATAGCTCCAGTGTTGAGCACCCATGCTTCTAATGTAGATCTTCATTATGTCCTTCCATATCTTAAAGTTATCTCTGTTGAACTTTGGACCTTCCCTCTTCAGCATTAGAGTAGGATCTTTTCCTCAAGCGGTCAAGCTTACAACATAGAGGACCTGGAAGATTCTCTGATACCAATTAATGAATAATGATGAATCAGTTAGTAGCAAACCGGTATTGAGAGGGGGGGGTGAATCAATATAGACAAAAACTTTCCCTAAACTAGTTTGACAACAAAGACTGCACTTAACTGGTAAACAGTAACACCAGTCTAAATCCGGGCACTATCGGTAAAACATAGTGAGAGTATGAAAGAAATAAACCGGTAAACACTTAGATCTCTACACAATCTAATATCTCATTTCCACTTCACCCGTATGCATAAATAAGTAATATATCATCAGAAATATAATGACTGTCAGTTCAACATGCTTTACCACTTGACAAAGAATATTGAAGCATCACATGAAAAGCATCACACATGACACACTAATTTTTCACGTGGAAACCCAACTGGGAAAAAACACGGTGGGGATGAATACCCACAAGATGTTCTTAGAACTCTTTTGAAGTTCGCTCTGTTAGGAGCCTAGTCCAGTTAAAGACTTTTACAATAGGTTTTGCTAGAAACCAATCCTGCTAGGGATCACTCGGTTAAGGGATGGCTAAATACCCGGTTAAAGGTTAAAACCCTGTTAAAGGTTACCTCACAAGAGGATTTGAAGAATTCATTGAATTGAGTCGCCCTGTTAAAGGATTTACACAAAAGCCTGTTAAAGCTACCCGATTAAGGGATTTTCCAACTACTGAAATGGTTAGAAGTCAACAGGAAATACATTGATCTGATAACAACACTCAATGCCAAGACAGATATTATTTAGCTCCTTTGCTTCTACAATCACACTCTACAGGTATCAACACACTTCTCCGGTCTGGCAAGAATCAAGTATCTATTCACTTGGATACACACATAACATTTTCCAACAACTTCAAAATGAAAAACATCATTGACCTTACAAGAAAAAGATAGGTCGGTAGCATAAACCCTAAACCCTAAACATTTAGGTTTAACAATTCAATCAGTTCAATCCTGACCATTAATCATACTCCATTGAATACAACAGTCTTGAATAGATCTCAAGATGTTCTCCAACGTTCATTCTTTGCCACTTCATGAACTAGATAACCCATCACTCACTCTCCACCATTTATAGAGACTTCGCACATTCCAAAGGTAGATAGGATCGATCTCCATGCAAGATCCTCAAGGAAATCCTTCACGGGCACAAGGTTGACATGGCAACACTATATGATCTTCATTACAATGCTAACTCATCACAAGATGTCATCGGTTGAATCACACAGGCTTGGAATGCATCAACCAGAAACCCTGAAGTTGAGACTACCAACCGGTAGTCATGCCAAATGAAACCCCGATACAAAACTTCCCATATTCCGATTCTCATTCCAACATACCGCTTCACTTTTTCACATATACCGGTTCACAATATCATACCAGTTCTCACATATACCAGTTTGCTTACTTCAATATACCGGTTCATACTTCAACATATTGACATCAATGACAACATACAATATCATCATGTCATCAAGCTCTGCACATATGTCAACATGATTGTACCCTGAGAATCCATCCATTAATAAAAACATCTCATGTCCTATTGATAGGTCTACAATTATATCAATATTGGGCAATAGAAAATCATCTTTAGGACATGCCTTGTTCAAATCTTTGAAATCGGTGCAGACTCTTATTCTTTTATGTGGCTTTGACACTAGCACAATGCTTGAAACCCATTCTAGATAGGCAATAGGTCTTATGAAACCCACATCTAGTAGTTTCTTTAGCTCTTCTTTTACAAGGAGAGCAATGTGTGGATGCATCTTCCTTAGATTTTGTTTAACTGGTTTTGATTTTGGATCTACATTGAGATGATGCATGATAAGATCTAGATCAAGTCTTGACATGTCTATATAGGACCAAGAAAAATTTATCTATCTTTGTTTGAAGAAATCCATGTAGTCTTCCCTCTCTTCATCTGATAATGATGCATCAGGATGAAGGACTTTGGGGTCCTTTGATGTACCAATATTTATTTCTTCTATTGGCTCTATTAAAATAGAAGATCTCTCCTAAAAATATGTAGGGAGGGTATCAAAATTTTCATCTTCTGGTCCCTCAGCGAGGTTTTCACCGTCAGATACGTCCTTTATTTTTCCTCTTGATTGATCTAGTGTTGCCATGAAATGGTTTTCACCACTAGGTCTTTTTCCTTGTTTTATTTCAATTTTGCGAATGGAAAATTTGGCACTCTCCTGATTGCAAGAAGCATTACTTGATTCCGCAGTGGAAGATATCTTAGGTGTTATTGGTTCTATGACATTAAGATATGTAGCTAAATCACGATCATTGGAAAAGACATCCAATTCAAGGTTTTCTAGGTTATCCCAATCAATTAGTTCTAGATGAAGTAGGGGTAAGTCATAGTCATCGTCATTGTTGGGTGTTTTAAGGTTCATGACATAATAGTCATAGTTTGGTGTAGAATAGGTAATGTCATAGATATATCTCTCTTGATGATAGTCTCTCCCAAGTGCTCTTCAATCAGGTCTAACAAAATCAGGATTGGTATTTTGTGATTCACTATCAAGTGACTCATCATCTGATGTTTATCCCTCAAATGAATGGATTATATCAACATATACATCTTTGATACTACAGGTTCCCTATTGATCAATTTCAATAGATTCATTTGTATCTTTAAGTTGGCATACTTGTTCACATGACATAGAGGGTTCTCTTGCTATCTTTTGCTTCTCTCGAACTCAGCTTCTTCTGGACTAATAGTCAATCCTGCTTGACTATCTATTAATTCTTCTATGGTTCTTCCATACCTTAATATTGTTGGCTCAACATTTGATGTAGATCTGATATTTTGTTGATCTTCTGATGATTGATCAATAATTGTGTGTGTTTCCTGTGTTGTCACTTCTTATTCTTTTTCATCCTCTTTCCTTTGTTGTTTTGCATATGCCTCTTTCCTCTGAATTCTGATCTCTTCTGGTCTTCTTTCCAACTCTATTCTTTATTTTGTGAAAGATGAGTCTTCATTTGTAATAACTTATTGTTCTTCATCCTTTTCTTCACTTGATAAATCAGATGATGGATCTAGACCCCATTCATATTCATTTAAATCTTTTTCTGAACAATTTTCTAGAATCACACCACTATATCTAACAGGAATGTTATATTGTGAGAAGAGTTCCCTAATTTTGGCCATATGTTCTTTCACTATTTCTAGAATATCTTGATTAGGGTCCATGCTTGTTTTTATTCCTTGAACTTGTTTGCAGGATTCTTCTTCTCTTTTGATTGCAAATTATTCCTATTGTTTCTCATATTCTTCTTGTTTTTGTTTGTTAGCTACTATTTATGTTGCTTGGTGCATCTTTTCTTGCCATGGTTCTTCTTCAGGGGTTTCTTTCTTTATCCACCTTGGATGTTGATAATTATGTTGTTTTTTCTTTAATTTAGGATATCTAACTTCTAATTTATCTTCTTTAGATTGTGTGTGAGGACAAATAGGTTCTGAAATACCTTCTTGTTGCTTACCAATTGGTCATTTTCCTTCATATCCCTTCTTTTGCATGATCTTATAACCATTTCCATATCGTTTCTCTGGGAATATTAACTTCTGCAGTTGTTGCTATAGTTTTATTTTCATCTTTGTACATCCAACTAAGAATGTCTTTGTCTTTAGTTTCTTCTGCAAGTGTTCCAACTCTAACAAATGCTCCATCAAACATTTCAATTGATTTCTCTGAGATCCGTTTGTGAACATTTTTAGGCTTTCCATATGATTTAAGTGAAAGTGGCAAGTTATGAAACGAATACTTTCCCATTCCTTCATCATTTAGTTTAAGCTTTTTCTCAAAGGTTTCCCATAATTTTTCTTGAAATTCTTTGGTGGGATAGACTGATTCTCTGTTATGTGGAACTCTTGCATCTTGTGTTGGTTTCAAATTATTGCAATATTGACTAAATTCTGCGACTATAGTGACTTCTTATTTTTTATGAGGAAACTTAACACACTAGTGGTACGTAGAAGGAACCGCTTGCATGTCATGAATCCATGGTCTTCCTAGAAGAATATTATAAGATAAATTCAGGTCTAGAACTTGGCATAATGTATCTCTTTTCATAGATCCTATTTTTGATTGGTAACACCATAGTCCCTTTAGAAGAACGTTCTTCCTCATCATACATCTTTATAGTTATTTTCTTCTTTGGAACTACTGCATTTTCTAAATATCCCAAAGCCTTTATTAAACTTAATGCACAAATGTTTAAGCCAACTCCACCATCTATGAGTATGTGTTTAACACAGGTTTTATGAATGATGACTTCAACATGTAAGGGAGCATTGTGAGGGTATTGCAAGGATGTGTCATCTTTTTTCAGAAAAAGGATAAGAAATGTGGGGTTATGAGGTGTCCCACCATGTTTTTGAATTGATCCACATTCAGGTCTTTTGAGACTGTTATTTTTGTTAGAGATTTCTCCAATATTTCCTTATGCATAGGTGAAACTTTTAGGAGCTCCAATATTGATATTTGATCGGGTATCTTTTGCAATTATTCCACTAAGTTGTATTTTCTTGAAGTGGATGTTGATTTGTTTGTTATACCCGAAAATGTAACTTTCGCTTTACTTCTTGTAATGACGTTGATTGGTTCTGAAGGCATGTTATCTTTAATGATGATGACATTTACCACATCATCATATGTGTAAGTGTAGTTTACCTTAGATTTTCCTTTATCATCTTTTTGTTTGGATTGTTCACCTTTTTCATAGTTTGGAAGTGGAGTTTTGAATGCTATATGTGATTCATTCATCTTATGACCATCCACTGTGATAGTTCTATTTGACAATCATTGGTTTGGTGTCCTTTGTTTCGATGATAATTGCAAAAATGATTGTCATTCCACCAATTAGGTTTGACTTGAGGTTCATAATATCTTGCTTCTGGTAAAGTAATCAATTTATTTGCAAGAAGAGTTTTTAGAGCTTATTCCAAGGGTTCCTAAATGTTTGTGAATTTCCTGTGAGGATTGGAGAAGAAAGACTTGGATTTATTGTTCTCTTGATTGTTGTTGTTTGGTGGTTGACTTGATAATTTGAAGATTGGTTATTATTTTATATCATTGCTATCATCATTTCCTCCTTTGGTAACATTCCTATTCTTTGACCAAAATTTAGGTTTGTCATTGTTATTGTTATTGTTGTTGTTGTGATTGTGATTGTTGTTATTTTAGGAATTGTTGTAAAATTTTAACTCTCTTTTCTTTACCATTGCATCTTCTATCTTTAGACCATTTTCAATCATTCTAGCAAAAGAAGGACATTGCATTTTAAGATAGTAACTCATTTCACTGATAATGTTGTCAATGAATATGTCCATTTTCTCTTGATTGGGTACATCTCTTGGATATCTATTGAGCTTTCATTTCCATCGTTGTAAAAAGACCATGAAAGGTTCACCATTATTTTGCTTGATGTTACATAGATCTAGCATTGTTATCTCATTTCTTACATTGTAGGAGTATTGTGAGATAAAATTTGTTCACAAGTTCTTCAAAAGATTTAATTCTAGATGGTAGTCTTGAGAACCATTCCATTGATTGTCCACTTGAGCTTCTAGGGAATAAACGCATCAGGTAAGTTTCATCGTGTGCAAATTCCATACTCATGGTACAAAATTCTCTAATGTGATCTCGAGGATTAGATTTCCCATCATATTTATCATATTTAGGGATTTCACAATGTTGTGGGAATGGTATCTGTAGACATCTAAAAATGGTCAACGCTTGCATAGTCATACTTTAACATTTGCACATTGCCTTATTTTAGGGGATTTGCATTGCATTAACATTTCTTCTATGTTGCACACTTGGTCTTTATTGTTTGCGAGCATCGAGTCCTTCTTCTGCATTCCTCATTTTTTATCGCTTTCGAATTAGGTCTTGTCGATAACAATCTTCAGTCATGATTTTGGTCGATCTTATCTTGTCACATCATGGTGCATGCTCATTTATTATCATTTTGGACATCGTCAATCCTAATCGATTATGGAATTAGGGTTTTTGTACTCTTGTCAATCTTGTCATCTTGCGATCAATTTGTCATCGATCCTTATCAACTTGTCAATCTTGTCATTTTGTGATCGATTCGTCATCGATCGTTGTCCTTTTCAATCGTGTCAGTTTGGATCAATTAGTCATTGTTCCTCGTCAATTGGCGCTTATCAATTTGATCTCTTTATCAATCTTGGTCAATTTATCAATCAAATCATTTATTAGCATTGGTCCTTTGTTAATTGAAATCATGATCAAATCGACCCTACATCAATTATCTTTTGTCAAGACCTAATTGTCGTCCTTGCATTTCTAATTCATCTTCTAGGGTTTTATGATTTATTCATTTAATCTTGTTTGTCATTTTCCCTCTAGGTTAAATTATTTATTTATTTATCCTAAGTCTTCTTGTCACAATTAAATTTTTATTTAATTGGCTAATTAATTCCCCCTCTTTTTGTGAATTAATTAATGAATGAAAAATTATTAATTAATTTACCTAATTTTCATCAATTTCTAATTTCCTAGTTTCCAATTCATCTAATTTTTGATTTTCTCCTATTTTTCTAATATTTCCCCTAATTTCATGGGAATGACATAGCAATCTTGTCATAATTTGTCATAATTTGTCAATCAATCAATTTTGTATAGCAACCTTGTCAATTTTGTCATAATTTGTCAATCAATCAATTTTGCATAGAAAGTGTCAATTTTGTCATAATTTGTCATATTTTTCATTCTTGATTTGAAATTTCCTTTCAAATCTCTTCATGCTAATATTGTCTTTTCTCCAATTTATCTATAAATTGGATGAATTTCTTCAATCATGCCCCTGATCAATCTATCACACTTCTAGTATCCTTATGTTGTCTTGTCAATCTTGCTTTCATATTTTGCTTATTCACTTGTAGGTGAGATCCACAAACAAAGAAATTTGAAGGAGAAAGAAGGACAATAGAGAATTATGAAGGAGATATCTACATTTGGTTTTCTTTAATTTCATTTTGAATATCTTGTCTTCATGTTTTCTATTGAATGTTTTTAGGATTGTTATCATTGCAATTTAGTTTTCGTGATTGAGCTAGTCTAATATCTATTTGCTTTGATAGTTTCCAAATTCCTATCTACATTAATTGGTGAACCTGATGTGAACTAACCATTTAACCATGTTTTGAGTGCCTTTTGAGCTGATTTGTAGGTGAAAACCCAAGAAACAGGGCAACTCAGGGCTTTCTGGGCACTTCTCCGCCTGTGTAGGAGGGATTTGCGCCTGTGTCAAGTGATCTGCGCCTATGTCAAGGAATTCTACGCCTATGTCAAAGGGATTTGTGCCTGTGTCAAGGCATTTTGTGCCTATGTCAAGGCATTCTGCGCCTTTGTCAAGACATTCTGTGCCTGTGTAAGGCTAGAAATAGAGGTGAAAATCAATGTTTTTACTTGCAAATTACTTTGTTTTGCATTTTGTTCTTGTATTTTGGTTTTCTTTGGTACTGATTCTCTGTGTAGCACCTTGTCATTACGTGTGATGAAGACTAAGAATGAAACTACTAACAAATCTTATGTAGGTTTGCTAGTCAAAGACCAAACAAATCAAACTTCTAACTTAGTGATTTTGCAAGTTGCCTTATATTCCAACCAAACTTTGTGTTTGTGATTCATAATTAGGCACCTAGTATGTTTGCTAAGTAGGATGGAATGAACATGTGTTCACTTTGCTTGTCAAGTTTGACATTAGAGTAGGAGAGTATGCTCTCATCCTTCTTAGGGTGATAAAAAATTCAGATCTTCAATACCATTCTCATGTTTTGGATTGTTTGTTACCTTTAGAGGGACTGCCTTCTCGACCATTTGCTTTCTTTTGCAAGCAAGTGACAATCGTGAGAAAGGAATGACCCAAAGTGAGAACAACTAGAGTACCTTGGCATTCTAACTCACTATAAATAAATACCTGATGGGCGAAAGCTTTGAAGGAAGGGTTACGTGGGAATTGTAGTTACTTGGGAAGTGATGACCCTTGGACTCTTTCTCATATCAGCATCTAAGTAGGGCCTCATGGTCTAAATCATGCTTGCGCGACTACATTTGTTTGGTATCTTGGTGGGCCTATGTCTCAATCACACTTGTGTGACACCAAGGAGTAGCGCTTAACAGAAATCCTTATTAAACACCTTGTATTTAGACGCCAAAAATCCTTCTAGTTGCTTGAGAAGGAGGAGTTTGGATACTTGGAAGAGATACTAAGTTCGCCATGGGGAGATTTCCATGGAGACTAATGCTTGGCTACCCTGAGAAGTGAGTGTCATGGAGGGGAGCCCGTGGGGTCAAGCATCTATGTATTCTCCTTGAATCTCATGACGAGTCTACCTCTCAAGTACCTACTGTCCTTACCTACCATAAGAAATGTGTGAATGAGCATGATTGTCTTGAGTCTAAGTTAAAATATCTTGTCTTCTTTGCTTGTCAAAAGTTGAGTTGTGTCTCATTTCAAAAACAAGACAAATTGATTCAAAACAAGGTTAAACACAAGAGTATTTCATTCAACAAAGTTCAAAACACCTTCAAACATGGTTGTCAAACATTTTTCAAAATCTTGTCTCAACATTCATGTCACTTAGATTTAGGTTCATCCTAGGTTTGCGTTTTGCAAATTCATTGTCAACTACCAAGGTTAGGTTTCACCTAGGTCATACTCCTTTGCATATCAATAAGGGTCATCCATTTGCATGTGTCCTCTTGCATTAGAGTAATACCATTTCATAATTCAACCTTAGGTTTTGTCGTAGGTTGAGATTGTCATACATTTGCATTTGCATCCTTGTCCTCATAACATTAGGTCACATTTGCATACCCTAGGTCTCTTCATTAAGCTTAGGTCATTATCATATCATATTTGGGTTGTTGGCATAGTAATTGTCCCTTTGCATATAGTGTCAAAACTTTGGTTTGTCATACTTGAGTAATGCAAATCTTTGATAAACCCTAAGTTATTGTTAGGAAGTCTAGACCTTATCAAACTTTTGTCTTTTTGTCATCAATGTCATTTGGTCAAACCTAGCTTAGTATCCAAGCATATAGGGGATACATTGTCATTTTGTCCTTTTGTCACTTGGTCCTTTTGTCCTTTGAGGTCTAGACATCATTTCAATTTCCTAAGGGTCTCATTCTTAGAATTGCATTCATGAGTTTGTCAAAATCTTGAAAAAACAACAAAAACATAAGTTGCATTCTTGCCATAGATTGCATTTTCATCTATTTAGTTTGCATTTAGTTGCATATCATATATTATCCTTGAAAAATTCCAAAAGTATTGCATTTGCATAGTGACATGCCTGTTGAAACAAGGTCAAAATCTAAGAAGATGGGCGAACCAACATATCAACCCATTGACAACATATCAAACTCACAGTTTCAAACTAGTCAAATAGTACAAATTGAAGGTTCATCAAACACATCATTACCACCATATGGAATGGTTCAACTTGGACCACCTCCATTATATGAACCAATGTTTGTACCCATGAAACCAGGACATGGGAGTGTTCTACCAACACCAAGAGGAAATGCACCTTTTGATTTGAATCAACCAAACTTGCAACATGACATTCAAACTCAAACATTATATGAGGAACAAACTCTTTTACAAGGATTTGGTTCAGATCAAGGTATTCAACAGGAAACAAATCCAAGTATTTTACCAGATTCTTCATCAGATTCTGATGCTTCTGATGATGTTGATATGTTCCTTAAAGATCCAAAGTTGACGAAAAAGATGGATAAATTCTTGAACAAGGTCTTTAAGATGTTCCCACAAAAATATCTTGACATGATGAGTAATGTGACCTCCTAAAGTGAGCAAATCAATGTGCAAAAATAACAAGGCGGTGAGCTGTTAAGTTTCTCTCCACATCCAAACGAAGAAAATGTGCAACAAGAAACTCAACATACCCTGATGAGAAAACGTGCTTCAAAAGCATTGATAGTGACTATTCCTCAAAAGTCATAATTTGAAACAATAAATAATCCATTATTTAATACAACACCTGTAACACAAGATCAAATGAGGGCCACACAAATATTGATAGCTATCCCTCAACAAGAAGTGGTTCCTCGCATGCATAAGATTGGATCAAAATCTAATATGCAAGAAAGCTTTACGACTGGAATGCCTGATCTCACCAATGTCCAAAACAATTCCACAATGCAACAAAGTTCCTATGTCCCATTAAGTTCAATATATTTGCCAAATACTCAAGTACCTATTATGCAAACTATTGTGACAGATCCTTTGATAATGGCAACACAAAGAGCTACAGATAGTGGTTTGCACCAATAGCAAATGTTGCAACAATTGGGGAATGCACAAAAGGCACAATTGAATGTGCAAAAAAGCAATGCACAACAACAACAATATCGCATTCAACAACAAGTTGCAGCGCCTTCTGCACCATTACAAGTTAATGCAAACTTGCAACCACCACAATGGATTGGACAAACAACACAACAAGTCAATGCAAGTGCCATACCCCATCTTAAGGAGAAACAACAAAAACCTCCCAAACAAAGTTTTTTGCAAATGATGGGATTTACATCAAGGCAACAACAATTGGCACAAAGTCAGCAAATTCCGATTCGTCAGCATCAACAACAACATGTGCCTCCATATGTGCTAGGAAAAACAAGTTATCATACTTCACAACCACAATTGATGTCTATGCAATATCAACAACACCCTCAATTCCAATATCAACCTAGGCTACAAACGATGATTCCACCACAAGAAGAACAACAACAAGGTCAATATCAAGGTATGACACAACCACTGCAACAAGAACTGTACCAAGAACATTATATGCCAGAGACACCAAAGACAACAATTTTTGAGCATCAACAACCAATGGGAAACATGATGTATCGACAAAGCGTACACCCAAGAGTAAATAATGAACCTCCAAAATCTTCACTACCTAACACATTTGCACAATAGCTTGAGAAGTTACAATGACAAGTCGACGCATTGGAAACCAAAGGAACAAAGAAATTGTACACAGATCAAGATTTATGTCCTAATCCATTTGACAAGAGCTTGTACATGCCTCCCTTCCCTAAGCATTTTGAGGCACCTAATTTTGAGAAATATAAAGGGAATGGCAATCCAAAAGACCACATTCGAGCATTTTTCGCAGCATGTACTGAAGTGAGTTATGAGGAAACATATTTAATGTGCTTGTTTGCATGAAGTCTCACAAGACAAGCCATGGATTGGTATTCGCATTTTCCAGGGAACATAAAGACATGGTCGGAATTGGCTCAAAAGTTTATATCCCACTTCGCATTCAACATTGACAGTGAAGTGACCATGTCAGATTTATGCAACACCAGGCAAAAACAAGGTGAACCATTAGTGACTTTCTTGCAACGATGGCGAAGCTTGTATAGTTGTTCTTCCCTAGATATACCTGAAGAACAACAAGTGAACTTATTTATTAAAAATTTGGTCCCAGAAATGATGTATGAACTCAAATTGAAAAGTCCTAGTACCATTGAGAAACTCATTAAGAAAGGGATGAACATCTACTCTTGTAGCTAAGGGAATCATTAAGCTCAACAAAGATAGTGACAACACAAACAATTCAGGGGACAGAAATAGATTTTGGTACAAAAATAAGAATGTCACTAATTGTGGAGTTGTTGATGCAAGAGCGGTGAATGCAAATCAACCCCCATTCACAATCAAGAAATTGAGTGCTCCTAATATGTCAACTATGGAACAAAATCAAACACCAGCAAGCAATGTTACTCAACAGCCACAATACCAACAACATACTCAACAATACACTCAACAATATAATCAACAACAAGGTCAGCAACAAAACCAGCAATGAAAACCTTTCCGATCAAGGGATGGACCTCCTCGACAATTTATGCCATTGGGGGAGCCTATTGAGTCAGTAATGAACCAATTAATACAAGCAAAGTTTATCAAGTTACCAGATATCAAGGCAGAACCATTGGTAAAGCCGCATTGGTGGAATGATAATGCATATTGTGAATACCATCGGTCAAAAGGACATAAAACTACATCATGTTTTCAATTGAAACATATGATTCAAGACTTGCTAGATCAAGGAGTAATTGAGGTAGACCCACCCAACGTGACCTCTAATACTGATCATACAATTTTCAAAACTCCTTTGCTTGATCATGACAAGGGTAAATCATCTTCTTCAAACTCTACCCAAACTGCAAATTATGCAAATACTAGTTATAACAATGTCATCAATTGTTTTTGAGCCTCAAATGAATATGTTTCCACCCTAAGAATAAAGGGACAAGATCCTTCTTGCGTAGTCACCACTCGTCGATCCAAAATAGTCCTAAAAGGAGCTCCTACAATTCCTCCCAAATCAACTCCTACGAGTCAGTACAATCTCCTAGATCATCTGGGGAAAACACCTGCACAAATATCAATTCTTGAGTTGTTGAAAATGTCCCCTATGCATCGTGCAGTCCTAGATAAAGCTTTAATTGAGTCTACTATCCCAACAGACATTGATGTTGACCAGTTTCAAGCCTGAATTGGACATCCAGCTGTTTCCCAACACGTTGCCTTTTCTGATAACAATATTTCTCTTGATAAGCTCCCTCATAATGTTCCATTACATCTCAAAGTCTTTGTCCATAATTGCAAAATCTGACGAGTCTTGATAGATGGCGGAGCGGGTCTTAACATATGTACCTTGAGAGTGGTCATTGGTCTTGGTTATATAGAAAATGACATTGATTCTTCCAGAAGGATAACAATCAAAGCATATGATGATGCTGAGCACCCATCTAAAGGGATAATTTCATTGCCTATTAGAGTCGGTCCAGTGATAGAAAACACTTTTCTGCAGGTCCTAGACCTCGATCTCTCTTACAATATGATTCTTGGCCATCCGTGGATCCACGCAATGAAAGTAGTTCCATCTACTTATCATCAGTGTTTAAAATATCCTTTCAATGGGACTGAGATAACAATTCCAGGAGATCCTAATCAATTGAAATTTTGTGCTAATCTAAAAGATTCCCAGAAGCAATAAGTCCTAGTCAATAGAGAGGCCCACTCACATAATTATGTGGATCCTAATGAATTGTTAGATTCTGTCAAAGGAAAATTGAAGATACAGGACCAAGGATGCAGAGAGTATTCAATGGCTCAAACATTCCTCATTGGGAATTTACCAATATCTCCAAAATCACATGGCAAACCACATTTGTTGCAAAAGGAACCTAAGATAGTCATTCAATATCAGCCCCCCACTACATTTACAAAATGGGGTGAACTTGACAAAGAAACTTTGGATGATGATGTCATAGATTGGCTTTATAAGGATCCAACTGAGACACCACCTGTCAGGTTGCTGGTGGAGCAGTACGACAAAGGGTTTACTATGCTGCAGAAAAAGGGATATGATGGTTGTAGTGGCTTGGGCCCTGACAAGAAAGGAAGGCTAGAACCTATTATACCCAAGATGTGACCTCCAACTTTAGGGTTAGGTTTTGTACCATTGCAAATTGGACCCTCATCTACCAAAGTGACTACGTGTGGAAAGGGGCGTGACTCTGATGATGAAACAACACCTGAGGATACCCGACCCAAAACTGATTCCAATGAATGGGAGTGGAGTTCCTTTTCTTCTAGCTCCTATTCCCTTGACAATATTTTCCTTGACCTTGATGATTTACCCATGGAAGACAAACATGAAATAACTCCCCCTCCCAAAAATTGTCCTAATGCTTGGATAGAGTCATTCTGGGACCCAAGCTTCAAATCAGATACTAGGAGTTCAGATAGTGATACCACAGACGTTTACATTTTTACCATCTCGGCCCTCTTGCTCCTTACAACCAATGATGACATGCCTTTTGTCTATCCTCAGCTTATCCAACATGACCAACAAGAACCACTCAAATTAGATTGTTTTCAAAATGATGAAGCAATTGCCAAATTTCTGGGACTACGGGAAGGCATACCACAAGCTGATCATAAGGCAGGGTTTGCTATTGATCTAGATTCCATAGCATATTTTGGGGAGTCAAATCCATCTTCTAGTCATAAAAATGAAAAAGTAAAAGTAAAAAATCAAATGAATAGGTCTTTGATTGAAAACCGTAAGGCACTCTCTGATCATGAAAAAGTAAAAATAAAAGACGTGCCTGCGGGTGAAAACCTCTCTAAGATGCCCAAAGGTGGAAGATTGGACGTACCCTCATCAAGTCAGGATAAATCAACATTGCTTGTGGAAATGACCGAAGAGATAAATTTGGGTACACCTGACAACCCTAAGGTCATTCATTTCACTGCTTCTCTATCAAAATAGGAAAAGATAGATTTTGTAAATTTCTTTCTTGAGAAGAAGATCAATTTTGCATGGTCTTATGTAGATATGCCCGGCCTTGATCCAGAATTAGTCCTTCATCACTTGCCATTAAAATCAGATGCCAAGCCTGTCAAACAAAAACTCAGAAAGATGCATCCCCAGGTGGCTCTCTTGGTCAAGGTAGAACTAAAAAAATTACTAGACGTGGGCTTTATCAAACCCATTGATTATGCAGACTGGATTTCAAATTTGGTACCAGTTAGCAAGGTAACAGGGGGCATCAGAATCTGTATGAACTTTAGGGATCTCAATAAAGCATGCCCTAAAGATGACTTTCCACTGCCAAATATTGACATCATAGTTGACATGATTGCCGGATATGAGATGCTATCATTGATGGATGGTTTTTCTGGATATAATCAAATTTGCATTGCTCCTAAAGATCAACATAAGACTGCATTCACATGTGCTTGGGGTACTTACTACTGGAATGTGATGGCCTTTGGTCTTAAAAATGCTGTCGCAACATATCAAAGAGCTATGACGATAATTTTCCATGATTTTATGCATACTTTGATGGAAGACTATGTTGATGACCTATTATGCAAATCTGTCACAAGAGATAGTCATTTAGCCATCCTTGGCCCAATATTTGACCGAATGGAAACCTACAAGCTTAGACTCAATCCAAAGAAGTGTGTCTTTGGTGTCACAGCCGGCAAATTATTAGGGTACATTGTTTCTCATAGAGGCATCGAAGTCGACCCTACCAAGGTTAAAGAAATAATGGATATGCCTCCTCCTTCCAATCTCCATCAACTAAGAAGTCTGCAAGGAAAGCTACAGTCAATCCACCAATTTATAGATCAATTGGCAGACAATTGTCATCCCTTCCAGCATTTATTGCATAAAGGAGTCGCTTTTAAATGGACTGAGCAATGTTAATCAGCATTTCAAACTCTTAAGGATTATTTGTTGTCGCCACCTATTCTAATGCCTCCTATAGAAGGGAAGCCATTCATATTGTATATTTATGCAACTGAAATGGCACTAGGAGTTCTCTTGGCCCAATAGGATGAGAAAGGAAAAGAGCAGGCTATTTATTATCTCAGTCGGACACTAGTGGGCTATGAGCTGAATTATTCAACTATTGAATGGGCATGTTTAGCAATGGTCTTTGCAACACAGAAGCTGTGACACTATATGTTAAATCATCAGACATTGTTAGTTGCAAAAATTGATCCCTTGAAATACTTTCTTAGTAGGGCAGCTTTGATAGGTCGCCTAGCAAATTGGGTTATGATCCTCAGTGAGTTTGATATTGAGTACATTGAGCGAAAGGCAATAAAAGGACAAATCATAGCGGATCAACTTGTCGAGGCTCCTATTTATGATGATTATCCCATGTTGACCAATTTTTTGGATGAATCAGTCTTTTCTCTCACATCTTCTAATGAATGGAAGTTATATTTTGATGGATCCCATACCAAGTTTGGGTCCGGAGTAGGTATATTGTTTGTCACCCCTCAAGGCGATGCTATTCCCAAATCCTATAGAATAACTTTCCATTGTACCAATAACATTGCAGAATATGAAGCTCTGGTCACAGGACTCCGAGTAGCGGTCCACTGGAACATCACACATTTACAAGTCTATGGAGATTCTCAGTTAGTCATCCGTCAAGTGAATGATGACTACGAAACAAAAGATGAAAAGCTTATTCCCTACAACCATATGGTAGATTTCTTCAAGACAAAATTTATGGCTATTCATTTCAGTCAAGTTCCAAGAATTCAAAACAAATCAGCAAATGCTATGGCAACGATTGCTTCCATGTTAAATATGCCCCACAATATGGACAGATGTGAATTTTTGGTCGAACAGTTGCTTGTCCCTTCCTTTGAAATTTCGATAGTAGATGTGATGTGTGTTCTTGTTGGTCCTAATTCCGCATGGTTCAATGACATCTATCAATATTTGAAATCCCAAACCTTACCACCTAATCTTTCCTCTAACCAACGTCGAGCCTTCATCTAACAGATAGCCAAATATGTCATCATTGCCAACACCCTTTACTATCATTCCTTTGACCATACCCTCCTCAGGTGTTTGGATTCTAACAAAGCATAAATGACTTTACATGAGGTTCATGATGGTATATGTGGGGGCCATTTTAATGGTCTCAGTCTAGCTAAAAAGTTGGTTCGTGCTAGGTATTATTGGCCCACTATGGAGAAAGATGTTCATGATTTTGTCAAGAAATGCTACAAATGCCAAATCGATGGAAATTACATTCATGCACCAGCCCAAGAGCTTCATTCTATCATATCTCCATGGCCCTTTTCTCAATGGGGATTGGATCTTATTGGCAAGATTCACTCGACATCTGCAAATGGACACAAGTTTATCATTACAGCCACCGAGTATTTTACAAAATGGATCAAGGCTATCCCCATGACCTATATCACTGGTGTGCAAATTTCAAAATTCCTACTAAATTATATCATATGTAGATATGGGGTTCCCCTTGCAATAGTCACAGATAATGGTCGTCCGTTCAAGAACAAAGATGTCAAGGAACTTTGTGAAAAGTTTCACATCCAACACCATTTCTCTAGTCCATACTATCCACATGGTAATGGTCAAGCCAAAGCATCAAATAAAACCATTATCAAGATCTTGAAAAAGGTTGTCAATGACGCTAGTCGAGATTGACATGTGCAGTTGAATCCAGTACTATGGGCTTATCGCACTTCTATCCACACACCTACTTGCACAACACCTTATTCCTTGGTGTATGGTGTTGAAGCCATTTTACCCTTAGAAGTGGAGATTCCTTCTTTGCGTGTTTCCTTGCAACATCTGATTGATGATGAAATGCACAGAGTCTCTCGGTTGCATTAGCTTGAGATGTTAGACGAGAAATGTCAGACAGCCTTGACACATTTGCAAGCATATCAAAATCGTCTCCGTCACACTTATAATAAGAAGGTCAAAGGGTGACACTTCGAAGTGGGAGATCTGGTTTTAAAGGCAAACCCTAAGAATGTACAATCTACTGACATCATCAAAGGAAATTTTGAACCTAATTGGGATGGGCCTTTCATAGTTACTGCAGCCTATGGCTCGGAGGCATATCAGCTTGCCACCCTAGAAGGTGAACCTTTGTCAGATCCAGTCAATAGTATGCACCTTCGCAAGTACTGGGCATAGTTTTCTATCAGCAGTTCTTCAAATATGATCCTGAAAAAATACCAAAAAAGTGAAAAAAATTGAAAAGACAAACAAAAGTAAAGAAAATTTGCCCTCTAGTGAAAACCTGGCAAACAGGCACCATGTGTAAAAGATTATTGCTTTGTCATCTATCATGACCCCTAGCTATACTTTCTCTCTGTAGTTTTATCATGCTTATCCTTGTCCTGACCTAATGTTCTGTTCCAGGCCTATGATTGGTCAACATTATTGTCTTGCATACTCAGGTTTCCAATTCTTGTGCATATGTTTTGGTCCCGGTCATTGTATATGTCTTTCAAATGTTCATTGGGTGCATGCCCCTTGTCATGATCAATTACTGGAGCTTTCAAATTGAAAAATGTTCTGAAAAAATCATAAAAATTGAAAAATGTTCTGAAAAAATCATAAAAATTGAAAAATGTCCTTAAAAAAATCATAAAAATTGAATAATGTTCTGAAAAAATCATAAAAATTGAATAATCTCCTAAAATAATCTCCAAAAAAAAAAAAAAGTCCTGAAATAAATCCCTAAAAAAATTTCAAAACATCAAAATCCAAAAACAATTTCTTTGGCATTTTGCATTTTGTCAATAAATGGTCCCCTCTGTGCATGGATAGATCATTGAGCATACATCCAATGACAAATCGATCAAACATTTGTGTAGACAACAAACAGATAACATGTTACAACATTGTGCTTTAACTGAAATCATGCGTTAACAGATGAACTTTTCAATCAAACCAGACATTCAAACTGATCACAATTGTCATATCAATCAATCAACATCAATATCATTTGTCCTTGTCACTACTATCATGGGTCTTATACAGGGTGTGGTATGCTCGACACCAGACTGTGTCCTGTCTTAGACGGGGTACCACATTCCCTGAAACTAGACAGCATGATCGTCCTATCAACACTTTCAACTTTTGACAATGAAGATCAAGATGTTTGTTTGACTTGTTGGAATTAGCGAGTCTTATCATTTATTGATTTATCTTTGATCATGTTCCTATGTTGCTCGATAATGTCACTGAGTGATTTAGAGTAACCAGGATGGTTCATGGTCCCTTTTTTGTGGTGTTTGCTGTTTGTGGAATGTTTGTCACAAACTGGGGCAACTATATCATTGGGTGTTTGTGATAAGTACGTTCACTCTATGAACGCCGCACATACCTCGACCCTTGATGTATGCACCCTAGGATGATTCACTCATTCCTTATGTGCAATATGTCTGTCTTATGTAAAGGGATTGCATTATCACTCTGGCCTTCATTGCCATGTTGTGTCGCATCCATTTTGCCACATTAAATAATAGTTCTCACCTACTTCTGTGCATTGGTGAAAGCAAGTTTTTCTTCATCTCTAACTGTCCTCTATCTAATTTCTTCTTACTAACATTTCTTCTGTCAGTTTGGTCTAGTTCTCTGATCTCCAAAAACATAAGCTACATCCTGCATTCATTGATTAGTACATTTGCATTATATCAAGCATTTTATCCATTTCATATTATAAATGCATCAAAAAACATATAAAAATATATTCATACATGTTCCACAATAGTACATAAATAGTGCATAAGCCATCCATACATGGAAAGTAAACATAAGCCATAACACATTGTATCCCATCATTTAGCTACATATCATATCATATATCAAAACAATATCGGAGTACAAAATTGGACTGTCTGTCCTAAGTATGGCCCGCAGGCTGAATACATAATGTCACACTACATATGTCTCTGTCATAAGGTGCACATGCCTCTAACACTGGGTGCTTCCTCTGTCCTCCTCATCCCTGCCATGTCTCAAAGATGATGTCCCTCCTACCCCGGGTCCTGGCTGTGGTGGTCTCCTAGGTCCACTCACCCCCATGCTATTCGCTGACCTCCGAGAGCGTGGCCTGCTCTCTGTCCTCGATCATGCCCGTTATGACGCTGCTCTCTGCTCTGGTGGAATTGCACTCTCATATAATGTCCTCCAATGGCATATCTCCTCTCTGGTCTCTACCAACATCTGTGCCATCTCACATGCACTAGCATCCCTAATCGACCCAATATACTCAGTCACTCTCTTCTCTGCTTGTTGTGCCTGGGCTATTGCTGTATCTTGAGCTGCTGTCAGTCTGGCTATCTCTGCTCTGAACTGATCTTGCTCTATCCTCAAGATAGCATTCTATCTCTCTACTATTGCAATGTGATCATGCTGACTCGCTATGGTGGCCCTACATATCTCTATCTCCTCTATGCTAGCTGTCTCCGGCTCTATGGGTATATCCTGCAATGCCTCCTAATTGGCTAGATCTGGCTCATCCTCCTCGTCCTCATCTCCATCCTAATCATCCCCTCCATCCTCATCATCCTCCTCATCATCCCCTTTGTCCTCATCATCCCCCTCATCCTCATCACCTCCCTCATCCTCATCCTCATCATCTCCCTCCTCCTCTCCAGCGAGTGGGAAGTCCTCCTGTCTCCTAGGTATCAAAATATCAAGATCTGTCAATGGCACTGGCCGTCATCGTGCAAACCATTGCTCATACTCCTCTATCATCTCGCCATCCACAACATCTAATCTCCAATCCCACTGTCTCTATTGTAGCTAGGTGAAGTTGGCATATGCTATGTGTGGTTGAATCATCCTCCCCCACTGACTCGTCTCTTTGTGAGATCGGACAAAGTGTGCAGCCCCTATCGGTACATCCTGCCTCTCTCCAAACTGTCGTCTGACTCTCTCTGGTAGATATATCTCAATCACTCTCTAGTGATTCACTGGTCACCCAATCAAGTATCTCTCCTGTCTGCAATATGATAGCTCATCACTATCATCTGACCATCCAGGGCAATCAAGATATGGCCTCCATGTGAACTCTCTCAATCTGTCTAGCTCATGTCGCCAATACAATATGTATTCGAAAGGACCCTGTCTCAATGCACCCTCATAATCGTACACATATGGTCGATGTGGTACTATCTGTCTCTTTGCAATCGGTCAACATATGGCTATGTGCTCAAATGCCCATACTTGTAACAGTGTGACTCCACAGCTCAAAGTCTGAACCCTCTGATACGCTATCTGATGCAACTGAAAATACAGCATGGCCAACACACATGGTCCCCATGCGTATATAGTCCCCTCTATCGCCATCCACTCTAGCACTCTTCCCCATCCAATAGGGAATCTATTTCCTCGTCTATCCCCTACTAATAGGCATGCTATAACCACGGCTATCACCACATATCGCTGATCATACTCTACTACCATGGTCTCCCAGCCAATCTCTCTCAATGATATCCAGATCATCTGTGTTGCACTCAAATGCGTTGCACTCGAATAAAATGCACAAAGCATCTCTCCCTATCGCTGGGTCATACTCTATCATCTCCCCATGAATCAGAATGCAGAGGATACGCCATACATCCTCTAGTGTCACCGTCGCCTCTCCTATCGGCAGATGGAATGAGGAGGTCTCTGAATGCCATTGCTCTGCCAATGCGGTCAGCAGTCTTGTGTTTGCCCTAATCTCGGGCATGAATGTAATATAGTATAATCCAAGTCCTACTAATCTATCTCTGTTCGTGCTCCTGAGTCTATGTCGCAACATGAAGCAGTTGGGTCTGTTCTCCCATGTAATCAATGGATACTGTTGACTCTGCATCACAATTGGGGCACACTTTGTCAGTTTTAGGGTTTTCTCTTAAGGGCTGCATTTCCTTGTTTCATGCACAAATCAGGGTGTTTCTTATCTATTTTGACCTATCCTACCCTTATCCCCCTTTTCGGGATCATTCGCGCACTGTTTTCGGTCAAATTAGGGTTCTTAGTGCACAATTGCGCCTGTGTACCCTGTCTTGCACCTATGTAGCATCAACCTGTGCTTGTGTACCCTACACAGGCATAGAACATCCTACACAAGCACAAGATGCGCCCACACAGGCGCAGAAGTCCTTTTTTTCATTCCCTGTGGGCCCTGCAATGTCCCACAAGCAAGCAGAATTCATGAAATTGACAATATGGGTTTTTGAGATACATATCGCTGCTCCCGCATTGTCTGATCGTCTGTGGGTGTGTACACATTCCCCAAGGTGATCTGCCATTGGAATGTTTGCCATCTCTTTGCCAAGGTCCTTTTTTAGAGCAACAAATCCTCCACTTTGGCTAGTGCAAATGAGCTATTTTCCTTCTTCTTGTCTCCTTTATAGCACTTTGTCAGTGCATAGATGGACATGCACCCTCTCCATCTTATGCTGGTCATGGTCTTTTGCACCTTCAACTACTTGTCATTTGTGTATCCGATCCCTGATTTTCAAACCATTTGATCCTATCATTTTTTATCATTCTTATCGATCAATTGGCCTCTTTTCTGGATTTTTCTAGCCAGTTCCTCAAGGGGGCATGCATATGTCATTGTTACTGTCTGGGGCATTTTCATTATTGTTCTTTGAAACAACACTTAGAATCGCATTGTCTCAAAGAGGGGCAAAATGTAGACGTCTAAAAATGGTCAACGCTTGCGGAGTCATACTTTAACATTTGTGCATTGCCTTATTTTAGGGTTTTTGCATTGCATTGACATTTCTTCTATGTTGCGCACTTGGTCTTTATCATTTGCGAGCATCGATTCCTTCTTCTGCATTCCTCATTTTTTATCGCTTTCGAATTAGGTCTTGTCGATAACAATCTTCAGTCATGATTTTGGTTGATCTTATCTTGTCACATCATGGTGCGTGCTCATTTATTATCATTTTGGACATCGTCAATCCTAATCGATGATGGAATTAGGGTTTTTGTCCTCTTGTCAATCTTGTCATCTTGTGATCGATTCGTCATCAATCCTTATCAACTTGTCAATCTTGTCATTTTGCGATCGATTCATCATCGATCGTTGTCCTTTTCAATCCTGTCAGTTTGGATCAACTAGTCATTGTTCCTCGTCAATTGGCGCGTATCAATTTGATCTCTTTATCAATCTTGGTCAATTTATCAATCAAATCATTTATCAGCATTGGTCCTTTGTCAATTGAAATCATGTTCAAATCGACCCTACATCAATTATCTTTTGTCAAGACCTAATTGTCGTCCTTGCATTTCTAATTCATCTTCTAGGGTTTTATGATTTATTCATTTAATCTTGTTTGTCATTTTCCCTCTAGGTTAAATTATTTATTTATTTATCCTAAGTCTTCTTGTCACAATTAAATTTTTATTTAATTGGCTAATTAATTCCCCCTCTTTTTGTGAATTAATTAATGAATGAAAAATTATTAATTAATTTACCTAATTTTCATCAATTTCTAATTTCCTAATTTCCAATTCATCTAATTTTCTATTTTCTCCTATTTTTCTAATATTTCCCCTAATTTCATGGGAATGACATAGCAATCTTGTCATAATTTGTCATAATTTGTCAATCAATCAATTTTGTATAGCAACCTTGTCAATTTTGTCATAATTTGTCAATCAATCAATTTTGCATAGAAAGTGTCAATTTTGTCATAATTTGTCATATTTGTCATTCTTGATTTGAAATTTCCTTTCAAATATCTTCATGCTAATCTTGTCTTTTCTCCAATTTATCTATAAATTGGATGAATTTCTTCAATCATGCCCCTGATCAATCAATCACGCTTCTAGTATCCTTATACTATCTTGTCAATCTTGCTTTCATGTTATGCTTATGCACTTGTAGGTGAGATCCACAAACAAAGCAATTTGAAGGAAAAAGAAGGGCAATGGAGAATTATGAAGGAGATATCTGCATTTGGTTTTCTTTAATTTCATTTTGAATATCTTGTCTTCATGTTTTCTATTGAATGTTTTTAGGATTGTTATCATTGCAATTTAGTTTTCATGATTGAGCTAGTCTAATATCTATTTGCTTTGATGGTTTCCAAATTCCTATCTACAGTATCATGTTTAAACTTTTGTCAAAAGGATATGGGAAGATGTCCTCCAATGAATATTTCTTGGAACTCGTTCCATTCTACATATCCTAAATTTTTTGTTGTAAGGTTTACATTTGTTGAGAGAGAGTTAACAAAGAATTATCATTATGGGTTCTCCTTGTATCTTCATAAGTTCTTTTGTCACCACGCTCTCTTATTGTATAATTATGGTCTTTTCTTGTTTTATCTCCTCTTTTTTCCTCATGATTTACTCGATTTACATCCTCGTTATTGGGATCATCGATGTTTTTATGGTTACTCGTCTCTGCATCTTGTTTCAAACTTTCTATGTTAAAGTCTTGTGGCAATTTAGCTCCTGATTTTGCCAACATTAGAAGGTATTTTTGCTTTTGTTTTTCAAATAACTTTTCCATTAGTTTGTCAAATTTATCATCTTATTCAAGTTATCTAATGGTGTTATTGACTGCCTCTTCATCAACATCTGTGTATCCAAAATTTTGAAACATTGAATTTTCTTCTTCCATTTGTCTTTGTTGTCTTCTGAACTGCTTGTGTTGAGCTCTAGTCCAAAACAACATGTGATTGATTTGAAATCTTTCCAAGTTATGACCTTCTAAATGCAGCTTAATAAGTGATTATTGGTTTAGGAAGATAAACTTTGTTGATTTTACCACTGTTATTAGTGCGTTGTGATAAAACGTCTTGTTCTTGAAACACAAGTGCTTGCAAAAGTTCTCTGTCAAATTCTATTCCGTAACCACATAAATAGTGACAAAAACGGTGTAGGAATGTCCTATATTTTAAAAAGATTTTGCGATTGATATACAAGAATCTTATCCTCTTTAGAGTAGCCTTATTTCAATAAGTGATTATTGGTTTAGGAAGATAATCTTTGTTTATTTTACCACTGTTATTAGTGTTAGGCCCAATAGGAAAAGCTAATGTACTAAGAGGGGAGGGGTGAATCAGTACTTCAAATCCTTTTAACAACAATATATTTACTGTTATGCATAAACTCAAAACTACTGCACCATAACATAAAGCTAAAACAAATAAATAACAATCATACATGATTCACTCCATAACACATATATTTTGGTTACAGAAAAACTCTTGGTTCGAGAGAAAAACTGCGGTGAGGATGGCACCCACAACTTCACTACTGCAATAATAAAGAGTGCTCGGTTAGAGCTACATGTTTAGCTATTTCTAATAGCTTACCCTGTTAGGAGTATCAAGATCTGTTAGATCTACCTTGCTAAAGGATTTTACAACACTTAAACTAAATGTTGTACCTTGTTAGAGGCTTTACAATTTATAGATTTGGTTAGAGTCTTTTAACCTGTTAAAGGTTTCTCTTACAACTTCAAAATATTTCAATAAAATCTTTACAAATATCTGCAACTTTACATCTGGAATGTTATAGCAGATTCTATGTGCTCAAAATAAGATCACCTTGCTTATAGCATACCTCGGTAACCCATAAAGTAACTCGGTAAACCCTTCTATTTACTCTGTTCTTTGATTGTTCTCTGAAATCCTTCTCGGTGACCTTTGTGTCTCTGTAATAGTCATAACACTTAGTTCTTTCTCATGTATCACACATGTCTTGCTTCATACACCTCTGTATATCTCTGTCTGTCACATTTTATCCTTAATCCATGTTCTATAAATAGATCTCTTATGTCCGTGGTCTGATTCATTGCTTCGATCTTACAAACATGATTTATCAAATGAATAACTATACAAAATATTTCATTGGATAAATGACCTCGAAATCATACACAATCTTTAAGTGCAATTTCCAATGTGATAACGGTTCTATGTTCCTCAATCTTGTAACATGTTTTCCCATGTGTGTCTAGATTCAATGAATCCGATAACACGTTTCACTTGGTGTATATCAACTCGGTGTATCATTATTTCTGCTTGGTAGACATGGAATGATACTCGGTAGACAACTCGGTGCATACTGGGCTTTGTGAATTCTTTCTTCTATAACCGATTGTTCTATTCATACTGACTGAATATTTCGGTAGTAGTAACCTACTAGAGTATATAGAATGACTTTGGATGTAAAACTAATGACAACTTGATAAGTGGTAACAATCTCCCCTTTTGACATTAGTTGAGATGTTTGACAAAACTACTTTCAAAGTCATAACTCAAAAATCTATATACTAACAAAATTTGACTAAACAAACAGTTTATACATTAGTCAATGAAATAGTATATTCAGATATACTCCCCTTATCAATATATTGTACAAAAGTCTGATTTTGTATGCTCGGTGATCAATTTTCTGTGATAACTGCTTGGTTCACTACTCTGTCAAAATTGACTCAGTATTTGAATACTCTGTTTTGCTCGGTATATACTCCCCCTATATACTACACTCCTTTTGTTTGATACTTTGATGCTTTGATACTATATCACTCCCCCTTTTTTACAAGCATCAAAATTTAGTTATTATTCGGTGGTGGCAACTGGTCAAAAATGGATTTGTACTTTGTTCAGGCATCAATGAGAGCGATAGAGAGGGCATATTTAACACTATCCATGAGTGAATTCTGAGCTGTAATGTCAGCTAACAATGAAATGAGTCCATCTAATGTGCTTCCCTCTTGTTGAGTGGATAGGGATGTAGCCTTGTTGATTTGTTCTTGGACGGATGAAAGATGAGGAAGAAATAATGTTTGTAGTGTCATTATGTCCATCCTTATCTTGTGTTCTTCATTCCTTAGTTCCAATTGCTGAGTCATGAGCAGTTGTAGCTTGATATAAAAATTCTAAATGGAATTATGCTCAATGGTCAACTTATTAGAGAGATCAGTGATCTCTTTCTCAATCACTTCAGTTTTAGATAT
This sequence comes from Cryptomeria japonica, assembly GCF_030272615.1. Taxonomy (NCBI): domain Eukaryota; kingdom Viridiplantae; phylum Streptophyta; class Pinopsida; order Cupressales; family Cupressaceae; genus Cryptomeria; species Cryptomeria japonica. The sequence continues at coordinate 152,282,061 of NC_081412.1, forward strand.
CTTTAATAAATAAAGAATGTGCTTGAGTTGAGGGGTCAACTCAGCAATAAATTTGACAAGTTTAACTTTGCCAATGGCAATAGCTTTCTGTACTTCTTCAATCATTTTTGCAGTGAGCTCCTTGTCCTTTAATTTGCTCAAATATTCCAATGCATCTACTCCAGATGTCTCTATCTTGGTTAGGAGTTCATCCATTTGTACATGGATGGCTACATTTGTTGTCACTGTAGCTTCAGGTTTCATGTCGGTTAAGAGTTCTTTCACCTTCTGAAGTACTTTATTTTTCTTTTGAATAGCCATTTGCTTCTCTTGTTCAGCTTTGGCTTTGCATAGTTCACCGAAATCAATGAGTGATTGCTCCTTTAATTTGGATATATCAACATTGGGCAACACTATTGGTTGTGACAAATCTACTTTGAAACTATTCTTTTTCATCTTCTTTTCTTTACCTTTCACCAATTGAACTAAGACAATGGGTTGTGAGGCTTGATGACCCTCGGTAGAGGCAACACTTTGGTCGGTTTCTTTAGCCTCTATAGTGTCCTTTGGTGTCTATGTACTTGGTGTCTCAGTTGCAACATTTTCAGTGCTAGAAGGTGCTTGTGAGGTTTGTTCTTGAGAAGTACCTTCTCCTTCTGTATGTTAGGCCCAATATAGAAAGCTAATGTACTGAGAGGGGAGCAGTGAATCAGTACTTCAAAACCTTTCTTCAATAATAACCTTACTATTATGCATAAACAAAATAGTGCAGTAACATAAAATAAAGTTAAAACAAACAGATAACAATCATACATGATTCACTCCACAACACATATATTTTGGTTATGCAGAAACTCTTGGTTAGGGAGAAAAACTATGGTGGGGATGGCACCCACAACTTCACTACTGCAATAATAAAGAATGCTCGGTTAGAGCTACATTTGGCTATTTCTGATAGCTTACCCTGCTAGGAGTAACAAGATCTGTTAGATCTACCTTGCTAAAGGATTTTACAATATTTATTCTAAATGCTGCACCTGGTTAGAGGCTTTACAATTTATAGACTTGGTTAGAGTCTTTTACCCTGTTAAAGGTTTCTCTTTCAACTTAACAATATTACAATAAAATCATTACAAACATCTGCAACTTTACATCCGAAATGTTATAGCAGATTCTATGTGCTCAGGATAAGATTACCTTGCTTACAGCATACCTCGGTAACTCATATAGTAACTTGGTAAACCCTTCTGTTTACTCTGTTCTTTGATTGTTCTCTAAAAACCTTCTTGGTGACCTCTGTGTCTCTATAACAGTCTTCCTTCATACATATATGCACACCAATAATGCTGAATATATAGATCTCTTAAAACGGTGATCTAATTCATTGCTTTGATCTTACAAACAAGATTCCTCGAATGAATAACTAAACAAAATATTTCATTGGTTAGATTGACCTCGCAATCATACACAATCTTCTAGTGCAATTTCCAATGTAATAATGATTTAGATGTGCCTCGATCTTGTAACACATTTTCATATGCATGTCCAGGTTCAATGTATCTGGTAACACATTTCACTCGGTGAATATCAACTCAGTGTGTTAACTTTACTGCTCAGTAGCCATAGAAAGATACTCAGTAGACAGCTTGATGTATACTGTGTTGTGTGACTGCTTTCTTCTGTAACTAAATAGACTGTGCATACCGACTTCTCTGTTTATACCGACTGCATAATTCGGTAGTGCTAACCGACTAGAATATATAGTATGACTTTGAAAAACTAATGACAACTTGATAAGTTGTAACAATCTCCCCTTTTGACATTAGTTGAGATATTTGACAAAAACTACTTTCAAAGTCATAACTCAAAAATCTATATACTTGCAAAATGACTACACTTGACAATATATACAATAGTCAATGAAATAGTATATGCAGATATACTCCCCTTATCACTATTCTGTACATAACTCAGATTTTGCATGCTAGGTTCTATTATGTGCTTGTGTGCTCTACTTGCTTTGTATGCTTTGCTCGGTATACTCCCCTGTATGCAATACTAAAAACTATATTACCAAAACTGTATCACTCTCCAAGTATATTATTTCCCTTATGTAGTATTACTCCCCTTTTTTGACAAACATCAAAAACTTAATTTCCATCCGGGGGCGGTAATTGATCAAAAATAGATTTATACTTGTTCCGGGTGTCGATGAGTGTGACTAAGAGTGCATCCTTTACACTTTCCATTAAAGAATTTTGCGCTTGAATATCAGCCATTAGTGATATTAAGCCGTCAAGAGTGCTTCCCTCTTATGTAGTAGATAGGCATGTAGCACGGTTAATCTTCTCTTGAATTGATGAGAGATGAGGAAGGAATAATGTCTGGAGGGTCATTATATCCATCCTGATCTTATGCTCTTCATTTTTGAGTTCTAACTGTTGAGCCATGAGCTGTTGAAGCTTGGTATAAAAATTCTGAACTGAATTAGGCTCAGTGGTCAACTTAGTTGAGAGATCAGTGATCTCTTTCTCAATTGCATCAATTTTATTGTTGATATCTTTAATGAATAAGGAAAATGTACAAAGTTTCTGAAATAAATAAAGAATATGCTTGAGTTGAGGGGACAACTCAGCAATGAATTTGACAAGCTTTACTTTTCCTATAGCAAGAGCTTTTTGTACCTCTTCTATCATCTTTGTAGTAAGCTCTTTATCTTTTAGCTTGCTCAAGTACTCATATGTATCAACTCTAGATGTTTCTATTTGAGTAAGGAGTTCATCCAGTTGAATGTAGATGGCTGCATTGGTTGACACTGTTGCTGAAGGTAGCATATCTGTTAGTAGTGTCTTTACCTTCTGTAGTTCTTTATTCTTCTTTTGAATGGCCAATTGTTTTTCTTGTTTGGCCTTTGCTTTGCATAGTTCAACGAAATCAATAAGTGCTTTCCCTTTTAATTTTGAGATATCCACATTGGGCAACACTATCGGTTTAGTTAAATCAACTTTGAAACTATGCTTTCTCACCTTCTTCTCTTTACCTTTGATTGGTTGTACTAAGACAAGTGCTTGTGAGGCTTGCTGACCCTCGGTAGTTTTCTTGGTAGATGCAACACTTTGGTTGGTTCCTGTAGCCGTTGTGGTGTCCTTGGGTGTCTTGGTACTAGGGGTCTCAGCTGTAACATTTTCAGTGCTTGACGGTGCTTGAGAAGTCTTATCTTTAGTTGTATCTTCTGCTTCTTCAGACTTGTGACCTTTAGTGCCTTGTTCTGTATCCTTAGGAGCTTTGGTAGAGATAGGTGGCTTGACCAATGGATAAGGCTGAACTTGTTCTAAGATAGATTCACTAGATACAAGTTTTGCATAGGTAGTGCCTTCAATCATTTCCTGCTCTGGTGCTTCTTCATCCATGACATCTTTATCAATTTGAATAGTGTCAGCTGGGTCTTGCTTGATAGCATTAGGACCTTGCTCAGTGACATTAGGATCTTGCTTGGTGACATCAACAATTTCAACTTGAGATTGTTCACCGATATCCTTTAGTTTGAAGATTTCCTGCCACTTGGCTTTTGTCTAATTTTCTACATCAATGTATAGCCCATTCATCAATTTTAAGGCTCTTTGTTTGACAAGAAATTTAGAATTGTATGTTGTCAAACGCTCCTTAATTTCTGCTACAGACATATCAAGAAATAGATGGACTAGACTTCTTTCTCTTATTTGTTTCTCTGAGTCGATTGCATATTTCCATCTGTTATCAATATGTAAGTATAATTCACTCGGAAGTGACTTTACTAGTTCTAATGGAGCTAGCCAAAAATTTAGAAGTGTATAGATGATGGCTTCTTCAATTTGTCGCTTCTCATCATTATTCCTAGTCTCATACTTGACATATCCAAATCCTGCAAATCCACCATATTCTTTAAGATTGGCACAAAAAATTTCAACATTATGAATGTTTACCTTCTTGCCTTTTACAATCTGAAATTTGTTTGCATCATCGGATTCTATATCACTAGACTCTTTTGCCAAAATGAGTCTCTGAGTAGATTTCTTGTAGGTCTTGGTTACCTTGGGTACAGTAACACTCTTTTATTTCTTACTGGGTGATGCAACTGATTCTCTAGTGTTAGGTCTCTTTGTTTGTGGAGTCTATAGGGCCTTTGAAATGTCCTGTTTCTTTCTTTTCAAAACTTTACCCTTAGGCAACTTGGTACTTAATGTTATTGCTACCTCTTGAGCTTCTGATTCCTCTTTGGTAATGGCAAAAGTGCCTTTGATAGGTGTAGAGAGGGATTCTTCTCCGAATTTCTCAGATAAAAGCTTTATCATCTTTGTAGCTTTTCTTGTAGCCTTGGGTACTACAATGCTCATTTTTACTTTTTCTTTCACCTCTTCATAAGTTCCATATCTTAGTTCAGTAGCATGCCTTGGCAATGAAAGATAGGCATCAATTTTCTATTGTGTTATATCATAGTCAATCTCATAACCCATTGGTGGCAAAGATTGAGTCCTTGGTTCAACAGTATTCATATAACAGTAATCAGTGTCTACCTCAAAACATATATCACCCTTATATTTCTCTACCAGCTGTGGTGGAATCCGATACCTATTGTGCATCTTCTCTTGAAATTTGTTGAAATAGTCATCCATGATATCATTAAAATTATCTCCCAATTTCTTGATAAAATCACATATTTGATGGGTGATAGTTCAGTGTAGCTCCCAAACTACTTTACCGACTGAGGGAAAGAACTTCTCAAAGTAGAAAAACATGCATACAAGAAGTAAACCAAACTTCAGTGTGTTTACCGAGTTGTTCTTCTTCAGCTTCCTTATTGTGTTCAGGTTCTCAAACAAGTTCTTCAGTAGTACTTCACATAAATCTACTTTCATTCCCTTTTTCACTATTTTATAGGCTAAGTCAACTGCGGCACATGGTACACTATTTTCCCTTGCTAATTGGAAGAAACAGTAACCAATTACTCTAATTGCAAACTTAAGTTCTGCATCAGTGACATTGTTCAATTTCAATCCTCGGTAATCAAATTCTACTCCAGTTAGATTGATTAGCTCCTTCTGTGATATCATTTTATGTGCTCGTGCATGATCATAGATAGGATACCCGGTGATCACATGAATGATTTCCTTGGTGATTTTGAATTGTTTCTCTTCTAGCCACATAAAATCATCATGAACTCTACTTAAAACAAGCTTAACCCACTGGGGTTTGAACACATGGGGATAGGCTAGGGCTTCAGTTAATCCCTTGATTTTGATATGCTCGTACTTGCTATCCATTTTGCCATTAGTACAAAGTTCATCATATTTGTCACTAATCTCAACATGACCGAGTTCTTCAACACGACATTTGGTGAAGAATCTAACATCTTTGACTAACAAGACTCAATCAGGGATGAGTGAAAATGCAGTTTTGTCATCCAGTTCAGAGGTGACTTTAGGGGTCAAAGAGTACTTCAGCGAGGGCTTCTCCACATTTTTGACAACTAAAGGATCTTGAATCTTGGGCGCCATAGTAGATTTCAGGTAAAACTTAGCAAACTATCCTTAGGGTTTGATGGTTTACAAATGACTGACGCTTCACAGTCAGTAGATAATAGCAATTTGACAAGATCGGAAACCAGCTTAACAATGTGAATAGATTTGATGTAAATACCTTGAAATTCGCTCTGAATGAAGTTTGATCACCTTGATTCGCTCTGCTCTTCTCTCTTGAAAACTTGGTGAATGAAAATGACAGCGAAAATACCTTTAAGTACAAAATACCTTATCGGGCTCCATGCGAGTTAGGTCAAAACATTAAATGCGCTCGGTTCACCTTTAACCGATTTACTCCCTTTTTTTGTTTTAACCTAGTAACCAAATTTCCTTCATTTACCGACTTGACAAGCTTCCTGTAAAGTACTTTGATAGAATTTCAAACTTACTAATTGCATCTTAACTGTGCAGATTTTGAATTTTGTACATAATACTGTTATGATTTAAACTTTAGAGAATGTAGTCCCTTCATACCTTTTCTGATTAATTTGGAATAGGTGCACCTAACTCGGTAGGTAAGGTTCTTTCTTCATCTGACATGATTTCCTTCTTTTTCCAAATCATCTTAAATTTTTCTTTTATCTCTTCAGTGTCTCTTCTAGGTTGATCTCTGCAATCTCCAACTAAATGTCCAACTTTGTGACAATGAAAACATGCCATACCAGGATTTCTCCATGATCTTTGGTTGTTCATTCCAAACCTTATAAAATAGTTGGCACTAATATGTCCATATCTTCCACAACATTCGCACCATATCCTTGTATTGTAATCCCATGGTACTATTGCATATTATAGATAAGGATCTATGTGAGTTCAGTAACCTCTAGTGTTTGCTTGGTGTGGACACCACATGTAGTTCTTTTGCTTAGACCAGCACTTCTCAGTACTATGTCCATATCTATTGCAGTTTCTACAAAACCCTTTGAATTTTGCCTTCTGATAGTTGTTAATAGACTTTGTCCTACATGGATTAGATGTGTGACCATATTTATTGCAATTGTAACAATATCCATTGGACTTAGTGATATTTGGTTGCTTACCTTTTCTAATCTAGCATATGTTGGTAGTATGACCTTGATTTCCACAGTAGTAGCAAATAGGCTTCTTCCTTTTGATGTTATTCCTGTTTCCAACTTGCTTTGATGATTCTCCTTTCTTGGTAGTATGAATTCCTTTCTCGGTTGATTCTTTTTCTTTGTAACCAAGTCCTGCATCTTTGTTGGGTCTTCTTGTATTCAGGTTCTCATCCAACATCTTTGATGCATCATAACTCTTCTTCAATGTTTCTTTGGATTTCTTCTCTGTTTCAAGTTCATCAGTCAACCTTGATACTTCAAGTTTCAATACTTGATTTTCATCATTCTTTAGAATTTCTTCATGATGTGCATAACCTAGTTGATCTGTCATATTTTGTTGAATCCTAGTTAACCTTATGTTTCATCATTCTTATCAGATACTAAGACTTCAAGTTGTTGCTTCTCTCTTTGTAGATCTCTTGCTTTATCCTCTGCCATCCTCACTGCATCTAGGTTTTCACTCATCTGTGTATTGAAATGTTCATGTTCTCTTTTCATTGCTTTTAGTTGATCAACCAATGCTTTGTTCTTTTCTTTCAATACTCCAATCATTTCTTCAGTTTCCTCAGATATACTATTCTTAGATGATGTTTCAATTTGTTCCACTAACTCTTGAGAATCCTACAAGTCATCAGATAATCTTCTTCTTACTTTCAGAGATTTTTGCATTTGCCTTTGCATGTCTACAATCACTTGATTTGTATGATCCAACTCTTCTTGTAGATACACAATCCTCTAAGATTGTTTATAGCCTTCCATTGATAAGATCTTTCTCTTTAGGTAGTTAAACCCTTTTCCAAGATTGAGGCTCTAATACCAATTGTTAGGCCCAATATAGAAAGCTAATGTACTAAGAGGGGAGGGGTGAATCAATACTTAAAAACCTTTCTTCAATAATAAACTTACTATTATGCATAAACATAATAGTGTAGTAACATAAAATAAAGTTAAAACAAATAGATAAGAATCATACATGATTCACTCCATAACACATATATTTTGGTTATGCAGAAACTCTTGGTTAAAGAGAAAAACTATGATGGGGATGGCACCCACAACTTCACTACTGCAATAATATAGAATGCTCGGTTAGAGCTACATTTAGCTATTTCTGATAGCTTACCTTGTTAGGAGTAACAAGATCTATTAGATCTACCTTACTAAAAGATTTTGCAACATTTATTCTGAATGATGCACCTGGTTAGAGGCTTTACAATTTATCGACTTGGTTAGAGTCTTTTACCCTATTAAAGGTTTCTCTTTCAACTTAACAATATTACAATAAAATCATTACAAGCATCTACAACTTTACATCTGAAATGTTATAGCAAATTCTATGTGCTTAGGATAAGATTACCTTGCTTATAGCATACCTTGGTAACTCATATAGTAACTCGGTAAACCCTTCTATTTACTCTATTTTTTGACTGTTCTCTGAAAACCTTCTCGGTGACCTCTGTGTCTCTATAACAGTCTTCCTTCATACATATATGCACACCAATAATGCTGAATATATAGATCTCTTAAAATGGTGATCTAATTCATTGCTTCGATCTTACAAACAAGATTCCTCGAATGAATAACTAAACAAAATATTTCATTGGTTAGATTGACCTTGCAATCATACACAATCTTCTAGTGCAATTTCCAATGTAATAACGGTTTAGATGTGCCTCGATCTTGTAACACGTTTTCATATGCATGTCCAGGTTCAATGTATCTGGTAACACATTTCACTCAGTGAATATCAACTCGGTGTGTTAACTTTACTTCTCGGTAGCCATAGAAAGATACTTGGTAGACAGCTCGGTGTATATTGTGTTCTGTGACTGCTTTCTTCTGTAACTGACTAGACTGTGCATACCGACTTCTCTGTTTATACCGACTGCATGATTCAGTAGTGCTAACTGACTAGATTATGTTAGGGTTCCCACAGATACTGAGAGGGGGGGTGAATCAGTATCTGACCGGTAATGAGATTTTCTTGAAATAGAACATGTAGAACATAAAGTAACAGTATACCGGTATGCAAGAATTAATGTAAATAACACAATCAAAAACATCCACATGAAAAGAACACCATAACACAAGATGTTTAATGAGGAAACCCAGTGTGGGAAAAACCTCGGTGGGATTTGTGACCCACATTATTCACTTACTGGCCAATAAGAGAATATTACTTACAATAGGGGCTTGCACATGCAGGAAGGCCAACTGCCTAGAGCACATTGCTCAATAAGAAGTCACACTAACTTACAATGAGGATTTACACAACTCCAATATTCTGTACTGCTTTACAATAGCATCTTCAATGCCAGATTCAGTACCGGTTCTTTCTTTGTTCTTTACATATACCCTTGACCTACAATTCGCACATTAGGTTTGCCTTATAATTTTTTTATTCTTCCTATCCATATCCTACAAATGTCTACAATGATCTCTTTTATATACAAGAGTCATTTTACAATTTGTCAAGTCGGCTTACAATAATAAACAAGATATTACATATCAAAAATCCTGTCGGCCTATGTGCCGGTATACATGTTCTCTTTTGTGCCGGTGTACATCTTTTGTGTCGGTGCCAGTGTAGATTGATCTTGTTGATGTCGGTGCATTGTCTTGCTTGAATAATACTTTGCCGGTATAATGTCTTGCCAGTGCCAGAGGATTGCAAGGTTGTCGGTGTAATGCTTTGTCGATATAATGTCTTGCCAGTGCCATAGGATTGCAAGGTTGCCATCAATGACAAAACCTTCAATCACACACAATGTCTCATTGGAGTGTCCATATGCCAAAAATCTCCCCCTTTGGCATTGATGGCAACACTCATGAGAAATTTCAAAACATATCCAAAAAATGTGTAGACCAAAAATGTTACCAAAAATGTGAGAGCTCCCCCTGAGCATGTGATCCCTGTGTTTTGAATTTTCTCATCCTACTACTCCCCCTTTGGCATCAATGACAAAGGTTAGTAGATTTTGTAGTTGTACCAATCCATAACCTCAACCTTGTAGTTGGGTAGTTATTATCTGAAGAATATCTCCCAAAATTAAGTTTATACCATCCATAAACTTCTTACTGTCTTTTATTGCTGTCTCAGTTCTATATATTGTATCGGTGAGATGCTGCAAGTGCTCTGCCGGTGTTTTGCTTCCCTGTGTTAGTGCCTCTGAGATTTCCTTCCGCAGAGATGCTAAATAGTCCAATCTTTGACTTAGTTTAGATCTCAAGAATTTTGCCTTGTTTATTATTTTCTCTTTCTCTCTTTCTAATTTGAGCAATTTTTCCTCAAAATTTGTTATCTTTTCCTCAAAAACTGATAATGTATTAGTGAGTTAACAAAATTATCTGCAAGTTTATTGATCTCTTCATGTACCTTGCTCATCTTTTTGTCTACATCTATGGTCAAAAAGTTTATCTTATAGGTGTCTTTGTACAAAGTTTTGTACTCTTTCAATAAATTGCACAGTTCCAGTAGAAGTGTGTCAAATTCCCTATTACACTTCTTTATTCCTTCCTCAAAGAATTTTTGTTTCTCTTTTTCTACAATTTCCTTTACAGATTCTACCTTTGTTTGCTCAAAATTTCCAGAAATATATTTACAAAGTGTATCCAACTGGCCTAAAGAATCTTTATTGTCTATATTACAATTAGGAGCTATTGATTTCAAAAATGGAATTGAATCATCTATTGCTTTATAAGCTTGTGAGCTATAATAAGTTTTTTTCTTGATAGATTCAAGTAATACCTCAGTCACATTTGATGGTGACCCAACAAACTGAGTGCCGGTGGAAGTGACCATGCTAGTATAGACCTCTGGTAGGTCTGTTTGTGTCTCCATCTCTTTAAGAACTGGTTTTCCTGCTTCATTTCTTACCGGTGGCATCTGTTCTGGAGCCTTTAGCTCTGTTGGTTTCTCTGTTTGTGTTCCAGATTCCATCTTTTTCTCTATATCTGCTATCGGTTGCTCTGTGTTTCCTGTTTTGGGTATACCTGATTTATCTATTGTATCCTTATCTACCACTATGTTGATCTTCTGAGTATCAACATTCATAGTATATAGGACTTTAGGATTAGGATTATTATCCTCTGTATCCATACTCTCAGCTGCCAGTTGATCTTCTGTAGTTGTTGTTTTTACCGGTGGAGTATTTAAAGGAGGTGGGGGTAAGTTGTCTCTAATCTTGATACTTGGTGATCCACCAACTTTACCTTTCCCTTTGTCCTTCTGATATACCAGAATGGGCTTGGGATTCCTATATTCTTCTTGTTTTTGTTTTTCAACAAAGAATGTATCCCAACCATTTTTTGTTTCCTTTGAAACTTCTGTAACTCTACCTACCATTAGTGAAATTTGTCGGTGTGCAGTGGAAAAAATTGTCCGGTTGGCCTGAGCTATCAGATCATCAATTTCCTTAGATGAGTTAACCGGGTATACTGCAAGTAGTTTTTCTATTTTAATTTTCTTATCCAATTCAATTATTCCTTGCCTTCTGGCCTCAAGTCTTTTATATAGTTCATCAGGAATTTCATTTAAGACTTGCAACAAAAACTTTTTATACATGTCCATGTGTAATATAACACTCTCCTCAACTTGTCCTTTCTCATCATCTGATAGGGTGTCATAGATTTTCCCTATGTTTTTCAATTTACCTTCCTCTATGATCTCATTCAGTAATATGTCAAGAGGGGCCAAGTCAGTGTTTGTCTTCTTCTTCTTAGGTATGACTTTCTTGACCGGAGATCTTACAGCTTGTTGCTTTTGTCTTGTCCTTCTAGGTGAAGGAGTGATTACCAGTGAGGGGTCTCTTTTCCTGACAACTCTTTTGAAATTTGCTGGCATATCTCCTTCTGAGGAAGTACATACCGGTGATAGATGAGTTTTAGGTTGTTGGGCTGCCAACTCATCTTTAGCTATGCCGGTTTTCTTTAATACATCTTCCTTTATGATTTTTACTTTTCTGGATCCTTTCCTCACAAATGCCTCAACCTTTTTCACTCTCTTCTTAGATTGAATTTGACTTTCTATGGTCTTAGCACTACCAAATACTTCTTCCTTTGGTTCATTGGGGGCTTCCAGAAGTGCTTTGGCATAAGTTTCCACTATGTGGTTATCTATTTCATACCTCATCTCTGTTACCCAGATTGTCCTTGGGATGACTGCTTCCATCCAGATCTCATCCTTTTTTATTACAAAACATATATCATCCTTGTATTTGTTGACAATTTCCTATGATAGTCTGATTCTTTTATTCATTCTGACTTTTAGTGCTTGAAAATACTCATTGATATTCTTTTCTCCATTTTTACCCATGTTGTTGAATAAGTTAGATAATTGTTTTCCTACTGGTATGTCAAATCCAAAATCCTTGTTGCCTATACCGAGACCCTGTTTGGTTATATGTAGCATTAAGCATACAAGTAAATTTCCAAATCTAAAGGTTCCTTTCTTATCCTTCTTGATTTTTGCTAAATTGTCAATTAACTCATCATTTAACCATTCACAGATATCAATTTTTACATTGTCCTTAACCATGTCATAAGCACTCTTTATGCATAAGCTGGAAACTGAGTTAAGCCTATTAGCATGAGTTGCTTTGTACCCTAAAATCATGCTAATGAATCTCACATTTGTATCAGTTACATCATTAACCCTCAATGATGTCTTGTCGGATGTTGCACCAGTTAAATTTGTTACTAAATCATTGGAGACCTTCTTGGTTTTGTCAGGTCTGTTACTAGTGGAAGGTAACCCTGTTACTGCTTTCATAGCTTCCTTTGTAATTTTATGCACTGAGTCAAGCCAAAAGAATGAACCATGTACCCTACTCAGAACTATCCTAACCACTTCCTTGGGAAATTCAGGAATGCAGAGGATTTCAGTGAATCCTAGGGTTTCAACAATTTTATGCTCAGGTTTCACATTTTCGGAATTGTCACATATGACAGACTTATACATGTTTTTAATTTCTTCATCACCTAATTCCTCTATGTTGCAATGAATATACATTCTAGGGTCTTCTACATAAACAACACCTTTTGGAATTTTTGAAAAAGAACCTATATTGTCATCTTTCTTAGCTACCTCGGGAACTAGCTGAAACACGGGCCTAGGTCATTTTATAACTTTGACTACTGTAGGGTTTGCTATGAATTTAGGTGCAGAGAAGGATGCCATGATGATAAACACCTTTTTCTGCCTTTGGATGGATTGATTGCTGAAGTGCTTTGCCTCTTTGCTTGGAATGCCTTAGCTTGGAAATCTTCGCGCTCTTTGAAAGTTTGAATTCACGGTGAAATGAAATGGAGCCAAAAACCTTATTTTATAAAGTCTTTTCTGCTACCTACCACATTAATTGCTTGTCGGTAATGTATTAGCTTAACTTTATTTGCCGGTAATGAATGATTTTCAACTTCTTTTCTCTAACCGAGGGAATAATAGCACATGTGTCGTTAGATTGCCAAACCCTCAAGATAATTTTCTTCAATTTGATGAAGAACATCCTGTAGGTGGAGCATCATATTGTCCTGCCAGTGGAGCATTTGTTGGTTCTACCGATGGAGGAGTATCCCCAATATTTAGATCACCTTTTCTAATCCATTGCTTTGAGAATTCTTGCTTAACCTCTTCAACCTTTTCTTTACCTTTCAAACTAGTACTTTTGTTGTCTATCGATGTACCTTTACTTCTACAAAATTTAGCAATATGACCAATCTTGTTACATGCATAACAAGTTACATTATTTTTCTGAATAGCTTTCCCATAACCTATGTCGGTTTGTGTTTTGCATTTATTTGATAAATGACCAAATCTTCCACAAACATAACATCTTACATTCATTCTGCAATTTTTCAGAGTTATGACCAATTTTGTTGCATTTGGAGCATTGATCAGTGGGAGGATAGATATTCTGATAATTCCTAGATCTACATTCATTTTCCCTATGACCATATTTATTGTATTTAAAGCATTTTCCATTGAATTTTTAAGTATTAGAGTCTTACCGGTTTGCTGTGATCCTGGGTATTTGCAGTACCAGAGCTTTCTCCAACTTCAAATCCAATTCCAGAAGAGTCACCTTTGGGTTTTTGATTCTTCAATAAGGTACCAAGTTCTTCTGAGCTTTTCTTGAATTTTTCTTTGTGTTGATTTGCAGTTTCCAATTCCCTTTCCAAGATTTCTTTTTGTCTCATTAGTTCATTTGAGTCATTTTGAGTATGCATCAGATCTGTCTTCAACATGTCATTTTCATAGCTAAGTCTTGTGTTCTCATTTGCTGCATCACTTAGTCTTCTAGTCAATTCTTCTTCTTTCTTCTTTCTATCCTCAATCTCTTTGCAATATCTCATAGTCATATCCTGCATTTCATTTTTTGTTATCATGATCTCTTGTTTCAATTTGCTTATCATATCATTTAGTGATTCCTTTTCATCATTCTCATTTTGCAATTTTTCACAAAGTTCTCTTCTCTTATTTCTTGTAACAGTAAGTTTTTCTTGAAGTGCCTGAATAATGTCCTGAGCTGCTTTTAAATCATCTTCTAATTTCATATTTTTCAACTTCTTTGCATCATAGTCAGTAAGAGCTCCTTCAAGTTGCTTCATAAGATTTTCCATCTTTACCGATGTCAAGATCTTCCTCAAGCTGTTAGGCTTCTGAAAAATAGAGGACCAGGCTCTAATACCAATTGTTAGGGTTCCCACAGATGCTGAGAGGGGGGGGTGAATCAGTATCTGACCGGTAATGAGATTTTCTTGAAATAGAACATGCAAAACATAAAGTAACAGTATACCGGTATGCAAGAATTAATGTAAATAATAGAATCAAAAACATCCACATGAAAAGAACACCATAACACAAGATGTTTAACGAGGAAACCCAGTGTGGGAAAAACCTTGGTGGGATTTGTGACCCACAATATTCACTTACTGGCCAATAAGAGAATATTACTTACAATAGGGGCCTACACATGCAAGAAGGCCAACTGCCTAGAGCACACTGCTCAATAAGAAGTCACACTAACTTACAATGAGGATTTACACAAATCCAATATTCTGTACTGCTTTACAATAGCATCTTCAATGCCAAATTCAGTACTGGTTCTTGCTCTGTTCTTTACATATACCCTTGACCTACAATTCACACATTAGGTCTGCCTTATAATTTTCTTTATGCTTCCTATCCATATCCTACAAATGTCTACAATGATCTCTTTTATATACAAGAGTCATTTTACAATTTGTCAAGTCGGCTTACAATAATAAACAAGATATTACATATCAAAAATCCTGTCGGCCTCTGTGCCAGTATACATGTTCTCTTCTGTGCCGGTGTACATCTTTTGTGCCGGTGCCAGTGTAGATTGATCCTGTTGATGCCGGTGCATTGTCTTGCTTGAATAATGCTTTGCCGGTATAATGTCTTGCCAGTGCCATAGGATTGCAAGGTTGCCTGTGTAATGCTTTGTCAGTATAATGTCTTGCTAGTGCCATAGGATTGCAAGGTTGCCATCAATGACAAAACCTTCAATCACACACAATGTCTCATTGGAGTGTCCATATGCCAACAGAATATATAGTATGACTTTGAAAAACTAATGACAACTTGATAAGTAGTAACACTGTAGACTTGTGACCTTTGGTGCCTTGTTCCATATCCTGAGGGGCCTCGGTTGAGATAGGTTGATTGACCAGAGGATAGGGCTGAACTCGTTCCAAAACTGACTTACTAGATACAAGTTGGGCATAAGCATTCCCTTCTATCATTTCCTATTCAGGTGCCTCTGTATCCATGATATCTTCATCTACTTGTATGGTGTTAGCAGGGTCTTGCTCGGTGACATCAGGATCTTGCTTAGTGACATCAACTATTTCAACTTTAGCTTGCTCACTAGCATCCTTGATTCTAAAGATTTCCTACCATTTTTCCTTGGTCTCTTTCTCTACTTCCAGATAAAGTCCATTCATCAATTTTAAAGCTTTTTGCTTGACTAGAAAGTTTTTGTGGTAGATTGTTAGATTTTCTTTGATTTCATCTACTGACATGTCTAGAAAGAGATGTACCAGACTTCTTTCTCTAATCTATTTTTCTAAGTCCATTACATATTTCCAACTATTATCAATATGCACATACAATTCTTTTGGAAGAGAATTAGATACTTCCAATGGGACCAATCGAAATTTCAGAAGTGTGCAGATGACAGCTTCTTCTATTTGTCTCTTTTCAACATCATTTCTGGATTCATACTTAACATATCTAAATGATCCAAATCCACCATATTGCTTCAAATTAGCACAAAAATTTTCAACACTATGTACATTTACCTTCTTGCTCTTGACAATCTGAAATTTGCTTGCATCTTCAGATTCGGTGTCACTAGACTCTTTTGCCAAAATGAGTCTCCGAGTAGATTTCTTGTAAGTTTTTGTTACCTTGGGTGTGACAACACTCTTTGTTTTCTTACTCAGTGATGTTGCTAATGCTCTTGTGTTAGGTAAATTTGTTGGACGAGTCGGTGAGGCCTTTGATGTATCATGTTTCTTTCTTTTCAGTACTTTTCCCTTAGGCAATTCGGTGCTCAGTGTTATAGCTACCTCTTGGGCTTCAGATTCCTCTTCGGTAATGGTTATAGTGCCTTTGATAGGTGTGGAGGAAGAATCTTCTCCAAATTTCTTTGTTAATGCCTTTATCATCTTTGTTGCCTTCCTTGTAGCTTTGGGTACTACAATGCTCATTTTTAATTTTTCCTTCACTTCTTCATATGTTCCATACCTCAGCTCAGTAGCATGCCTTGGTAATGTAAGAAATGCATCAATTTGTTGTTGTGTGATGTCAAAATCAATCTCCTAACCCATAGGTGGCAAAGATTAAGTTCTTGGTTCTACAACATTCACATAACAGTAATCAATGTCCACTTCAAAACATATGTCATCTTTGTATTTCTCCACTAGCTTGGGTGGAATCCAATACCTGTTATGCATCCTTTCCTGAAACTTGCTGAAATAATCATCCATAATATCATTAAAATTATCACCTAGCTTCTTGATGAAGTCATTGATTTGATGGGTGATTGGTCGGTGTAACTCCCAAACAACTTTAGCAACTGATGGAACGAATTTTTCAAAATAGAAAAACATGTATATTAACAATGATCCAGACTTTAGTGTATTGACCGAATTGTTCTTCTTTGGCTTCCTTATGGTGTTCAGATTCTCAAACAAGTTTTTCAGCAACACCTCACATAAATCAATTTTCATACCTTTCTTCACAATTTTATATGCTAAGTCTACTGCTGCACAGGGTACATTGTTTTCCCTTGCTGATTGGAAGAAACAGTAACATATTACTCTAATGGCAAACTTTAGTTCTGCATCAGTGACATTGTTCAATTTCAGTCCTCTGCAATCTGATTCTACTCTGGTTAAACTGATCAATTCCTTCTATGATATCATTTTCTGAGCTTGGACATGATCATGAATAGGGTAACCGGTGATCAAATGAATGATCTCCTTGGTGATCTTAAATGGTTTCTCTTCTAGCCACATAAAGTCATCATGAACTCTACTCAAAACAAACTTGACCCACTAGGGTTTGAATACACAGGGATAGGTTAGGGCTTCAGTCAATCCCTTGATCTTAATATGCTCATACTTGCTATCCATTTTACCGTCAGTGCACAATTCATCATATGTGTCTTTAATTTCAACGTGACCTAGTTCTTCAACTTGACATTTGGTGAAGAATCTCACATCCTCGACTAATAAAACTTTATCCGGAATGAGTGAAAATGCGGTTTTGTCATCCAGTTCAAATGCAATTTTGGGAGTTAAAGAGTATTTCAATGAGGGCTTTTTGATGTTCTCAACAACAACCAGATTCTGGATCTTAGGTACCATTGCAGATTTCAGATAAGAATTAACAAAATATCCTTAGGGTTTGAAGATTTTCAAATGGCAGATGCTTCACACTTAGCAGATAATTACAACTTGATATGATCGGTAAACCAACTTAACAATGCCTTGAGATTGATGTAAATACCTTGAATTTTTCTTTGGAGGTGGTTTGATCGCCTTTGAATCGCTTTGCTCTGCTTTCTTGAAAACTTGGTGAGTGAAAAATGATCACGTAAATGCTTTAAGTACACAATATACCTTATCGGACTCCATGCAAGTTAGGTCAAAAACATTAAATGCACTCAGTTCCACTAAACTTTCTTTCCTTTTTGTGCTTTAACCGAGTAACCAGACTTCCTTCATTTACTGACTTGATAGGCTTCCTGTATTCACCGACTTGATAGTCTTCCTGTATAGTGCTCCAAAAGACTTTGATAGAATTTCAAACTTACGAATACATCTTAGCTATGCAGATTTTGAATTAAGTACATAACAAAATAGGAACTGTTAAGGTTTGACCTTTGAGAGAATGCAATCCCTTCATACCTTTACCTATTAATTTGGAATAGGTGCACCTAACTCGGTAGGTAAGGTGCTTTCTTCATTTGACACAATTTCCTTCTTTTTCCAAATCATCTGTAATTTTTCTTTTATTTCTTCAGTGTCTCCTCTAGGTTGATCTCTGCAATCTCTAGCCAAGTGTCCAACTTTGTGGCAATGAAAACATGCCATACCGAGATTTCTCCATGATCTTCGATTGTTCATTCCAAACCTTATAAAGCAGTTGGCACTTATATGTCCATATCTTCCACAACATTCACACCATATCCTTGTATTGTAGTCCCATGGTACTGCAAAATATTGTTGGTAAGGATTTGTGTGAGTTCAGTAACCTCCAGTATTTGCTTGGTGTGCAAACCACATGTAGCTCTTTTGCTTAAGCCAACACTTCTCGGTACTATGTCCATATCTATTGTAGTTTTTACAAAACCCTTTGAATTTTGCCTTCTGATAACTGTTAACAAACTTTGTCCTACATTGGTTAAATGTGTGACCATATTTATTGCAATTGTAACAATAACCATTAGACTTAGTGACATTCGGTTGCTTACCTTTTCTGATTCGGCACATGTTAGCAGTATGACCTTGATTTCCACAGTAGTTGCAAATAGGCTTCTTTCTTTTGATGTGCTTCTTGTTTCCAACTTGCTTTGATGATTCTCCTCTCTCGGTTGTATGAATTCCCTTCTCGGTAGAGTCTTTTCCTTTGTAACTGAGTCATGCTTCTTTGTTGGGTCTTCTTGTGTTCAACTGCTCATCCAACATCTTTGATGCTTCATAGCTCTTCTTTAGTGTTTCCTTGGAATTCTTTTCTGTTTCAAGTTCATTGGTCAACCTTGATATTTCAAGTTTCAATGCTTGATTCTCATCATCTTTTAGATTTGCTTCATGATGTGCATAACCTAATTGATCTGACAGATTTTGTTGAATCCCAGTCAACCTTATGATTTCATCATTCTTTTCAGATACTTATGCTTCAAGCTATTGTTTTTATCTTTCTAGATCTCTTCCTTTATCCTCAGCTGTCCTCAATGCATCAAGATTCTCAGTCATCTGTGTGCTGAAATGTTCATTACTTCTTTTCATTGCTTTTAGCTGATCAACTAGTGTTTTGTTCTTTTCTTTCAATACTCCAATCATTTCTTCAGTCTCTTCAGATATACTATTCTCAAATGATGTCTCAATTTGTTCCACTAGCTCTTGAGAGTCCTACAAATCATCAAATAATCTTCTTTTCACTTTCAATTATTTTTTCATTTGTCTTTGCATGTCTGCAATCACTTGATTAGCATGATCCAACTCTTCTTGCAGATACACAATTCTCCGAGATTGTTTATATCCTTCCATTGATAAGATCTTTCTCTTTAGGTTGTTAAACATTTTTCCAAGATTCAAGCTCTGATACCAATTGTTAGGCCCAATATGGAAAGCTAATGTACTAAGAGGGGAGGGGTGAATTAGTACTTCAAATATTTTTAACAACAATATCTTTACTGTTATGCATAAACTCAAAACTACTGCAACATAACATAAAGCTAAAAAAAAAAAAACTATCATACATGATTCACTTCATAACACATATATTTTGGTTACGCAGAAACTCTTGGTTAGAGAGAAAAACTACGGTGGGGATGACACCCACAACTTCACTACTGCAATAATAAAGAGTGCTTGGTTAGAGCTACATGTTTATCTATTTCTGATAGCTTACCCTGTTAGGAGTATCAAGATCTATTAGATCTATCTTGCTAAAGGATTTCACAACACTTAAACTAAATGTTGTACCTGGTTAGAGGCTTTACAATTTATAGACTTGGTTAGAGTCTTTTACCCTGTTAAATGTTTCTCTTACAACTTCAAAATATTTCAATAAAATCTTTACAAATATCTATAACTTTACATCTAGAATGTTATAGCAGATTCTATGTGCTCAAAATAAGATTACCTTGCTTATAGCATACCTTAGTAACCCATAAAGTAACTCGCTAAACCCTTCTGTTTACTCTGTTCTTTGATTGTTCTTTGAAATCCTTCTCGGTGACCTTTGTGTCTCTGTAACAGTCATAACACTTAGTGCTTTCTCATGTATCACACATGTCTTGCTTCATACACCTCTGTATATCTCTGTCTGTCACATTTTATCCTTAATCCATGCTGTATAAATAGATCTCTTATGTCAGTGATCTGATTCATTGCTTCAATCTTATAAACATGATTTATTGAATGAATAACTCTACAAAATATTTCATTGGATAAATGACCTCAAAATCATACACAATCTTTAAGTGCAATTTCCAATGTGATAACGGTTCTATGTTCCTTGATCTTGTAACATGTTTTCCCATGTGTGTCTAGATTCAATGAATCTGGTAACATGTTTCACTCGGTATATATCAACTCGGTGTATCATTATTTATGCTCGATAGACATGGAATGATACTTGGTAGACAACTCGGTGCATACTAGGCTCTGTGAATACTTTCCTCTATAACCGACTGTTCTGTTCATACCGACTGAATATTTCGGTAGTAGTAACTGACTAGAGAATATAGAATGACTTTGGATGTAAAACTAATGACAACTTGATAAGTGGTAACAATTAGTGCATTGTGATAAAGTGTCTTGTTCTTGAAAGGCAAGTTCTTGCAAAAGTTCTCCATCAAATTTTGTTCTGTAACCACATAAATAGTGATGAAAATGGTGTAGGAATGTCCTATATTTTAACAAGATTTTGTGATTGATATACAAGAATCTTATCCTCTTTAGAGTAGCCTTATATCTGGGTTTCCTTTATTTAAAGCGATATTTAAAAGTCATATAATCATATGATGGTTTACAAGTTTGTTTGATTCCAATGTGAGTGCAATCTTTATTTTGATATAACCTAGGTTAAAATACAAACTATATATCTAAAATAATGAACAAAGGTTGATATGATCAAGTTTTGTGATAAAGGATTTGATATATCTTGATGAGAAACTGATAATGATGTTGATGTTTGCACTTGAGATGGTTGAATCACTAACTTGTTGAATGTGTTATGCTTATGAAAACCTTCAGAAATAGTTTGTTTGATTGGTAACCTGATTATCTGACTAGTTTCAAGACCTATTATAGTTGAAAACCAATCTACTCGAAAAAGGGTATTTGAAAATGATATTGAAATTTTGGTGTGATATGCAAAAATGCCCTCTGTTTTAGATGCGGGAAAACATTTGCACTAACCTATTTGTCAAAAGTGCTAAACTATGGTGTAAAATGACGGTTTTATGTTCAAAAGCTCTATTCCAATTATCAAATGTGTGATTCTAAGGGATAAAAATGTTGTACTATTATTTAAAAGAGTTATTTTGTTGGTCAAAAACATTGTTCTATGCAACAAATGCACAATTTTGACTATGTTAAAGAGATTTTTCAATTTTTCCAGCAAGTTGTAGGATTTTTGCTCAATTCAGACTAATGATTTTTCAAGTTTTTGACCATTTTTTAGAATGTTTTTGTAGACACAAAAGACACAATGTTTTTGAAATCAAAGTGCACAAGCAAGCACAAATCCTATTGCAAGCCGAGACAATAATTGTTGAATCTCACATGGGGTTTCCCCCGAGGCTACGCTATTCAAAGTAGATATTTAGGTGCTTGACCCCAATGGCTCCATCCTTGAAACTCACTTCTTTGGGGTAGCCAACCACCAGTTTTAATGAAAAATCTCCATGGAAAACTTCATATCTCTACTAAGAACCGTATGTGTGTGAGCTTCTTCAGAGGTTTGACCTCCTGCGCCAACATTTAGAAGGATTTTGGCAAATTTACAAAATATTTTTAGTAAGGGCTTCCGGTCATGTGGCCATACATGTGGCACTTTAAACTCTGTAAATATAGAAGGTTCCCAGCCTATATAGGTTACGCTCCATAGGGTTTATGGGGAAACATAGTGTTGGTATGAACTAATCAACACATGTTGTCTATGACTTTCATCATAGACATGATTTATTTACAGTGGATTGAAAGGACTCGATATTATCCCATTTCCACTTGGGTCATTCCCCTCTCACTGCCCCCCTCAAGGTAGCTCGGGAAGGAAGGCCCTCTAAAGGTTACACATGAAGGAAATAGGTCTAGTTTTTTGATCACCATATGAGGGTGAGAGCATACTCACCTACTACTTCAACAAGAACGAAAGAAAAAGGTTTATTTTAAGCCTTCCAAAATCTCTATGCAACTAATTTAAAGAAGACACTCAAATACAAGTTGCATGTTGTTGATTATTCTCCTCATTAGACTAGATGAACAATATATGATATATTACTCTCCAAAATAAACTCCTAATTAGCTATGTGAAGAAATGCATGAATTTTATTTCAAAATAATGCTGCACATAGATATGTTAGTAGTTTTTCATATTCTCAGTTTTTGAACATTCAGACCTGCAAAAAAGTTTGTTAGCATATTGAAAGTTTTAAAAAAAATGTCTATGAATTGAACAAAAGTGCTAATCTAACGAATGCACTATCTTTTCACTCAAAAGTGCTAGCCTATAGCACAAAAGCGTGAATTTGAGACACAAAAGCACTGTCCTGAGTGACAAAATGTGTGAATCCTCGACCAAAAGCGCTAACCTAACTGCCAAAAGCGTTAACTCACTAAACATAAGAACTGCTCTGAGTGATTAAAGGTGTCAATCCTCAACCAAAAGTGCTAATCTAACTACCAAAAACATTAACCTATTGAATATAAGCACTAACCTACAACACAAATACGTTAGCCTATAGCACAAAGCGTGAATCTAACTACCAAAAGCATTGTCCTTTTCCACACTATTGGAAATTGACACTCAATTGGTTGGTTTCACTATGTTGTCATTGATGGAAACATGGTATTGTGTTACAACTTCATGTTTTGGTTCAATTGTGTACTGGCAGGCACTTCACAGATACCAGCACCGACATGGGCATCAGCAGGACAGAAGGATTTCTTTGGTTATCGGCAATGCAAACCGACATGGTTTAGAATAAGGTTATTGGTATTGAAGCCTAACATCTCTTGGATCTGACATCGGCAATTGTTTTTAATATTTACGCATTTATGTTATCTGGCCGACATGTAATTTGATATTGTATATATCTTTGTAAGCATACATAAGGCATGATAAACTATATAGGGTATATAGGTCCGCTAGATTAGATCATTTTGATATAGACAAGTGATAGGAGATTATGATTATACAAATATGTAATTGAAGGAGATGAAAAATATATCAGAGAGATTACGTATGTGAGGATATTCATGTAAGGGTTATTTTGGTAAAGGGTTTAGGGTTTTAGACCAGAATAGACAGAGCTTAAACCAAAACTGTATTCTAGCATAGAAGATGTTATCTTAGCAGTTCAAGACTTCTCTGAATTATAGTTTGGATTTATATGTAGTCAGTGAGGCTCATTTTGTGATTGAGAAGTGTGCTCTAGGCTGTAAGCCTTCTTGCAAGTACAGGCCCCTCATATTTTATAATCTCTTTATATGGCTAGTGGATTGATATTGTGGGTCAAAAATCCCACTGTGGTTTTTCCTCTTTGAGGTTTTCCATGTATAATTTTGTGTGTTATGATTTCCATTTATGTGATTAGCTTATTGGTTGATTTACTTCTTTCAATTATGTATGTACCGGTATACCGGTTGGTGTGTGCATGTTTTAATAAGGCTAAAAGTGATCATTCTGGTATAACACTAATTCACCCCCCCTCTTAGTGTTATTGGAGTGCAATAATTGGTATCAAAACCTTGTGCCTCAGAGGAATTTTGATAGCTTGAGGAAGATTTCAAATTTGGAATCCATGGATATGGCTTTGGAGAAGCAACTTGAGATGGCACTTGAAGATTATGATGTTGAAAGATTGAAGAACTTAAAGCTACAAGATGAATTGAATTTTTCTAATGAATTCATTCTTGTCCTACAAGAGATGTTATCATTTGTTCAGGCTAGGAGGAAGGAACTTTTGCAAAATCAGGATGATGAAAGATACAATTAAGGAACAATGTCAAAAAATTGAGTCAGGAGAACATGGTTATAAAAATGAAATGCAAGTTATAACTATGAGAATGTCTAAGGAGATTGAGGATCAAAAGAAAAAGGAAGAAAATCTTAATGTATCCCTGAAGAAAAAATTTGAAGAATCTGGTAGGTTGGTTCATGAGAATGATATGTTGAGAATTGATTTAGTACAATCCCAGAGTAATGAACAAGAGCTTGAGAGATAAATGATAATTCTAAGAGAAGATCTAACTACTGCAAGTGAGTATACAGAAAAATTGAAGATTAGCTCAACACAGCTAGATGAGTTATTGAAGAGATAAAGGTAGATTGGAGATTTCAGTGGACTTGGATTTGAGCAAGGATAGAGTTTCAATACTACTAATGAAGATCAAAACCACAAGGCACTGGTAAGGCAATTTAATGCATATAAATTTAATGGTCAATGTTTTGTTTGCAATATATTTGGTCACATGGCTAGACAATGTAGAAACAGAGCAAATCAAAACCATGATTCTATTCCCGGTAAATGTTCTAAATGAAATAAGTATGGTCATAAGACAAAAGATTGCAGAATGAATGTTAAATGATATGCTAGTGGAAAGTTTGGACATATGTCTAATCAACATAGGTCAAGCAATTTCACCAGTTTTAGAAAAGCAATTCAAAGGAACAATGTTACATGTTATGCATGTAATGAGGTTGGACATATTGCTAAATTTAATAGAAGCAAAAATCCACCGGTTGGTAATGGAGGATCAAATGAGAAAGGGAAAGATAAGGTTAGTGAAATCTGGCAAGATCATACTCGGAGATGGGTTAGGAAGACCGAAGAACAATCATCAGATGGAAATGTACCAGTTACTTATCCAACAGATGAGGTTGCTCCTGCACCAGCAAGTAGCTCATCCGGTAACTGAGGCAGATACCTTAGGGGTAGGAAAAATTCATGAAGGTGTTGCATGTGCCCCAGGAAGAGGTTCTGGAAGATGTTTCAGATATTGGAGATGATTGTCCGACATGGATATGTTATGTTTGAGATCTGATAACTTCTACTGAAAGTCATTTATGTCAATGGAAGATTAGGGTTTTTCCTGGAGGTTAAAAGGTTGAATTTACTTCATTATGTTAGGACCCAGAGGCAACTAAGAGGGGGGCATGAATTAGTTGTCTATTAATTTCAACCCAAATATAACTTAATCAAACTTGATACATAATGCTGGTAAACCAAGCTTAATGTTAGTTAACAGATTAACAATTAATATCAATACCAATGAAACTTAATGCATGGAATAGAAAGAGAAACAATATCCACAACATATAACACAAAGATTTGTACGTGGAAACCTTGTAAGGGGAAAAACCATGGTGGGAAACCTTACCCACAATCAAATGATACTACTACAGATAGTATGTGTATACAAATGGGGTTTGCACATGTAGAAAGGCCAACCGCCTAGTGCTCACTGCTCAATCACAAAATAGGAGTCACATTGACTACAATTGGATGATTAAATCCAATGATAATGTACTGCTCAAGGTAGCATCTCCAATGCTATATTTAGTACTGGTTAAGCTTTGATAATCACCTTCAAACCTTCCTTGAACCTTCTCTATGGTCTGCTCATATGATCTTCAATATTCACACATACCATGTTATAATGTCATAACCTTACATACCACACATGTCATCTCATAAATGAGATCTTACATATATACCAAAAACTAAGACCAAATGTGTAGGTTAGCTAATTAAGAATATTACAATTAAATCAATTTACAACAAGTCAAGATGTGATGCATCATGTCGGCTCAATACAATTACAACAATATCCAATTGATTAAATCATTTCCATAACATGTCGTGCTGATCTAGAATAGATAATGCATGTCAGTCCATAACCTAGACCAATTTGCCGGTAACAACAAATATGTCAACCCAATTAGACCAATAACCAAAATACCAAAACCAAGTGTCCAAACCATGTCTTCAACATAACCAAGTGATCTCTATATGATAACAAGTCATCCTCAGTGTTGGTGAACAATATAACCTGTCAGCAAACCAAATACTGGTGACTATGCATAAGTCACTGAACTTGCTGGTGAACATAACCAAAGATCTCCAGAAGGATAAGTGTTGACATCAATGACAAAACCAATGCAACACATCCATAATACCAACACATTATTGATCACCTTGCATTCAGAGTGATTTCAGAGTGACTAAGAGCGATTAAAGGCATTTCAGAGCAATCAGATTTCTTCTTGAGCAATTTCACCAGCGTCTGGAAGAATTTATTGGAGGTTTTCACCGAGAGCAATCAAAAGGTATTTATCTTTAAACATGGAAGAGATATCATCATCTATTCCTATTTTTGTTGCAAACCCGACTATAGTAGAGGTCAAGGACTGCCCCAAGCCAATTTTCAAGTGATATATGTTAGGATAATCAGTGGACAATTGAGAGGAGGGGGTGAATCAGTAGTCAATAGATTATATTAATCAAACCACTTTAAAACCTTTAACAGGAGCACATAAACATTGAATACCAGAATAGCAGAAATAGATACTGGTAAGCAATAAAACTTAAGAATGAAATAGAGAATTAACACGATGCAACCATACCACATAAAACCATGATTTGTATGTGGAAAACCCGGTAAATGGAAAAACCACGGTGGGAAGCCTACCCATAGTCAGATGATACTTTTGCAGAAAGTATGTGATACAATAAGGGGCCTGCACATGTAGGAAGGCACACTACCTAGAGCGTACTATTCATTACAAAGGAGTCTCACTGACTACAAAGAGGTTATAACCACCTCAAGATAATTGGACAACAATCCAGAAGAATGAACTGTCAGAGATAGCATCTACCATGCCTGATTACAGTCTCGATTAAGCTCAATACCGAAGGCCTTTAACCTCTTAAACCCAATTTGATCACCTATAATCAACTAGATCTCCTTCACATATGATATTTCATTCCCATACCCATGATCTACAATGAGATATTACATTAATTTATACAAACCCTAAGGCCTAAACCAATTAGGTCAGCCACCTAAAAGATATTACAATAGGATCATTACATACATCCATATTACAATGATATGCCATGTCGGCTTTAGACCAAAACAACATTAATCAATCCATAAATCATCCTAGTAACATGTCGAGAACATGTTAACATGATATCGGTCCATAACCTAGATAGGCACTAGACCTAATATGGGTCCACCATGCCAAAGTAATGTCTCCAATCAGTTGAGGCATGATCAAGGATCACCTTCTACATCCTGAATTCCATCTAGAAGCCGCACCAACACCACTTATGCATCCTATCAAAGATTCTCAGTGAAAGCTCTATCAGTAAAACCTTAAACCCTTACCAGTAACACTAGTTCTTCTACCGGTAACAAAAACATGTCTATCGGTAACCAACCATAATAGCTAGTATTGACATCAATGCAACACATAATAAATTCCTCCATATTGCCAATAGTATCTGCATGTGGATACCCTAGAAGATTCGATTGGAGCATTTTCTCATGTTCTGGAGGGAGTTGTCTATGTTGAAGATGTTAGGGCATATATTCATTGTCACATTGAGGACTTGGGAACATCATAAATTAAGGGAATGTATATGAGCGAGCTGATGGGAGAATCTAGAAAGATCAAACCGACATTCAAGCACATTGAAGACTTAGGGTTTACCGACATTCTCGACATTCCATAATTTGAAGATGAGATAATCAGATATGTTTTGAGCAGAGTACATGAGAAATTTATCTAGCTAGATAGACCTTACAAAATCACCAAGGAAGTCATCTGGGCAATCACTGTTTTACCATCAGTTGGGCAACGTCCAAGCAAGAAGGTTTCAAATGATTTTGTGAACAAAATCATCGGTGTGACATCTGACAAAAGATCTATGAGAGTGAGCACTATTACTGACATGGACATCAGATTTGGTAGCATGATCATCGGGTATAAGGTAACTCAGTCAAACCAACTGAATTTTGTTTCCAGTTCATGCATCTTAGCTGCATACAAAATGATGAGAGAGGATGTGAAATTGGATCTATGTGGTTGGATGTTAGATGAGTTGTTAATAAACCTAGGGAAGATTAAGGGAGAAAAGAAGGGTACCTTCCAGTATGGAAACTTGATAGTTTGCTTGATGTTATTTTTCATGAATGATACACCCGGTTTTGGTAAAAGGCAATGGGCATTTGACATCGCTGTAGGGAGACAATTGAAATAGTCAATTGCTACTTTAGGTAGTTAGAGAGATGATAAGGTATGGGGATATTTTAAAGCATTTTAGAAATATATGAGGTCTAGGGTACGGGTACCTGACCATATTGTAGAAAAATATTCAGCCGATATATGCTTCATGGTGAAGAAGGATGAAACACTTATGGAAGAAGTTAAGCCCCAAAATATTTGGAGTGAGGAAATGGGCTATGAGGTGGATGTCTAGATTCTTGATGCCTATGCAAAAATGTTGATTAATGCCCCTATTGATGAGGCATAGAAGCCCTGTTCAACCAGAAGAAGAGAGATAATCAAGAAGGAAAAGCAAGAAAATTTGTTGAGAAGGTCTCACAAGACATCAAGGCATTAATTGATGGTGTCCCGGAGAAAGGGAGGAAGAGGAAGAAAGTACACATTGAGCCTATTATAGCAGAGTCTAAATCTGAGGATGACACACAATTGGCAATCAAGAGGGTTGTAAGAAAGAAAACAGAGGAAGTAAAGGTTGAAGCTAAAAAACAACCGGTTAGGAAGGTTACTTTCAAAATACTGGCAAAGAAGAAAGCACCAAAAGCAACCACTTCAATTGCATCTGGTACTGCAAAGAGGAAGAAGAAGAATGACATTGATACAACTATTCAATCTGGTAAGGTTCCACCTAAAAATTATGTAGAGTTAGTAGATGAAATCACTAAAGATGGCATGTTAAAAAATGTATAGTTCTACTATGATCATTTAGAAGAGGATGAACAAAGAGAGGTAGAGGAAGCAATCTTATTATACTTGGACATTTATAAGAAAGCCTTAATAGAAATAGAAAATCAAATACTGGTAGAACTGTATAATATGTTAGATGCTAGAAGATTGTTAGCTATGCAAGAAGATAAGCATATTAAAATTCAAGAGCTATTATCTGTTTGTGTTACTATTGCTCTAAATGAAATGGAAAAGACAATTGAGGTGGCAGATAGAAAAGTCTTTAATAGAAAACATAGAATAACCAGTCTAATGATAGGAAGGGTAAATGAAATAATAAAGGAGACTCAAAAAGGATGGATTAAGTTCCTTGGAGAGAACAAAGGATTCATTACTTCACTAGAAACCAAGATAGACACTGTAGACACCTAGGTTGAAGGAAAAGGAAAAGGGCTTATGGGTAATTTACCCTCAGTTTTGAAAAAGATTAAGATAGTGGAAATCAAGCCCTCGGTAGATACAAATGTACAAACAAATATTGAGATACCAGTTAATACAGAGAGTGAAAAAGTTAATATTGTACAGGATACTAATATTGAGGATAACAATCCTTCAGATACAAATGTACAAGTTGAGGTTACAATTCTTACAGAGGAACCAACAATTACAAAGATTACATCAAGTGGCAAAGCCACCGGTGCAAGTGAGGAAGCTATAAAGGCTAAATCATCAGAAGAGGAGAAAGGGGAAATCGACAGAGAACCGGTAGTTGGTCCATCATTGTTATCAATTGACACCTCACAGGTCGAAAAGTAAAACATGATAGAGATGAGTCCTACCGAACTCATGATGATGGAAACACAAAAACTAATGAAGGAGAGATCTACAGACAAAGGGATTATTGATCAGTCAATCATTGTCTTACACAGACTAGCCCCGAAGTGCAAGATTGAAAATGAAGCGAGCCCATCCAATAAGATTAAGACAATTACTGAGCATATTTCAAAGGATTTTCAATCCTTATAACAAATTTCAAACCATCAATTATTGGAGAGGTTCACTCAAGCTAAGAGAGCTGCATTTGATCAGGTAATTGAATCTGAGAAGAAAAAGAATGATGAGAAGTTGAAACTGATAGAGAATTCTTTGAAGCAATGTACAAATATTTATAGGGTATGTTGTAACACTGGTATACTTACAACTAATGTGGATAAAAAGATAAAAGATCTTTAGGAGAAAATTGCAAATATAGCTAATTCTTTTGACGTACTGATTTCATTAACTACATCCATTGATGGTCAAATATTGATTTTGGAAAACAAAATTTTTGTTCTTGAGAAAGAAAGAGACAAAATTATAAGAAGAGCTAGAAGTCTGAGAGGCGTGGTCAGTCCCCGATTGGATTCACTTAGTGTACATAAGAAATAATGTATGGATATGGTGGAAAAGCCCACACTGATAGAGGTAAATGAGAAAGAGTCATTTGCACAGATATTAAGTGGACTTGTATCTATTTCCAGCACTTTCAAAACTAGATGGGATACCTATCTTGAGCTACTGAAGAAGACTTATCCAGAAATTTTGAAATTGGTCAAGCTCCGGTAAGATATTTTGGGATATTCATTCTACAGTTTTTTGAATCTTTGACATTCTTTTTAGAATTTTTTATGGCATTGATGTCAAAGGGGGAGATGTGAAAAACAATATAAGGAGTTGTATACATTAGAGGGAGATATGGAGTTATGGAGATATGGAAATATGAAGTATTTTGCATTAATGAATATTTAGCTCAGGGGGAGCAAGCAGGATGAAACCGACAAATGAAACCTTGACCATTTTTCAAATGAGTGTTGCCATCAATGCCAAAGGGGGAGATTGTTGGCAATTGACACTCAATTGGTTGGTTTCACTATGTTGTCATTAATGGCAGCATACTATTGTGTTCCAGCTTCATGTTTTGGTTCAGTTGTATCCTGACAGGCACTTCACCTACACCGACACCAACATCGGCACCGGCACTGACACCGGCACCGACAGGACAGAAAGATTTCTTTGGTTACCGGTAATGTAGGCTGACATGGTTTAGAATAAGGTTATTGGTATTGGAGGTCAACATCTCTTAGATCCAACATCGGCAATTGTTTTAAATATTTATGCATTTATGTTATCTGGCCAACATGTAATTTGATATTTTATATATCTTTGTAAGCCGACACAAGACATGATAAATTCTATAGGGTATATAGGTCTATTGGATTAGATCATTTTGATATAGACAAGTGATAGGAGATTATGATTATGTGAATATGTAATTGAAGGAGATGCGAAATATATCAGAGAGATTATGTATGTCAGGATATTCATGTAAGGTTTATTCTAGTAAAGGGTTTAGGGTTTCAGACCGGAATTGACAGAGCTTAAACCGGAACTGTATTCTGCCATAGAAGATGCTATCTTAGTAGTTCAACACTTCTCTAAATTGTAGTCTAGATTTATATGTAGTTAGTGAGGCTCATTTTGTGATTGAGTAGTGTGCTCTAGGCTATAAGTCTTCTTGCAAGTGGAGGCCCCTCATATTTTGTAATATCTCTTCATATGGGGAGTGGATTGATATTGTGGGTCACAAATCCCACTGTGGTTTTTCCTCTTTAAGTTTTTCCATGTATAATTCTCTATGCTATGATTTTCATTTATATGATTGGCTTATTGGTTGCTTTACTTCTTTCAATTCCGTATGTACCCGTATACCAATTAGTGTATGCATGTTTTAATAAGGCTAAAATTGATCATTTTGGTATAACACTAATTCACCCCCCCCCCTCTCAGTGTTATTGGATTCCAACACACACAGGCGTGAAACAGGTTACAAATGTGTTAAGAAAGAAAAAGATGGGATATTAGAAGTTGTACGAGAGTTGGGCACCAAAAATGTTGAGGATAAAGTTGAACTCCAGAGAATTGACCTAAAACTTGTTAATCCATCATATAATATAAAAGAAAGCTACAAGAAATATTTATCTTCAACCAATGAAACAACATGAAATAAAAGTAAATAAAAGAGATTATACCTTCATGATTTATGTCTCATTGTGTCCTAACTCCACTATTCTTGGTTGCATATGATTTGCTCTCAAACAATGTGAGGCCCTACCCCAAGCCGTCATAGCATTGCAGTTATTTCTCATGTTTTGGACCTATTATTGATACTTTATTTTGATGCATTATGGACATAGATTCTATATGATCTAGTGATTGGAAAACATTGATACGGTGTATGTCATTTATCTCTGATTTGCAGTACATTATTTTGATGCTAGAAATTATGGATTCATGCTTTATAAATGATTAAATTTCATGATGATTATGATGATGCCATTGAGTAGATTATTTTATGTGGATTTTATTGTATAATTGGGAACTTGACTATTATAATTGAAATTGTATGCAAATGTCTGAATTGTACTCTTTTCATATGCCAATATTATATGTGATTATTGGGATTACTAATGTGCAAAGTGAGATGTATAGGAAAACTAATCCATGTGACCATGGAAACTATTCAGAGAATCAAAATAAACCTATGTGCGTTTGTGAAGCCAAGGGTTGTCTATTTGGAGAGACAACACCTCATGTGTAATGTGTTTTATTTGTAAATGTTTATGCTTGAATGTGTGTTTAAATTGAATTTGTTAAATTTATTAATTCCAAAAAAAGGGACATTGCCATGTGTATTTAAGTATTGTGTAATTGTATGGTGTCACTTGACACATGTGTTGTGATGTGAGTTGGCAGTGACACGTCACTTGGAAGGAATTTGTTTAACCAATGCATTTTTTTTAAATATCCTAGTATGGTCCCAAGAAAGTCTTGGATAGAGAGCCATTAGAAAGGTCAACTCAAGGTTGACCCATAGGTAAACTTTGGGTGAGTTTCTAGAGGGTTAAACTAACTCCTAAGGTCAGGTTAGGGGCATTTTTAAAGGTCCATATATTATACCTATGAGTAAAGGCAAATTTTATCCATGTGTCCACTCCTTGGTGACTGTCAAGTCACCTCAAAATTTGAGATTCTCAAGATGGACGAATTTCAACTTTTGAGGATCTCACCTAGGTTAGACAAACTTCCAATTGAGTGATATTTAGTCTTCCCCATTTTTCTTTTACCTTTTTGGGTTCCCTTGTTTAGAGAGCTTGTAAGATGTTAGGAAGACCAACCTATGAAAATCTCTCACCCTTTCCAAGAGGATTGGAAAGAGTGAGGAGAGTCTTCTTAGGGAAAGGTTTGAGAGGGAGAATTTTGATCACCCACTATCCATTTTTGGAGACATAGAATTTTTGTTCAAGTTTTTTTTGGTTTTTGGAGTTGGATCTTCTAAGTATGGAGGAGGAAAGAGATTAGTGATTAGTAGATAAGGCAGCTCTTCTTCAACTTCTCCTCATTTCCTTTTTGCAGATTTAAGGTTGGTAGAATTATATCCTTGTAAATGATTTTATTGTCAATGTGAAAATGATTGTATGTGCTTTTGATGCTGTTTTATTTGTAGTTTTTGGGAAGTTCATCTTGAGTCCTTCTTTGTGTTTTTCCTTATTTATTGAATGATTTCTATTTTTGGGTGTTTTAAGGCCATACTCACCCTTGGGAGGGTAGAGTAGCCTTGGGGGTGAAGGGTTGCTTGATAGCCTAAGAGTGTAGAGACTCTCTTCTTGGAAGAGAGAGATACAGAAGGGTTATGGGACCCTTGCTGCATTTTATTTTTATATTGTTTATGCCATGGGGGACATAAGGGGAGATTTTGGGCTTGTATGCCATGGGGGACATAAGGGTATTTTGGGACAAGTATATGGCTTGTGGTATTTTGGTAGCCTTGCAAAGGCATTGTGTTCTCCATATTGTAGATTCTCCCCTAGGTACTTGGTCCACCTTCACCCCTCAAAGAAATAGTCACTTGTTGACTTCGTTTAACCTTGGATTGGGAGTTCAAATGTTGTGAGTCTTTCTTGTGTTGTGTTTGCATGTTTGTATCACGTTTAGCTTTGGTTCTACTAGCTCGGGGGTGGCTTCATGTAAGCCTAGGATGGGAGGTGAGCCTCCATGGTCACAACCTACAAATGTTATTGCAGGTTTGCTTGGGAATAATGAATGGAGTGAAGTCTTCTTGCAGAGTTCCTTTTTTAATAAACTGAGTTCTCAAATTAAAGAAATGTATTTTTGACAAGCCCTCATTCGGTAGAAATACAAAGGCTTGAGTTTGTAACCTTCCTATTTTGTGTAAAGGAAATAATGAAGAAAACAAATGTATATTTACTTGTGTAGTTCATTTCAAATAAATAAAAGAAAAGAAAAGCATTTGAGTTGTTCCTTTAAATCTGTTTATTGCTTGAATAAAGTTGAAATGAAAATTTGCTTTCTGTTTTACTAGTTAGTAAAAGATATGTACGTTGGAAATGGGAAAAACTTAGATAATTATTTAAGTTGATTACATTTTGTTAATTTTATCATTTTTGCAAAATAAGTGTTAGAAGTGCAGTTATAAAAAAAAAAAATGTTATTGTTGCCTATAGTTTTAAAAAGAAAGGGTTGAAAATACTTTTTAAGTGTTAGTTTTAATCCCTTTAGTATTTGCATCTTGCTGCTTTATTGACCAAATAGAAATTTGAATAAATTAGTTGTAGCTATAAAATAAATTATTTCTATTAAACTTTTTATTCTAAAAAATAAAAGTTCATCATTGCATTCTTATAAAACTCTACTTTTAGTTAATTTGAAATTGCACAGTTTAGAGGAATACCTTATCTAAATAGAAAAGATAACAGAAAACCATTTTGTTTATTTTGGCATGCCTGCTCTAACCTAGTGTAAAAGAAAATAAAAGTGCAGATTTAAGTATATATATATATATATATATATATATATATATATATATATATATATATATATATATATATATATATATATATATATATATATATATATATATATATATATATATATATATATATATATATATATATATATATATGTTATACATTTTAAATATCTATTATTTTACATCTAACTAATCTGTTGTATTAGAAAAATAAATTGAAAAGTATGTTGCATTAATAACAAAAAAATAAAAAAATATACATTTATCCTAAATGAAAAAGATTTTGCTATTTCTATTCTAGTTTATTGCAGAATAAGATTTTATATTCACAGTCATATATATAACTATATATGTGTATATATTTGTGTGTGTGTGTGTGTGTGTATATGTATGTATATATATATATGGGTGTGTGTGTATATATATATATAAATATACATATATACATATATAAATGTAATTATTTATTTATGTTTTTTTTTTTTTAAATGCTCAAAAAAATTTTAACCTTGCTATGAAACCCTGGACGCCACCATGCATAACCACGGTGGAGGCTCGGTCGTGACTATGGGTATCCACAGTGGGCGGCACCGCAGCCCCCACAATGGGCAGCACCGCAATCGCCCTTCCATTGCTAAGGCCATGACCTTCGTGCCTCCTTTCGACATGTCTCCGCCTTGCTTCACCTGCACACACACACACAAAAATTTGGGTAGCTAAAATAAAACCTTAACCCAATTTCGGGTTAGGGTAAAATGAATAACAAAAAGAAAAAGTAAAAGAAGGGAGTCGTAAGGATTTTGAATAGACCCTAGTTAGGGTTGAAAGATTAAAAAAAAAAAAGAGATAATAATAAAAGAAATAAAATTATAAAAGGGGGGGGGGAGATTCTTTTAAATTTGAAATGGGAAAACCCCATTTGATTTAAGATATTATTTTAGGTTAGTTGACCTTTTAGGGATTTTTATTGGAGGTGTAAATAATTATTTAAATAGGCTATATTATACTCATGTATGGGTTTTTAACTTAGGATTTTACTAATGGAAATTTATATAGTAAAATGATTAGTTTTATGTTAAGAGGGTAATTTGATGTTGATTATTAAATATTTAATATTGAATGTTTTAGGGGAATTATTTCGACAATAATGTGAAGTTAATGACTAGGAAATTAATATATTTGAATTAATCAATTTTAATAGACAGATTTAAAAATATTATTTACTATCGCTCAATTAATTATCTTTGAATACTATGGGATATGTGTTAACAATATTTTAATTAATTCAAATGCAATTAAATACTATTAGGAATGAATATTATCTCTTGATTAGAAAATTGAAGAATTATTTGGGGTAAATTAATTAAGTAATAAATAAAGTTGTGATGACTACTTAGGTAAAATTATTTCAGTATTAAAAATATAAACGTTATATTTGTGTAGTTAATTAAATCAACTTTAGGATCCCACTCTTTAAACGCATGAGTCAACCCTTAGTATAGACAAACTTATTTATCGCATCATTTACCAAATAACATCTAGTATTTTTCTGTTGTTTTAATAAAAAATTATTGTTGCATTTTTGCTCAAAAGTTTGGGCATGACATTTTGGTATTAGAGCAAGGTTTCCAACACTAGGAACCTTTCTCCATTATGTTTTGCTTTAAATATTATTTTCTTTTAAAATTATTATTTATTTATTTACTTTATTTTATTTAATTGATCATTAAAGATGTCATCGATTACACGACAAGCTCGTAGGCGTGGTAGGGGTCCCATGCTCGCATGACATGCGAAGACATTGTGCGGGAAGAGTCAGTTCCAGAAGGGAATCAGGCAGGTCCTCCTGAACAACCGATTGACCCTAACTAAGACATTTTGGTTGCACTTAAGAACTTGATAGGAATAGTTCAGGATAGACTCCCAACAGTAGATCATCAAGCAAAGCACCATATTTTTGAGTCATAGATCTGTAGCTAGGGAGCGGAGTAAGACTCCACCTCCTAACCATATAGAGGCTTAGGCTAAGCATGAGCCTGATTCAGTCCATCTACTTGAGGCACCTCTAGTTGTGGCACCAATAATTTTAGAGAGAGCACCCCGTGATCCCGAGGATCAAATCAGAGAAATTTTACATCTTCAGCCACCATCATTGGCAGGATCTACCGTTGGGGTAGAGGCTGAAGCTTGGCTATTGAGTCTAGAATGGTGCTTTGGATTGTGTCCCTATGAGAGAAATTTGAAGGCACGGATTGCTATTCACCTTTTCAGAGGGACAACTTCCACATGGTGGAGGCAAGAGGAGTATAAGAATGACATAGTTATGGACACCATCATTTGGGACATATTTACGGAGAGATTCAGAGACAGATACCTATTAGAGCACTTTAGGCAGTGCAGAATTGATGAGGTTCACGACCATCAATAAAAGGTTCTTTCAGTGTTGCAGTATGAGAGAAATTTCTTCGAGATAATACCCTATGTTGATTACTTGAAGGACGATAAGCTACTCATCAACTGGTTTATTAGGGGATTGAATGTTGGTATAGCAGGACCAGTTAGGATGGCAGCTCTAGGAAGCCTTCGGGTTGCTCTAGAGAAGGCCTTGTTATCAAAAGAGATTTAGGGTAGACCTCAAGACATGCGAGACTGGTAGCAGAACTGAAACCCTATACCTCAGTCTTTTGGGTTCCAGAAACCCCATTGGAAGGGTAATCACAGCTATTCATCGAGGTCCTTCAAACCCCCTCCTCCACAATAGCCACAACAAAATCAAAGGCAAAGGCCTCCACAAGGTCAGCAAGGCTTTAAGCCCAAGCAGTGGCAGACACAGGGTCCTAGGTTTGATCAATGACCATAGGTTCCATACACACCTCTAACACGGACTCAGTAGTCCTCTAGGGGTGGTTACAATGGATTGAGCAGGATAGGAGGACAGGCATACTCTAGGCCATAGGGTGTTCAATTTCAGACACGTGGTACTTGTTTCACTTGTGGAGCCATGGGACACATGGCAAGAGAGTGTCCACAGGGTCAGATGGTAGGCAGTCAGTGGATGGCAGGTTCAGAACCTACAGTTGGGGACATGGGTAAGTCCCACAGAGTCTTTGTAGCGGTTGACAACCACCAAGAAGAACATCAGGCCACAGTCATAGAGGCTGCAGGTATGATCAGAGGTAGCAATGTTTCTATCTTGTTTGATTTAGGAGCTACATATTCTTTTATATCTCCATTGGTTGTGGAGCATTGTGGGCTAGTGGCAACTAGGCAAGGAGTTAGTTGGGAAGTGGAGTTGGCTTCAGGAGCTAGAGTGTCCGTTGAATTAGTGGTTAGGGATTGTCAGCTTCAGATCAAGAGTAAAACCACCTTAGTAGACCTTCAAGTCACACCACTAGGATCTTATGGCATTGTTCTTGGCATGGATTGGCTATACGGCCATAGAGCCAAGATGGATTGTCACTAGAAAAAGATCGAGTGTGTGGATGATCATGGTACTTCCATAGTAATTTCAAGGATTCAGAGACCCGTATCACTTCCTATGATTTCCACTATGCAACTTAAGCGGAGCATGCAAAAGGGATGCCAATTATTTGCCATCACCATTAGTGATAGAGAAGAAGAGGATGAGAAGGAACCTTCCCTAGACGATCATCCTATCCTTAAGGAATTTACAGACGTGTTTCCCTCCGAGCTACCTGGTATGCCACCTAGTAGAGAGATTGATTTTCACATAGATCTTGTACCAAGAGCTGAGCCAGTTTTGAGAGCACCATATAGGATGACCACTAATGAGCTTAATGAGCTCAAGATGTAACTTGAGGAACTCTTAGAGAAAGGTCACATTCATCCTAGCATCTCCCCTTGGGGCGCACCAGTCATCTTCGTAAAGAAGAAGGACAACTCCCTTCGATTATGTATGGAT
This sequence comes from Cryptomeria japonica, assembly GCF_030272615.1. Lineage (NCBI taxonomy): Eukaryota > Viridiplantae > Streptophyta > Pinopsida > Cupressales > Cupressaceae > Cryptomeria > Cryptomeria japonica. The sequence goes on from NC_081412.1 coordinate 152,320,903, forward strand.
TACAGACATTTGAACAAAGTGACCATCAAGAACCGATACCCTTTGCCCAGGATCGACAACTTATTTGATCAGCTTCAGGGTGCCAAAGTATTTTCTAAGATAGATCTGAAGTCAGGGTACCATCAGTTGAAGATAGTAGAGAGCAATATCTACAAGACTTCTTTTTGTACTAGGTATGGCTGTAATACCCTAAAAATGGTCATCTAAACCATGGGCCCCTAATCTTAACAAAATCACCAAGGTCCTAACCAAAGGCAATTAAATCAACTTTGAGCACATTAATTTATTCTTTAATCATCACGTCACATGGAAAATCAATTATTTTATATTAATTAAATATTTATTTAATTAATTAAATAGCTCCAAGTAAATCATTTTGATCAATTATCCTATTTAATTTATTAAATATCCTAGCATATTTAATTAATTAATAAATTTTCCTTTAATCATAAAAAAAAAAAAAATTATTACAAAAGAGGAATTAATTGCAAAGCAAGAGTTAAATTGAAAATAAAATAAAAGAATTGAATTGAGAGAAATCAAACTTGAGATATTCTTCTAAATTGAGATAACTTGAAATCAGAAAAGCAATTAAAGGAATTTAATCATTCTCTAAAATTGGAACTCAAAGCTTTGGAGAAAAAGAAGTTCAGTTGCATTTAAAAGACTCTTTTCTTGAATAAATAAAAGAATTACTTATTTTTATCACAAATGCATGGAATTAATTAAATCTTATTTCTAATGCAACTTGAACATATTATTTGAATGCATTTCAACTAAACTATAATTGGAATCTATCTCAAGGTTAATTGAATCTGATTTCTCAATTATTTCAATTAATCCTAAATTGTGCTTTTCCTTGATCTCTCTTGTAATCCTCTATGAATTCAGCCTTCAGCTCTCATTCAAAACACCCTGGAGATTTGTTATTACACACTTTTCACTCTGGAATCATTGAATATATTGTGCTTGCTTTTTGAGATTATTGCATCTTAGTTTAATTTTTTTTGCATATTTTCATGATTGCTTGAATCTTTCATCCATCTTGCATCTATTTAGCTTAATCTCATACTCATATAGATTAAATCCTTCATCTTAGTGTAGTCTTGTCACTGGTATTTCTTATACTAATCTAAGAGGAATCTTATACTCACATCTTTTGGAAGGCAATTAGTCGATTTGTTATGGTTTTCATATTTATGCTTATATCTGTCTAACCATACATGTAATGACTTAATTGAAGTGTTGTGTCTTGCAGCTATCAGACTTATTTCACTTTTTCACACACACATCTCTGGCGCCCACCGTGGGGTAGAAGACTACTTTTTTTTCGGCCTCCAAGACTAACTATTTATTTATTTTTATTTTTTTCAGATTTTTTTTTCCATACAGTTTTTGCGTATTATTGTATGACATTTCCTATATGCCAGAATGACAAACTACCATTATCATACGATCCTGTATGAATTATCGTATGAGTCAATGAGATTTGTCATATGATTCTGTATTTTTTTTGGTCAAAAAGAAAAATTCATTCTTCAGGTTTTCTGATCAATTTTGATTACACTAACACTGACCCTAGCTGGTTATCTATTTATCTGAAGAATTTTCATAGCCTAATCAATTTTTTGCAGAATGCTTGTCGAAGAATATGCTTTTCACACAAAGACAATATGACTATGGATTCGTTGTCTTTGCAGGTTGCCTGGGGAGATTCAAGCAAACATTGTGTATTCATTAAATTCATTTTTAGGCACCTAACTTACTATCTGGTTAAAGAACAAATCTATGTTTTGTGTTTTAAGAAAATTATGAGAGGTAGGAGACTATGCTCTTATCTTTATAGAATCAGAAATCCAAACCCTTGAGGTGTTTTCTTTAAGTTTGAGATTTGTATATCTTTTGTGGGCCTGCCCTCCTGAGGAGCTAATAACTCTATAACCATTACGGCTGGTGAGAGGGGAACAACCCAAGTGGGAACAGCTAAATGCCAAGTACTCCAACCCACTATAAAATAAATGTGATTTGATGAAAATCAAGTCAACGACAGTGCTCGGGAATAGCTCTCCTCTATACCATTGGGTATATTAAACCTTGGTTTTCAAGGATGGGAAACCTCTTAATTGAGTTTATACCTCGACGCGCTGAATGGATCCCTTACTAGTTCCAATTAAAATTAGAAGCTACCTGGTTCACCTCCGAAAGGGGGGATAATCTTTGTGCAAGAGAGATAGTAACTCTCCCAAGGTACTTGTCATTTCATGCCCCCATTAGCATTTGGAGTCGGCTAATACGGTGTTGAGAATCCATTGTGTGAGACTTAGTAGGCGTATTATGATTAGCTATTAGGTGTGTACTTGAGTCTAAAAGAAAAGTTTTTCTTCTCTCACCAAATTTCATAGGGTTTGCATGTTGTGATTGGAGTTATTATTCATATTACATTTTTTCTATGTTTTCATCCCTCAAAACTAAAACTGGAATACAAAAACTAGAGAAAACAAGAAAAAAATCAGTGATCAAAAACTCTGTCTGTGTCAAAACTAGTCTATCCTAAGTCAAAAACTTTGTCCATGTCAAAAATAGTCTATCCTAGCTGAAACTCTGGCCAAAACTAGTCTATCCTAGTCAAAACTTTGTCCATGTCACAAACTAGTATACCTTAGCTGTCAAAAACTTAGTCCACCCCTAAACTACTCATCATCAGTCAGTGATCAAAAACTCAGTTCATCTCAAATCTAGTCATACTCAGTCATTAAAAACCCAAAATTTTGCCTCTGTCCAGAAAAGAGTCATACAAGGCTTCTTATTTATCATCCTGGTTCATATTTTGTGTCGTACAAAATTCCATCAGTCCTAACAGTCTGTTGTTTGAGCTTTCATCTTGTGTCGTACGAGTCCTGATTGTTTATCGTCCGGTTCTGAGAATTGTCATTTTACCTTACATCCTGTGTTGTATGATAAACTTTTGCACTAAATAGTCTATCATTCCAGACATACCCATCTGTCATATGGTACTAGGAAGCAACTCGTACAAAACACTATTGTCATTGTCTTGAAGCTAGCATACTGTCGTCTAGTCCTGCAAAACCTGTCATATGGATCTCTAATTTTTGTTAGTCCAGAATAGTCAAACTTGCTTAAAATAGTCTACAACAAGCACTAAACTTGCTTAAAATAGTCTACAACAAATTCAAGATCTCAATAGGGAAATATATGACATTCAAGCTCAACAAAAGGATTCAATGACCCCTCTTGAGATAAAATTTCATGATATCAAGAACACTAGACTTCAAGAAATGCTAAAACAATTACATAAGTTGGATCATAAAGTAATTGGAAATCCAAATCCAAATCTCATACAAGATTACAAGGTATCTTCACCAAGACAAAAAGATAGACAATTTACACCTTTGGGGCAATCTATTGAGTCTGCTTTGGAAGAGATTCTTAAGAACAATCTTATCATATTACCTAAAAAGACCACATGGAGACGTGAAATCTTGAGTAAATACTATGCATACCATAGACATAACAAACATAAGACTTCACATTGCCTGAAATTAAAACATAAAATTCAAGACCTCCTTGATGAGGGTGTCATTGAAATTGAAGATCCTAATGACTCACCTAAAGAAAAAGAAGGAACTATTTCCAAGCATGGTCAAAATTATGAACCTCTGTCTAGCAATGGCTCACATGTAGCCTACATCTCTTCCATGATGCCGCTATCTTCTAAGACTTCTCAACAATAGTCCATATCATATACATCAAATAATGAACCTTATGATGAAATTTTTCATGTTCATCCTCCAAGGCTATCTCAAGGGCCATCCTATCCAATGGTTGAAAAAGATCTTACCTCCCTAGAATCCCATGAGGATCCCATTATACCTTTCCATTTCTTCCAAGATGATCCCCTTCCATCTCAAGAGCAAAGCATACTTCTTAAGAAAGATCATGATGCCTCTTCTATCTTTTCAAACGATCGTATTCAAAATGAAGAGTCAAATACTCTATCCAATGGTCCTCTTCCATAGAAAGATCAAAGTATACCTTTATCTCCTTGTCATAATCCTCCACATTCACCTCAAGGATCCATCATGCCTAAAAAGCCCTCTCATGATCCTATAAGTCAAAATATTTATAAATGTAAAGGTGTAGACCTTCACAAGCAAGAACTCATCCATGTTAAAGACAATATTAAGGGTCATGGTCTCAGTGACATTCCTCAAAATGTTGGTATCCCTGCTAAACCAAAATCTAGGTACATGCCTTCCCCTTCACCTCTTCCATCCATTTTAGGACCCTATATTCCTCCATCCCTTGTGCAGGATCAACAAAGGTGTACATATTCACATACCTTCCATCCATCTAGAAGGACACAAAGGCCCACTGAGAAAAAGAAAGAAAAATCAAAAGCTATATCAGTTCCTAAGGCACTTGTAGAAGCAATGCATTCTAAGAAAATACAAAAGCATGAAAAGTCAAAAACCATGTGGATCCCTAAGTGTCTCCTTGAAGCACAACAGTCTAAAGAAAAATCCAAATCAACAACCAAGATTGTTGTTCCTCCATCCAAACCTTCCAAATATATTTCTCCATCACCTCCTTCATCTATTTTGGAACCTTATGTCCCAAAGTCCCTAATTGTTCCTCCATCCAAATCTCAAAATTTGGGATCCACTTTTCCTCCATCAATCCACCATCCCTCATGATGTGTGCCAATGGTGATACTGCAAACGTTTCCATTCGCTCATGCACCAAAATTTCAATATCTGATCCATTATCCAACACCTCCTTTTCATCCTTCCATACCCCTTATCCAATCCTTTACATAGAAATTTACCCTAGTTTCATTGCAAAATCCAAAAACTAAGGAAATCAACATTGGAGATGTTGGCCAGGTACACTTAGTTGAGTCCTTCTTGGAAAGACATCTTTATGTTGGACCAATGAACTACCTACACAAAATTCCTTGACCCTATGAACAACATGCACCTTCAATGATATCATATCTAAGGGTTGGGTTAGTTTCGGTTTTTCTTTTTGCATTGCATACGATTTTCTTAAAAGCACTACATCACATATAGTTTCTTTTTCAAATGCATCTCATTCATACAATTTCTACATTTGCATATAGAAACATCAATAAAACAAGGCAATTGTCCAAGTTTATCATTTGTTTGCATTCAAGACAAACAAGGGTTGTCTACTTTCTTAGATATTTAGACATGAAGTCCTTGAGGTCATAAGGTCGTTCATTGTCAACATTACCCTATGATGATGCTTTACTTATGGTTGGGTAGTGATTTCACTATTTGAGACTTGTTAACCCAAAATCTATTAACTCATTTGCACTCACATGGGCAAAAGAAGATCAAAGTTTCAAGAACCAATGGGAAAGTTTTCTACATCTCCATTTGTAAATCCTAGTCACTAAGTGTGTTAATTTGGATGTTCCAAGGGACTTTAAGGATCGATTGACCACTTATCTATGTAATGTTTTGTACCTCCAATTCAATTGGTGTATTACAAAGTGGTAAACAAACACGTTTATCCTTGTTCGAATAGGAAATGCATCTTCATCATGCATATTGCATTAATATAGGTCATGTCAAAAAAAGCATTGTCTCCACATGCATTCTGCAGATCGTCATGTCATATAGGTTTGTATACTGGGGGCATAGCTGAGAAAATCCTAAAAAAAGTCATAAAAGGTCCTGAATAAACTTCTAAAAATCATAAAATGTCTTGGAAAAAATCCTAAAAATAAAAAACCCACAAAATAAATAAAAAAATTAAAAATCCAAAGCAAGAAAGCATAAACTATCCCTCAAACCAAATCAACCACTAACAAACTCTCAAAGTCTGCAATCAAACTTATCGTATGTCTTGTTAATCAATCTATCAAACTCTATCAAATATCAACATGTCTTATATAGGGAAGGGTACACTCGAAACCAGATAGATCAGTCTTATATGGGGTACTTACTCTTTGAAACTAGACATTCCTATCACTGAACAAATCAAAATGATGACATAGATTAGTTTGGTTCTTGGATTTGGTCTGGGTTAGTCTTATCTCCTGTACTGAATTCATGCATCTTTGCTATCACTTGAACATATATTTTAGTCGCTTTTGTGACACTTTGGTTCGTTGGAACCCTCATGGCTGGAAACTGATCAATGTCCTAGTCTTAGGTTAATCAAAAGAGCACATTACATGTCCTAAGCAGTATCAACCAAGTCAACTTTATGTAAGTGATACCCGGTCATCTACTTCGAGTCAGTCACCTGTCTCCTGACTACTGAAGAGTTTTATCACTAAGTATACAAGCAAAACAACATTACTGAAAACAAACACTAAACAGTTTGAGCTATGCATGAAATTTTCTTTGTGTGTTGTCTTTTATATTGGTTTTCAATTATTATCCCTCTAAGTAACTCGAGGAAGTCTATCTTGACTAAGAGGAGCAAGGATTGGGGGCATAATATTTTCTTTGTTTTCTGCTTGTAGGAATGATTCTGATGATCTAGAAATATCTAATAAGTTGAGTGTCTATGATAAGAGCCTTCACATCAAGGTGACATTGCCACACATACCTTGACTCCACTTATTTCTATGCTACAGGGAGGTTCACATCATTTCTTTGTCTATTTTGAGGGAATTTATTTATGATGCAATTCGGGTCCCTGCGAAATTTGTCCAAGGATATGAATGAAAAAGGGATCATTGCGAACAAGATAATTAATATTGCACATGAAAAGAAAGGAACTCTAATCTGCCTGTTATGTTTGTTAACTCTCAGTGATGAACTTAAGCATTTCAAATCCAATGACTAGGTTTAGGTTGCATTTCATTCTATATTTTGTGAATTTAGAGTGATTTCGGCATGGTAATGATCTCTTTATCTTGTGAATGAGAGTTGGAAGCATCATCATTTCTTAGCTAAGTGATCTTTTTTTCATCATTTCTCTGATCGAGTACTTGTGTATTCAGATGTTTAGCTGCATACATTGCATTATCACTCATTTACACTTATCTTATTGCATAGAAAAAATAAAAAATTTGCATTACTAGATACTCATTTTCATCATTTATTTGCATATGAAAAGAAACAAAAACAAACATCCATATTCATTAGCATTACATCCATACTGAACATATATGCATATATATAGAATAAAGCATATAGAAAGACATCTCATAAATCGATCAACAAAAGTACAATGAAGTCAAAACAAGATCTCGTATATATAATGATCAAGTCTTAGGGTACAAAATAATTTCAACTGACATATACAATCTCCCATCAGAGCAAGAATCATAAGGGATACAAAAAATGGGTGTGTCTACAAAAAAATATAAGAGCTACACAAAAAAATCTAGCTCTCTACCTCTCCCTCATTGTCAGGTGGTGGAGGAGGTGGAGCCTGCTGACCCAGATCCTGCCTAGGTGTCTGAGCTCCCTTCGATTGAGCCATATACTAAGAATACGGTACAACCTGTTGTGCTACTAGAACTACTACACTGTAAGTCACAACATAATAGGTTGCCCAACTCATCTGATGAATAACCTCCTACCACAAACCATATCGCTCTACCTTCATCTCTACTAGCTATCAGTCTCGCTCCGCCAATTGATTTTGTGCCACTGTCAGGTGTGACTATAAACCCGCTAGGCATGCTCTCATCGACCACACTGAATCAGCCCCTTGATCCCTCCCAGGCTCTTTGCCTCCATCTCCTCCTCCACCTCCACCTCTGGCTCCACCCTACTCCTCTCTCCTCCATCTGACCTATCTAGGAGCTACTCTCTCATCCTATCCTCCACCCTCTGGCACCCTCGCTCTACTAATTCTCACCCCAACAGTCCCTAGGGATCCACCCTCTCCTCTTTGTTGCTGCCTACCACCAACTGGCACCCTGCTGCTGCTAGTGCCAGGATCGCCACCTATCCACCTCAGAGCCTCGGCTCTCAATACCTACCTCTATCCCTATCCCTATGCAGGGGCATCATCCTCAATCTACTCTATACAAGGTGCCTACTCTCCTGGATCAATAAATCTTGGGAAAGGGTGCTATTGAAACCAATCCCTATACTAAGGCAATACCCTTGCATCTGCAATATCATCTAGATAATCCCATCTTAGCCACTGTAATCCAGTCAACACCTGCATGCCTAAGGCATATGATAGCTTTGGCACCCATCCTTACCTCTTCTCATTTGCATAATGTGCATATGCAATAAACTCCTACAAGATCCACTAAGGTCTACCATACTGCCTCATCACTTGAGTAACAACAAACCGCTCGACCACTATCTGTGATCTGCCTATGAGAGGCCACATCATAAATAGGTCTCTACGAATAGCTCTCCAATCATCCCAAGGCTCCAAAGCCCTATACGGTCTCCATATCACGACTATTAGGTCATCCAGCTGTCATCTCCAATAATCGGTCTTGTCCAGATGGGGCTACGTAATATATCCATAATAGCGGTAAACAATAGGTTGTTGTGGATCTCTAGTGTCATCCAAGATCGGTCTGCATATTGGGAGGTTCTCCCAAGCCCATATCTGTAAAATCAAAACTCTTGTAGCCATACTCTTCCCCTCCCTATATACAATCTCATGCATCTCATGATACATGTGTGCCAATATATAAGAACCCCATCCTAACCTCTGGGGGTGCTCCACAAGTCTCTCCAACATCCTGCCCCATCCACATAAAAACCCCTGTTGTGTCCTATCCGGCATAAGAAAGCAGCCGATGAAACCTGCCAAGACGCAAGCCAGTGGAAAGTTCTCACTGTACCTGGTCATCATCACGTCCCAACTAATAGAACGAGTCAAAATGTTTGCATCGTGAAATACCTCTCATAGCTAGTAGCCCAGGGCGTTGTGTTGCATCATAATCTACCTTACCCCCAATAAAAGGAATACAGAGAATACTGTATACATCATCGGGAGTGATTTTCATCTCCCCAACTGGCAAATGAAATGTGTTATGCACTGAATGAAACCTCTCAACTAATGCAATGAGCATATCATGATTCACCCGGATATCAGGCAACTCAAGAAGATTAGTCAATCCACACAAATCTATATGAGCCCGATCAACATTAGATAACTGACGAACTAATGTCATAGTCAGTGGATACACACATCTGAATAACACATGAGGCAATCAAACCTGCAAAAATCAAACAACGACGCATCATGAAACAATTCAAATTAGCCTATAAGAGAAGTAAAACATCATGCAAATCCAACTACATCAACTGCAAAATCAAATTTCAAGTTTGTACCTTCAAAAATGCTTATTGTTTTTCAAACAAAAAAATATCATAGAGATGGTAACTCGTACGAGTCAGGAATAGGCTTTGTATGATAAAATAGTCTGATACGACACAGGACTAGCCCTAGAATGACAAAATGGGCTCTTTTGAAGGTATTCGTACGATAGAAGGGTGTATGCAGGACGACAAAACTAGTAACTTTAAATGATAAAATAAACTTAATCAGTTTGTTGTACGAGATGGGATCTTGCCTCGCACGACAAAATGAGAAAGCCCGACTTCAACATGCCAAAAAATTGAAAAACTCAACAAAAAAATTCAAAATTGAAATGAATAACAGGCTTAAAATCGATCACTTACCATTGGCTCATAGTTCTAAGGTTGATTATGTCATCTTTGGCACTCGAATCGATGCACTTATGTGGGAACCACCATTTTTCTTCACAGAAGGCTTTTTGAATTTTCAAACTTGGAGGGTTAAAATGAATTGAAAATGACACTTTTACCCCATATATAACCAAAGCCCTAATTTTTCAACTTGCTCCGATGGACATGAAAATTGTACCCTTAGCTAATTTCCCCATCCTGATTCCATTTTCGAGATCAAAATCAAAATTCAAGATCATTCTACTAGTCAATTTCCAAAATTTGGACCACTTAGCGCTTTTCCTTAAAAACCTCAATCTTTCTTCAATTTGCGCTCAATTTCTCATGAATCAACATTGAATCTCAATTTTATTCTACAAATCAACTTTGCGCTCAATTTCTCATCAAGCCAAATTTTCAAATATTCTTCTAACTCAATTTTTGTGCTTAAATAATTATCATCGCTAAAAAATTGCCTAATCATCATGAACCCTCGCTATCTTTCGATTTCGCTTCTGAGGGGGCATACTGATGACCTCATGACCTCACATCCTCAAAGTTGAGAAAAATCTCAAATCTTCATCAAAAGTCGAGCAAAATCTTTTTCAACTAATGAAAATCAAACAAATTCTTATCGCTAAGGGGCATCTCAGCTTCATCGCTTCATATCAAGTTGAGATCTCTCGGTCATCTGAATCAAATCAATTGCTAGGGGCATATCAGTTTCATTGCTTCAAATCAAACTAATATTTGTCTTCATCTGAATCAATCTCTTAGCGTTAATCAGTTCCATTGCTTTTCATCAAGATGATTATTTGTTTAAACTCGATCAAAAGTTTAAAGAGCATCTTTGATCACATGCTCAATCTAAGCAGGTGTTCTGTTTCATCGCTTCAAAACAAGCTAAATAGTTTATCTTCAATCATCGTGTCTTGATCCATCAAGTTCAAGACCGATTTTATCTTTTCTCGCTGTGTCTAGTTCAATCAAGTTCTAGATCAGTAAGATCCGCTTCTTGATCAATCAAGCTCAAGTTCAATATCTTTTCTCTGTATCATTCCTAGTTCAATCAAGTTCGGGATCGATATCGCTTTAATCAACTATGTTTAGCTTCATCGCTTCAAATCAAACTAAACACCTCACTTTTCATCTGGTTCGTGATCAATCAAGTTCAGAACCGATATCTCCTAGATATCAACTATTCTTTGAACCAACGCGTTGCTCGCACATTAATTCAAAGAGGGGAAAATGTAATACCCTAAAAATGGTCATCTAAACCATGGGCCCCTAATCTTGACAACATCACCAAGGTCCTAACCAAAGGCAATTAAATCAACTTTGAGCACATTAATTAATTCTTTAATCATCAAATGTCACATGGCAAATCAATTATTCTATATTAATTAAATATTTATTTAGTTAATTAAATCACTCCAAGTAAATTAGTTTGATCAAGTATCCTGTTTAATTTATTAAATATCCTAGCATATTTAATTAATTAATAAATTTTCCATTAATCATGAAAAAGGAATTAATTTATTACAAAAGAGGAATTAATTGCAAAGCAAGAGTTAAATTGAAAATAAAATAAAAGAATTAAATTGAGAGAAATCAAACTTGAGATATTCTTCTAAATTGAGATAACTTGAAATCAGAAAAGCTAGTAAAAGGAATTTAATCATTCTCTAAAATTGGAACTCAAAGCTTTTGAGAAAAAGAAGTTCAGTTGCATTTAAAAGACTCTTTTTCTTGAATAAATTAAAGAATTACCTATTTTTATCACAAATGCATGGAATTAATTAAATCTTATTTCTAATGCAACTTGAACTTCTTATCTGAATGCATTTAAATTAAACTATAATTGGAATCTATCTCAAGGTTAACTGAATCTAATTTCTCAATTATTTTAATTAATCCTAAATTGTGTTTTTTCTTGATATCTCTTGTAATTCTCTATAAATTCAGCCTTCAGCTCTCATTCAAAATACCCTGGAGATTTGTTATTACACACTTTTCACTCTGGAGTCATTGAATATATTGTGCTTGCTTTGTGAGATTATTCCATCTTAGTTTAATTTCTTTATGCATATTTTCATGATTGCTTGAATCCATATTGCTTGAATCTTTCATCCATCTCACATCCATTTATCTTAATCTCATACTCATATAGATTAAATCCTTCATCTTGGTGTAGTCTAGTCACTGGTATTGCTTATACTAATCTGGGAGCAATCTTATAGTCGCATCTTTTAGAAGACAATTAGTTGATTTGTTATGGTTTTCATATTCATGCTTATATCTATCTAACTATACATGTAATGACTTAATTGAAGTGTTGTGTCTTGTAGCTATCAGACTTGTTTCACTTTTTCACACACAATGGCCACTATGAGTTCACCGTGGTTCCATTTGGTCTTACGAATGCTCCAGCTATATTCATGAGTCTCATGAATGGGGTATTCCTTAGTTTCCTTAACTGATTTGTGATTGTGTTCCTTGATGACATATTGATATATTCTCAGAATGAGAAGGAGCACGAGGAGCACTTGAGGCAGGTATTGCAGTGCTTGAGAGACAATCAGTTTTATGGCAATTTGTCGAAGTGTGCATTCTTTAGATCATAGGTCAAATATCTAGGACATGTTATATTCAGTGATGGGATCTCAGTTGACCCATCAAAGATTAGAGCTATTATGGATTGGCCAGGGCCAACTAATGTGACAGAAGTCGGGAGTTTCATGGGTCTAGCAGGGTACTACAGATGCTTCGTTGAGGGGTTCTCTAGGGTTGCACATCCTATTACATCTCTTCAACAAAAGGGAAAGAAATTTGAGTGGATAGAAAAGTGTGAGAGGGCCTTTCAGGAACTCAAAAAGGTGCTTACTTCATGGTATGTACATATGCTTCTTTAAATGTTTAGGAGTAGTCCTTATGCAGGAGGGTCGAGCTATAGCATATGAGTCTAGAAAACTTAATACTCACAAGCTTAACTACCCTACTCATGACCTTGAGCTTGCAGCATTGGTGCACACACTTGTGAGGTGGAGACACTTTCTTTTGGGTCACCATTTTGAGCTTCATTCAGATCATCAAAGCTTGTAGTACATATTTACTCATCCTAATATTAATCCTCGTCAGAGAGAATGGATGGAGTTTTTATGTGAGTATGATTTTGATGTTCACTACATCAAGGGGAAATAAAACGTAGTTGTACTAGTAGCTCGATGCCTTGAGTGTCAGAGAGTCAAGGTGGAGCACTACCATCCAAGTGGGTTGCTCTAGTCTCATGCGATACCAGAGTGGAAGAGGGATACTATATCGATGGATTTCATCATTGGTCTTCCTATGTCATCACGTCATCATGGTGCCATCATGGTCACAGTTGACAAGTTGACCAAAGCGGCCTACTTTTCACCAGTTCAGACCACCTTCACAGCACTAGTAGTGGCACAGGTATTCTTGCGAAATATTTTCAGACTTCATGGCACTCCATGCAAGATTATTTTAGTCAGAGATTCCCTCTTCACTTCTTCCTTTTGGAAGGCATTACAGGAAGCGATGGGTACCAGACTCAACTTTAGCACAACCTATCATCCGAAAATGGATGGACAGATAGAGAGGGTAAACTAGGTGTTAGAATACATGCTCTGTATGTATGTCATGGATCATCAGACCAGATGGGAAGAGTACCTTCCTTTGGTAGAGTTTGCCTATAATAATGGGCATCACACTTCTTTGGGGATGCCACCTTTTTAGGATTTGTATGACAGACCATGTAGGACACCTTTGAGTTGGGACCGCATTGAGGATATAGTAGCTATTGGTCCTTAGATAGTTCGTGATATGGAGCAGAAAGTGGATTTGATTGGACAATGCCTTAGAGAGGCACATGATAGACAAAAGAAGTATGCAAATGCGAAGAGGATAGATCGTAGCTTCATGGTTGGGGATAGAGTCTTCTTTAGAGTGCAGCTGCATAAGAGTACAATCTATTATAGAAAGGGTTCTAAGCTCGTACCTCACTTTGTTGGGCCATTTGAGATCCTTGAGAGGATAGGACCAATTGCATATTATCTAGCTTTTCCACCTAACTTGTCACACATCCACAATGTGTTTCATGAATCAGTTCTAAGGAAATATATTTATGATGAGTCTCATATTCTAGATTGGGATGCCTTCCAGGTGGATTCAAACAGGCAGCTAGCTTCGGAGCCCATTTGCATTTTGGCTCACTAGATGTTGGCTCTTTGAGACTGAGGGTCTAGTGGGATTGTTATGATGAGGTTATGACATCATGGGAGGATGCAACATGGATGAGGTCTCATTACCCCCATCTTTTTGATGAACTCTAGGAGGAATTTAATGCCTAGAGGGGAAGGGTGTGAGGCCCTACCCTGAGCCGTCATAGCATTGCAGTTATTTCTCATGTTTTGGACCTATTATTGATACTTTATTTTGATGTATTATGGACATAGATTCTATATGATCAAGTGATTGGATAACATTGATACAGTGTATGTCATTCATCTCTGATTTGTAGTACTTTATTTTGACGCTAGAAATTATCGATGCATGCTTTATAAATGATTCAATTTCATGATGATTATGATGATGCCATTGAGTAGAATATTTTATGTGTATTTCATTGTATAATTGGAAACTTGGCTAGTATAATTGAAATTGTATGTAAATATCTGAAATGTACTCTTTTCATATGTTAATATTATATGTGATTATTGGGATTACTAATGTGCAAAGTGAGATGTGCAGGAAAACTAATCCATGTGACCATGGAAACTATTCGGAGAATCAAGCTAAACCTATGTGCGTTTGTGAAGCCAAGGGTTGTCTATTTGGAGAGACAACACCTCATGTGTAATGTGTTTTATTTGTAAATGTTTATGCTTGAAAGTATGTTTAAATTGAATTTGTTAAATTTATTAATTCCAAAAAAAGAGACATTGCCATGTGTATTTAAGTATTGTGTAATTGTGTGGTGTCACTTGACATGTATTGTGATGTGAGCTGGCAGTGACATGTACCTTGGAGGTAATTTGTTTAACCAATGCAATTTTCCAAAATATCTTAGTATGGTCCCAAGAAAGTCTTGGATAGAGAGCCATTAGAAAGGCCAACTCAAGGTTGACCTGTAGGTAAACTTTGGGTGAGTTTATAGAGGGTTAAACTAACTCCTAAGGTCAGGTTAGGGACATTTTTAAAGGTCCATATGTTATACCTATGGGTAAAGGCCAATTTTAGCCATGTGTCCACTCGCTGGTGACTGTCAAGTCACCTCAAAAGTTGACATTTTCAAGATGGCCGAATTTCACCTTTTGAGGATCTCACCTAGGTTAGACAACCTTCCAATCGAGTGATATTTCCTCTTCCCCATTTTTCCTTTACCTTTTTGGGTTCCCTTGTTTAGAGAGCTTGTAAGATGTTAGGAAGACCAACCTATGAAAATCTCTCACCCTTTCCAAGAGGATTGGAAAGAGTGAGGAGAGTCTTCTTAGGGAAAGGTTTGAGATGGAGATTTTTGATCACCCACTCTCCATTTTTGGAGATAGAGAATTAGTTAATTCTGATACTTAATGTAAAGTACAGATGCCAATAGCTAACAAGATGAGAGGGGGGGTGAATCATACAAACTTAAACTTCCATAAAATCAACAGATTCAACCTCGATAACTTATACTTCAGCAACTTAACCAAAAACTGCTAAACATGCAAACTTATGAAAACATAATCATAATAACACTCATAACACCAGATTTAACGTGGAAACCCAAATAGGGAAAAACCACTATGGGATTTCAGACCCACTAAGAAATATACTCTTCTAGAGTATGCTCGGTTAAAAGAAAATCCTGTTAAAGATTACAAACACATTACTAGATGTGACCCAGTTAAGGGATTTCCCTCAGATCTGTTAGGATCTTCATTTTTTTAGAAGTGACCTTGTTAAAGGATTTCAAACACTCATTTAGAATGTTACCTTGCTAGAGGGTTTACATATAAGACTGTTAAGTTCACTCGGTTAAGACATTTTCTGTCACTTACAAAATAACAGTAATAAAAATCTATCTGCAACTTCACATCTAAAATGCCAAAGCAGATTCTTATTTGCTCAAAACAATCTAGTCATAGGACTTATCTTGTCCCTCTGCTAGGCTCTCTACTCTATTATTCAAACAGGTCTTCAAGCTTCTATGCTCGGTAATCACTATGTAGCATCCCTGTGCATACACTTGCCTGCATACATTGTTTATCAACAATTCCTTATTTATAAACAATTGCTAACCGCTAAATCTCCTTGATCACATTTCCCATGATCAATATTAGTCATCAGATCTTCAAACTTGACCAGGTTCAATGTATCCTTCTGATCTGAAAATGTTTTACCTTACCTCGAGACTTGCATTCCTATCTTGGAACTTTCACAAGGTTATTGCGGTTCAATCTGCACTGTAGATCTTCCTACCGATTTTCCTTTGCCATAGATCCTTAACAAACTTCATGCACGGCATACCAATCATTTATATATCTCCAACTAATCATTGTCCTTCATTAAATAATGCTTTTATCCATCCAATGCGCACTGTCATAACTCGGTTGCAACTCGGTAAATACTAAAATTTACTTGGTAGACATTTCGCCTTCATTAAACGATATCGATAACCTTAGGGTTTACCGACTAGGTTCTTTGCTCGGTTGCATACTATAGTATTAACCTTACAATCAACAATATATGTAGGATATTAAAACAATCTAAACATCATGATCTCATCATTGTCTAACTCGGTAATAGTTGCCCATTGAATAACTTATTCCTCCCTTTATTCGTCACATTCTTTCTATGTCTTTTACCAACATATTAATTCTTTTCTAATCAATCTTCTCAAGATATGGCAACATCATACTGAATCAGATAATCAATTTCTTGACATCAATGACAAAATAATGTTATAAAGATAGTTATTAACCTTCTTCAATTATATCAATAATCTTCAACAACCTTCTCAATATCCTTATTCAATATCAACAATCTTTCTTACTGTAATGCCAACAATCTCCCCCTTTGGCATTGATGGAAAAACCAACAATTAAATGGTAATACCAACAAGATATTCAAATTGATTCAGATTCAGATTGATGTTAGACTTCTCCTATTATCCTTGATCTATTGTCTTCTAAAGTCTTCTCCATTTTTCATTAGGCTTCTAAGCTATTGACTTGCATTTACTTGCATTTAGTCTTTTCTATGTTATAGTAATCTCCCCCTATCATTAGTCTTCTATTATTTCCATCATTCAGGGCTTTACCATGTAGTCAACCATTTAGTCTTTCAACCATTTAGTCTTCTCCCCCTTTGACAATAATGCCAAAAAGTAAAAGAACTAAATCATGATTTCTTCCTCTGTGAAGTGATTTGCCTTGTTGTGTAACATCTCAGTCTTGGTTAGATCAACTTGTCTCTATTCACTTTTTCCTGCACAACTTTAGGTGACCTCCTAAAGTGCATAAATCAACATCAATCCACACATAATATTCTATAGATTCATTGAATTGATGCTTTCACCGAACTCGGTCAGTGAGTAGAAGATAGGGATAGGAACCCTAACTTGCTTCTGAGATACTCAAAGGTGTCCCTTGGCAGTGGCTTTGTGAAGATGTCTACTAATTGCTCCTTTGAACTAATATATTCTAGCACAACTTTCTTCTCTTGAACTTCTTCTCTAAGATAGTGATACTTTATAGATATATACTTTGTCTTAGAGTGCATTACTGGATTCTTTGAAATGTTAATGGCACTAGTATTATCAGAGAATATAGTTACCGGCTCGGTAACTTTCTCATTTATACCTTCCAATAGTTGTTTGATCCATGTTATATTGGTACAATTCAATGTTGTAGCAACATATTCAGCTTCTATTGTAGACTGAGAAATACATCCTTGTTTCTTGCTAAGCCAACTTACTAGTCTTTCTCCCAAAAAGAAAGCTCCACCACTTGTGTTTTTCCTATCATCTATGTTGCCTGCCTAATCAGCATCAGTATAAACTTTTAAATCAAAATTATTCCTCTTTTCATATACTAAGCCATAATCTTCAGTGCCTCTCAGGTATCTAAAAATTCTCGATTGCTATCATATGGGTTTCCTTGGGATCTGCAAAGAATCTTGCTACAATACCTACTACATGTACTATATCTGGTCTACTATGCACAACATATTGCAATTTTCCAATCATAGATCGGTAAAGTGTCTCATCAGCAAATGCAAATTCATCATTCTTTGATAATTTACAGTTAGTAGTCATAGGAGTACTTACTGGTTTAGAATCCTCCATTCCAAATTTCTTCAAGATTTCCTTTATGTACTTGGATTGAGTAATGAAAATCTCATCTTTCATTTGCAATATCTATAAACCTATAAAATACTTTATCTCACCAATTAGTGACATCTCAAATTCTTTGCACATTTCATTTCCAAAGTTCTTGCATAAGGAGTCATTACCACAAAATATAATGTCATCAACAAATATGGCTGAGATCAGTATTCCATTGTCCTCATCTTTCTTCATGTACATATTGGTGTTTTCACTTGTCCTTATAAAACCAATCTTGATTAAATAAGAGTGCAATCTTTCATATCATGCTCTAGGTGCTTGTTTTAGACCATATAAGGCTTTGTTCAGTTTGCATACCTGATCTTTACTCATGTCTTCAACAAATCTTTCAGGTTGTTCAATGAAAACTTCTTCTTCTAGTATACCATTCAAAAATGTAGATTTAACATCCATTTGATATACCTTGAAATTTTTGAAAGCAACATATGCCAACAATGTTCTTACTCCCTCAAGTCTAGCCACAGGTGCAAAAGTCTCACCATAATCTATTCCTTCTTCTTGAGCATAACCTTTGCAAACTAGTCTTGCTTTGTTGTGAATGACCTCACATTTTTCATTTAGCTTGTTTTTGAAAATCCACTTAGTACCGATTACATTTTTGTCCTTTGGTCTTGGGATTAGTGTCCATGTGTCATTCTTGTTGATTTGATCAATTTCTTCTGTCATAGCATTTACCCAATCTTCACTGTTAAATGCCTCTTTCACTATTCTCGGTTCAAATTCAGAAATTAGACATGTGTTCTGTCTCAATTTGTTTCTCGTCATCACTAGATCATATTTATCTCCTATAATCTAACTTGATGCATGATGTCTTCTGACATATTTGGCTAATATAGGCTCCGTAGGTTCTGTATGATCTTCTTCATTGCTCGATAACTGGACATTATCTTCATTTTCTTCAGTAGCTTTCTCGGTAGGAGTTCTCGGTTGAACATAAACAAATTCTTCATAATCTTCTGGTTCTTTGGAATTTCCTTCATCATTTCTTTCTACAAATTCATCAATTTTCACATTTGCACTTTCCACTATTTTGTTAGATGATTTGATCAGACATTTAAATGCTTTACTTCTAGAAGAATAACCAAGAAATGTTCCTTCTTCACTTTTCTGATCAAACTTTCCATTTTTGTCATCTTTGTGAACATAGCATCTACTTCCAAAGATTTTAAAGTAACTTACATTAGATTTCTTGTCATACCAGATCTCATATGGTTTCTTCATAGTTCCTTTCTTCAGTTGAACTCAGTTCAGGGTGTAAACTGCAATGCTGATTGCTTCTCTCCAAAATGTTTGAGGTACCCTTTTTTCTATCATCAGGGTTCTTGCACAATCCATAATTGATCTGTTTCTTCTCTCGGCTATCCCATTTTGTTGAGGTGTTCTCAGTGCAGATACTTGCCTCTTTATACCATGATCATTGCAGTACAAGTTAAATTCATCAGAAGTGAATTCTCCTCCTCTATCAGATCTAAGACATTTTAGTTGTCTTCCTGTTTCATTTTCAACTCTTGCCTTGTACCATTTGAACATTTGAAAAGCTTCTGATTTTTCTTTTAAAAATATGACTGACATCATCCTTGAGTAATCATGCACAAATAATATGAAATATTTATCACCATAATAGCTTTGAACTTTCATAGGACCACAAAGATCAGTGTGTACTAGATCTAAAATTCCTTTAGAAGTGTAGGACTTACTTGTAAAGCTTGATCTTGTCATCTTACCCATCTGGCATCCTCAGCACATAGCATTCTCAAGTTTTTCAAGACTCGGTAGACCTCTTACTCGGTGCTTCTTACTTATTTTGATCAGATTATCAAAATTAACATGACTGATTGCTTCTCTCCAAAATGTTTGAGGTACCCTTTTTTCTATCATCAGATTATCAGTTCAGGGTGTAAACTGCAGTGCTGATTGCTTCTCTCCAAAATGTTTGAGGTACCCTTTTTTCTATCATCAGGGTTCTTGCACAATCCATAATTGATCTGTTTCTTCTCTTGGCTATCCCATTTTGTTGAGGTGTTCTCAGTGCTGATACTTGCCTCTTTATACCATGATCATTGCAGTATAAGTTAAATTCATCAGAAGTGAATTCTCCTCCTCTATCAGATCTAAGACATTTTAGTTGTCTTCCTGTTTCATTTTCAACTCTTGCCTTGTACCATTTGAACATTTGAAAAGCTTCTGATTTTTCTTTTAAAAACATGACTGACATCATCCTTGAGTAATCATGCACAAATAATATGAAATATTTATCACCATAATAGCTTTGAACTTTCATAGGACCACAAAGATCAGTGTGTACTAGATCTAAAATTCCTTTAGAAGTGTAGGACTTACTTGTAAAGCTTGATCTTGTCATCTTACCCATCTGGCATCCTCAGCACATAGCATTCTCAAGTTTTTCAAGACTCGGTAGACCTCTTACTCGGTGCTTCTTACTTATTTTGATCAGATTATCAAAATTAACATGACTGATTGCTTCTCTCCAAAATGTTTGAGGTACCCTTTTTTCTATCATCAGATTATCAGTTCAGGGTGTAAACTGCAGTGCTGATTGCTTCTCTCCAAAATGTTTGAGGTACCCTTTTTTCTATCATCAGGGTTCTTGCACAATCCATAATTGATCTGTTTCTTCTCTTGGCTATCCCATTTTGTTGAGGTGTTCTCAGTGCTGATACTTGCCTCTTTATACCATGATCATTGCAGTATAAGTTAAATTCATCAGAAGTGAATTCTCCTCCTCTATCAGATCTAAGACATTTTAGTTGTCTTCCTGTTTCATTTTCAACTCTTGCCTTGTACCATTTGAACATTTGAAAAGCTTCTGATTTTTCTTTTAAAAACATGACTGACATCATCCTTGAGTAATCATGCACAAATAATATGAAATATTTATCACCATAATAGCTTTGAACTTTCATAGGACCACAAAGATCAGTGTGTACTAGATCTAAAATTCCTTTAGAAGTGTAGGACTTACTTGTAAAGCTTGATCTTGTCATCTTACCCATCTGGCATCCTCAGCACATAGCATTCTCAAGTTTTTCAAGACTCGGTAGACCTCTTACTCAGTGCTTCTTACTTATTTTGATCAGATTATCAAAATTAACATGACAAAACCTTTTATGCCATAACCAGGTATCATCTATCTTTGCATAAAGACACTTGTTCCTAGTTGAGTGAAGATGAAATGTATTACCTTTTGTTTGTGTCTTGGTAGCAGCTAACTTTCCATGCTTGTCATGAACTTTGACAATTCCTTTCTGAAATTCTATTTGGTATCCTGTATTGTTTAGTTGTGCTACACTCAACAAATTATATTTCAAATCTTCAACCCAGTATACATCATCACATTTAGCATTGTCAAGAAGTGTTATAGATCCTTTACCTTTTACCAGACATGGTGCATCATTACCAAATCTTACATAGCCTCCATCATAGTCTTCTAATTTAACAAACTTGTGTTTATCACATGTCATATGATGTGAGCATCCACTATCTATGATCCAAGAATCATTATTATTTATGTGAGATATCAGGGCTTTTTCTTCATACCTTTCTTCATCAGATCCATCTTTAATAGCCACATAAACAACTTCCTCAGTATCAGTTTCATCAGATTTGTCATCATTGGATTCCTCATCTACTACTAGACATGTCTTTCTATCTCTCCTTCTGAAGTCTCGGTGTCCTTTGTATTGGTTATCTTTCAGCCTATTATCTCAATATTCACTCTTTTCACTAGATTATTTGTCAGGGCAGTTAGAAGCCATATGTCCTATTTTATCACAATTGAAACATTTTAAAGGTAGCTTTCCTTTATACTTACCTTTTCCTCTCGGTAACCTTCTGGCTAATAATGCTTCAAATTCTTCTTGCTTCTTGATTTCCTCATACAGTTTGTGCACTTTTTCCATGTTCTTGCAAAATCTTTCACTTGCTCCACTATGATCCCCTTCAGAGTACTTACTCATTCTATCATTGTAATCATCATATTCACCAATATGAAAATAACTGAATGCAGATTCTACTTTATTTACCGAAGACCCACTATTATCAAAATCACTTAACTCAAATTCATGTATCTTACCAATAGTAGCATCCAAAGAAATTGGCATGTTAGGTACAGACCTCAATTCATTGATTGCAGAGACTCGAATAGCATAAGTTGGTAGAAGGGTTCTCAACAACTTACTTTTTATATCCTTTTCTTCAATAGTTCCACTTGCTCCTTTAATTTGATTGACAATCTCCTTTAGTCTTGTACTGTATTGGGTTATGTTCTCACCTTCATTCATCCTCATGGATTTACTTTTGCTCTATGAACATGTTGATCACCTCCATACATAGATATGAGCTTAGTCCACATTGCTTTTGCATCATTACAACCTTCTAGATCATTAAACTCTGAGTCGGTCAATGCTGATGTTATTTCAATCATAGCTTGAATATGTTCTTGCTTTGCATTAATCTATTCCAAGGTCATAGGGTTGGTGCTCGGTGCAATGTAATCATTCTCTAGATAATATGTTGCATATTCTCCAATTCCTATTAAATGTAGCTTCATCCTTTTCTGCCATGTGGAGAAACTTGACTTGTTTAGCTTCAGTGCATCCCTTTTATACATCTTCGGATCTTTGCTTCAAGTACCTTTAAACTTTTTCTTTTGGAGTCCAAAGCTTTGATACCAATTGTTAGTTCTGATACTTAATGTAAAGTACAGATGCCAATAGATAACAAGATGAGAGGGGGGGGTGAATCACACAAACTTAAACTTAAATAAAATCAATAGATTCAACCTCGGTAACTTATACTTCAGCAACTTAACCAAAAACTGCTAAACATGCAAACTTATGAACACATAATCATAATAACACTCATAACACCAAATTTAACATGGAAACCCAAATAGGGAAAAACCACTATGGGATTTCAGACCCACTAAGAAATATAATCTTCTAGAGTATGCTCGGTTAAAACCAAATCTTGATAAAGATTACAAACACATTACTAGATGTGACCCGGTTAAGGGATTTCCCTCAGATCTATTAGGATCTTCACTTTGTTAGAAGTGACCTTGTTAAAGGATTTCAAACACTCATTTAGAATGTTACCTTGCTAGAGGGTTTACATATAAGACTATTAAGTCCACTCAGTTAAGAGATTTTCTGTCACTTACAAAATAACAGTAATAAAAATCTATCTGCAACTTCACATCTAAAATGCCAAAGCAGATTCTTATTTGCTCAAAACAATCTAGTCATAGGACTTATCTTGTCCCTTTGTTGGGCTCTCTACTTTGTTATTCAAATAGGTCTTCAAGCTTCTATGCTCGGTAATCACCATGTAGCATCCCTGTGCATACACTTGCTCGCAACATTGTTTATCAACAATTCCTTATTTATAAACAATTGCTAACCGCTAAATCTCCTTGATCATATTTCCCATGATCAATCTTAGCCATCAGATCTTCAAACTTGACCAGGTTCAATGTATCCTTCCGATCTAAAAATGTTTTACCTTACCTCAGGACTTGCATTCCTATCTTGGAACTTTCACAAGGTTATTGCAGTTCAATCTACGCTGTAGATCTTCCTACCAATTTTCCTTTGCCATAGATCCTTAACAAACTTCATGCACGACATACCAATCATTTATACATCTCTAGCTAATCATTGTCCTTCATTAAATAATGCTTTTATCCATCCAATGCACACTATCATAACTCGGTTGCAACTCGGTAAATACTAAACTTTACTCAATAGACATTTCACCTTCATTAATCGATATTGATAACCTTAGGGTTTACCGACTAGGTTCTTTAGGGTTTACCGACTAGGTTCTTTTCTCAGTTGCATAGTATAGTATTAACCTTACAATCAACAACATATGTAGGCTATCAAAACAATCTAAACATCATGATCTCATCATTGTTTAACTCGGTAATAGTTGCCCATTGAATAACTTATTCCTCCCTTTATTCATCACATTCTTTCTGTGTCTTTTACCGACATCTTAATTCTCTTATAATCAATCTTCTCAAGATATGGCAACATCATACTGAATCAGATAATCAATTTCTTGACATCAATGACAAAATAATGTTATAAAGATAGTTATCATCCTTCTTTAGCTATATCAATAATCTTCAACAACCTTCTCAATATCCTTATTGAATATCAACAATCTTTCTTACTGTAATGCCAACAAAATTTTTGTTCAAGTTTTTTTTGTTTTTTGGAGTTGGATCTTCTAAGTATGGGGGAGGAAAGAGATTAGTGGATTGGGAAGCTCTTCTTCAACTTCTCCTCATTTCCTTTTTGTAGATTTAAGGTTGGTAGAATTATATCCTTGTAAATGCTTCTATTGTCAATGTGAAAATGATTGTATGTGCTTTTGATGTTGTTTTCTTTGTAGTTTTTGGGAAGTTCATCTTGAGTCCTTTGTGTTTTTCCTTATTTGTTGAATGATTTCTACTTTTGGGTGTTTCAAGGCCATAATCACCCTTAGGAGGGTAGAGTAGCCTTGGGGGTGAAGGGCTTTTTGACAGCCTAAGAGTGTAGAGACTCTCTTCTTGGAAGAGAGAGATACACAAGGGTTATGGGACCCTTTCTGTATTTTATTTTTATATTGTTTATGCAAAGGGGGTCATAAGGGGAGATTTTTGGTTTGTATGCCATGGGGGACACAAGGGTATTTTGGGACAAGTATATGGCTTGTGGTGGTTCTATTTTGGGAGCCTTGCAAAGGCATTGTGTTCTCCATATTGCAGATTCTCCTCTAGGTACTTGGTCCACCTTCACCCCTCAAAGAAATAGTCACTTGGTGACTTCATTTAACCTTGGTTTGGGAGTTCAAATGTTATGTCTTTCTTGTGTTGTGTTTGCATGTTTTTATCCCGTTTAGCCTTGGTTCTCCTAGCTCGGGGGTGGCTTCATGTAAGCCTAGGATGGGAGGTGGGCCTCCATGGTTACAACCTACAAATGTTATTGTAGGTTTGCTTGGGAATAAAGAATGGAGTGAAGTCTTCTTGCAAAGTTCCTTTTTAATATATTGAGTTCTGAAATTAAAGAAATGTATTTTTGACAAGCCCTCATTCGGTAGAAATGAAGAGGCTTGAGTTTGTAACCTTCCTATTTTGTGTAAAGGAAACAATGAAGAAAACAAATGTATATTTACTTGTGTAGTTCATTTCAAAGAAATAAAAGAAAATAAAAGCATTTGAGTTATTCTTTTAAATCTGTTTATTGCTTGAATAAAGTTGAAATGAAAATCTGCTTTCTGCTTTAATGCTTAAATTTGCTTTCGACATGCCTTCGCCCTACTTCACTTGCACACACACACACACACACACACAAATTTGGGTAGCTAAAATGAAACCCTAACCCAATTTCGGGTTAGGGTAAAATGAATAACAAAAAAGAAAAAGTAAAAGAAGAGAGTCAAGGATTTTGAATAAACCCTAGTTAGGGTTGAAAGATTAAAAAAAAGAGATAATAATAAAAGAAATAAAATTATAAAAGGGGGGAAAAGATTATTTTAAATTTGAAATGGGAAAAACCCATTTGATTTAAGATATTATTTTAGGTTAGTTGACCTTTTAGGGATTTTTATTGGAGATGTAAATAATTATTTAAATAGGCAATATTATACTCACGTATGGTTATTTAACTTAAGAATTTACTAATGGAAATTATATATAGTAAAATGATTAATTTTATGTTAAGAGGGTTATTTGATGTTGATTATTAAATATTTAATATTTAATGTTTTAGGGGAATTATTTCGACAATAATGTGAAGTTAATGACTAGGAAATTAATATATTTGAATTAATCAATTTTAATAGACGGATTTAAAAACATTATTTACTATCGCTCAATTAATTATCTTTGAATACTATAGGATATGTGTTAACAATATTTTAATTAATTCAAATACAATTAAATACTATTAGGAATGAATATTATCTCTTGATTAGAAAATTGAAGAATTATTTGGGGTAAATTAATTAAGTAATAAATAAAGTTGTGATGACTACTTAGGTAAAATTATTTCAGTATTAAAAATAAAAACATTATATTTGTGGAGTTAATTAAATTATTTTTAGGATCTCATTCTTTAAACGCATGAGTCCACCCTTAGTATAGACAAACTTATTTATCGCATCATTTACCGAATAACGTCTAATATTTTTGTGTTGTTTTTAAAAAAATTGTTGTTGTGTTTTTGCCCAAAAGTTTGGGCATGACAGACAAGCATTGGTAGCTTCTAGGATGGTACATGAAGAATGAACTAATAGTTAACTGATACTATGATATGAATATTCAAATGATTTAAGCTAACATAATATTAAGCTATGATAAAAATTCTAAAATTACTAATTGCTTCAAACTCAAACTCACAGATGCAAGATAAAAACTCCTAGAATGACTATAAGATTAGCTATTAGTTTTAAAATGGCTTAGGAGACCTCTTTTTATAGATTTTGAGTGCATGAGCTTAGATGGAATAGATCAACGGTCATGATTGAATCTTGCAAATTGGATGACTATGAGCAAGATGTTGAAGGTTGAGAGAAAGGGGGAAGGAGAAGACAAGTGTCACTAATCTCACCTTGATTGAGTTGAAGACTTGAGAGGATATAGGATAGTTGGAGAAGATGTAGGAATGAGAGGACAAGTGAACCCAAGTCCTCCTAAGATATAGGGATGTTGGAGATAATATAGAAGAAGGTTAGGAAATATGTGCACATACACAATATTTCATTTATTTTGGAAGTCGGAGATAAGTGGCTAATAAATTATTTATTTTATGTAATTTTGTTTAATTAATTTAGCCACATGATGGATGAGTTGGGAAAGTGGAGATGAAGTAGAGATGGAAAGATGAGTTGGAAAAGAGATTAAATAATTAATAAGACTATAGGATAGTAGATAGAGGAATAATTAAATATTTAGATATTTAATTAATAGATTAGAAGAAAAGGATATAATGAATTTAATTAATAAAATGTTTCAATTAAATTAATTAATAGGGCATGAAATGAATTAAATAAATTAATCTTTTCAAATTAACTATTTAATAGAAGAATAATTATTAAATAAATATTAAATATTTATTTAATTGCTCATAGCCATTTTTATATGTATACAATCGTCAAATATCTTGTTTTGCACACTATGTTTTGCAAGAATGCAATATACAACCACCTCCTAAGTCACCAAGAGAATTTATTTCAAGTGTGTTATGTAAAAGAGATGATGGTTACATCTATTATAAGATGATGTGTTTGAAAGGTTCTTGTGCTACATGTGGTGGTTTGCAACATTTTCCAAGATGTCTACATCTAGATAGCACACATGCAATTGGTAAGAAACTAGTATCTTTTGGAAAGTACATGACAACTACTATGCGATTAAAGATGGAAAAGAATTGAAGAGATGTGAGTTAGTGAAAAATGATATACGTGTAGCTGATTTTATGAGAACGTTTAAAGATAAACTAGTTTATGAGTACATAATGCATACACATAGAGCTCGAAGGTTAGATGAGCAATTCAAGTTATGCAAGGACACATTTTCTCTTGGTACCATTGTCTTTATAGTTGATTTTTCTAAAAATTATACACTACAACCTCAAAATGAAGTGCAATCTATGTATTACCATTCTACACAGTTTCTATTTCTGTACACATAGAATTCATGTATGAAGATGATAGCACAGAGGAGGATAGAAAGGTTGTAAGAGAGTATCACTTCTACATAAGTGATGATCGTACACATTTGTTAGAGTTTGTGCAAGGATTCTTTAAAGTTTTATATGATAGTTTAAGGGAAAGGAACATATGATACAAGAAACACATAATATGACTAGATAATTGCACCTCGCAATTCAAAAATGCAAGGATGTTTCATTGCTTGAGTAGGATACATGTGACAAGCGGTGTACATGTTTTGAATTTCACTGAGGCTAGACATGGAAAGGGAGAGCACGATGGTGCATGAGCATGCGTAAAAAGAGCCCTAGCTAAAGAAGAATTGAAGTACCAGCATGCCTAGCATAAACCTGCCCACCCGGATGCACTCATGATGTTGGTTTGTGCCCACGATGAACAAAATCAAATCTAGCATATCTTGCAACTTTGCATTGCATGCAATTGGCAGTTTTGCAGTAGGTGAAAAAATGCTACCATTTGAAAATGGCTCAGAGTCGTCAGAAACCAAGATAGGTCATTGTAGACGAGCTTCATGTGACCCTATAGGTTCAAATAGATTGATTATATGCATCCTGGATTCCAAGAAACTATCTGTCAAAGTTTGACATTTTTTGGACTCAGGGCACTTAAGAGATCGCGTCGGTAGGGTATGGCTTTCTACGTTCCGACGCATTGGGAGGCACAAAAGGAGCATCCCTAGCATAAACCTACCCACCCAAATGCACTTGTGATGTTGGTTTGTTCCCATGACAAATGGAATCAAATTTATCATATCTTGCAACTTTGCATTGCATGTCACTGACGATTTTTCCACCAGGTGAAAAAATGCTACCATTTGAAAATGGCTCTGAGTCTTCAGAAACTAAGATAGGTTATTGTAGATGAGCCTCACATGACCATATAGGTTCAAATGGATCAATCATATGCATCTTAGATTGTGAGAAACTATTTGTCAAAGTTTGACAATTTTTTGGACTCAGGGCACTTGAGAGATCGCACCAGTAGGGTATGGCTCTCGATGTTCTAGTGCATTGGGAGGCACAATAGGAGCATGCCTAGCATAAAATTTCCCACCCATATGTGCATGTGATGTTGGTTTATGCCCATGACAAAAATTTGACAACAACTGAGGAACTTTGACAACAACTGAGCAACTTTTACATCTTTTATCCAAATGACCCCAAACTTTCACAAATGACTTCAAATGATCATTAATGGTCCCAAATCACCTTATTTAGATAAAATAGATGGAAAATAAGACAAAAATCAAAATTTTACCATTGCGAGCATGAGGGTGCTCTCGCACCACTCACATTGACAAATATAAACGAAAGGAATCAAAAGCATCCAGTGATCATTACCACAGATCAAATCTGACCATTACCATTGAATTTCATTTTGATTAAGACAAGGAGTTTTGTAGGTTTAATTAAATATTTTAGAAAACTTTTCAAATCATATTCCACAATTGCAATGTTTTATATCATAGATTTTTGTTGTTTATATTCATATTATTGATTACATAAGAAAATATTCTTTTAACTTTATAAAAGGGCAGCCACCAAATACATTGAATAGTTTGAGCAAAAATTAGCCATATCAATTATAAATAATCATTTATATATATCAAAATGAACAATAATCAACACAATGAAATTATGTATGTATCGAATATGCCTATCAATATCAATGAAATGCACAATAATGAACACAATACACATTTATTGGATCGAATATCAACATTTATATATATCAAAAAATGCATATATGCCAAGTCAATAAAAGTTTTACAAAAATGTGGCATATGCCATGTCCATATCAATATACAATAAAAATGTATAATATATCTACATGTATTGGTCATTTAATGACCACAACTAACACTATACGATCTTATACTTGTGGTGGATCATCAAAATCAAGCCTCTTTGATGCAGCACATGGCTCTATAGATGGCTGCACAACCACAATTCAAAAGATAAGTTAGAATCTTTTTGTAGAAAATAGTTCACAATTATCAAATTTGATATTCATTTAGCCATAATTTCTTTGCAATTGAAATGTAGATTACCTCATCTGTTCATCTAGGATCTACTGTATTCTCCTTATCGGTCTTAGGAGTTTTCTTGAACACAAACTTCAAAGGGTCCAAGTTATGGCGAAACTGCAAAGGGGCCTATTGTAGATTAAATACAATTAATACAATGTACTAACAACTATAGATCAAAAAAACTAAAAATATACAATATAGAGAACAAAAGTGTATCAAAGCCTTAGATGCTTCTTTAGTAGACTGAGGAGTGCTCACCATTGATGGAGCAGCTGTGGCTATTATCTTACAAAAAATGATTAAAGATTAAATACAGTTAATATAATAATAAGTATTGTAGGTTAAATAAAATTAATGCAATATATAAAACAAAAGTGTACCAGAGCCTGAGATGCTTCTCCAGTATATGGAGGAGGGCTCGCCATTGATGAAGCAGCTATGGATATTTCCTGTATGAAAAATGAAGATTATAATTTATCACAAGTTCACATGTACACATGAATATAATCATCAAATCAAGAAAATAAATTAGAGATACATACCTCTGCCCTCTCTTGATCCTCGGGCATATTAGGTGTATTCAACAATTCTACAAATCCCAATGATCGGCCACTATAAATAAAATAGACAAAAAACACTAATAAATCTACAGATTCCAACTAAGACAATTTCAAACTTTTCAAAATATTGTACAATTAAAAATGTGTTCAATTACCTTCTTCCCATATTTAGGCGTCGTCGACGATTTATTCTGCTAAGGATGAGACCTAGACATGGAGGGGGTACCCTAAAATAAAAAAAATTAACACGAGATATTAATAGATAAAATTAAACATTATTTAACAAATCTAAAATTAAATGACTTGCATATTCCATCAAAAGAATACATAAAATAAGGTGTAAAGATGGTAAAAATGTGAGGAATGCAAAATGGTTAGAGAGATCAAAGCACAAAACATAAACACTAAAAAACATAAATAACTGTAATGTTGAAAAAGATGAATGATGGAGAGACCAAGCTGAAATAATTTCTTCCCTCCGAGGAGAGATAGAAGTTTCACTTTAGATTTCCCTTCAAATAGTTTTCATGCATTACATTAGAAGAAGGGGGAAAATATACTAAATTCAACCTCTAGAGAAGGAGATTGAATTCTGAGTAATATAAGAATGGTAAGTTAATCCCTTCTTCTGGAATGAGATTTGAATTGATTGAATTGTGTACTTATAACCAAGTGAAAAAATGAAAAAGATATAATTATAACTCGAGATAAGAGCGTAGGATGAAGTTGTGCACCTAGATCTGACAATAATATGTTGTCATAGAGCCGCCCTACAAATTTGAGAAAAAGTTGTCTGAACCATGGCGAAAGTGTACACAGTCCTCCGAAAAATCCGCAAAATGAAAAGGGTTTTTCCACCTTTGCAAATGGAGTCCAAATCTGAAAGTACAATTGCGCACCTACAACCTCAAGGGAGGTTGTGATAGAAATGTTGATAGAATTGTTTGTATGAAGTTGAATGTTGGAATGAATCTCCTCTTCAATGGTTGAATCCTTGACTTGAATGCAACACCTAGCCCTGAAAGGAGACTTGAGAATGCTCAATGCTGAAAAAGAATTCTTGAATGCATGATCTCATGTATTTGTGTTATGCCAAAATGAAAGGGGAAATGTGACTTATGTACTTGTCAATTAGGGTTAATTGACTAATTTTCCGTCACAAGCCGACACTAGGGGAGTTTTCTCACTTAATGCACAACCACCAAAGCATAATTGGAAAGTGTCTTGCCCCAAAATGGGGCAAGGACAAGAGTGCCACACCCCTATCCTAGGGGGGGCAAGGGTGCCATGCCCCTGTCCTGCCCTTTTTTTTTAGGATAAGATGTAGTTCAGGCAGTGCAAAGGGAAAGAAAGATGCATTTTTTAGGTGTTGAGCAAATCTTTGGTCTCTGATCAGGCCTAGGGATTTAGTTCATATGCGTGAGGACCCTAATGTGGTTGACAATTGAAAGGGTCATAATTTTATGACACTACATTTATCCCCCACTTTAGCGGGAGTATAAGCATACGCCAATACTATCGGTAAAGTACAAGGAAACAAGATTGAAAGACTTCTACCACGTCAAGGAGGTAAGATGCACCAAGCCCCCAATGGACTTAGGATCTTACAAATTTGATTGACAAAGTAAAAGGGAAGATCAAGAAGGAGAAAACCATGACTGCAAGTAGCAAGGTTCCCCTCACTATAAGTTAGGAAAAAGATACCAAAATTATGAAGCAAAGCCAAGTTCACTAAATAATTTTAAGTATCGAAAAGGAAAATATGAGCAGAGTGTATGCCCCCACGTTAAAGTGATCGCATGCACCTTATCGGGAGTGATTTCTTTAAGGTAGGATACGCCCAAGAGAGAGAGAAGAGAGAGAGCATGTTATCACAATGATTTAGCCCCCAAGTGAGCAATAAACCCAAGGATAATGTACACAAAACATGAAGCAGTTTCGCTTTCCTTGGGGTCAGTATGTCGTATGATAACTCATGTATATCATATATGTATATGTGCATATAATAATATTCATTCCCCAAAGAGAGGACACTACCTTAGAAGAAAGGGAAGAGGGATGTCTTTCGAATCAACATGAAAGAGACCGAAAGAGATCACAATTCTTTTCATCATCCTCAAGTAGACATTGAGGGAAAAATAGAAGAATGAGGATACACATAGAAGAATGGTAACAAAAGAGAAAGAAAGGAGATAGAGAGAAGATCTATAGTGCTAATATAGCTAATATAGCATGACATCCGCCTCCCGAACTTGTTGATCATTATTTTGGGAAGGTGAGCAACATGCCAGAGGAGCGACATCGAGCATGGAAGATGGAGCTATCACAATATCCAAACAAGGACTATGCTCATGTGGTAAGTCACTTTGTTCGATTCGAGGAGCTAGGATTAGGTTTGTGAAAATTTAGTTGATAAATGCTTGTCCACATCAACATATTCATAATCACTATCAGAAGAATTAGGAGTTGTATTTCCATCATGAATAACATTTTTACTCATTTATTCATCAAGATTTATAGAAAGAGGAGCATGAACATGAATAGGAGTAAAGCCATTACATGTTTTGTGCAACTTATGATTTGGAGATGTAGGCTGAACATATTGCTTAGCAGTAAAGGGAAACATGTCAACTGTTGGAGTTTTAGGAGATGGAATAGTTTGAGGGACAACTTCACAAGCTCGAGCACGATGCCTTCGTCGGCTGTCTCTCACACAACGATTTCATCAAATCTTAGTGGAAGACTGAGAAGGAGAAGGAATATTTGAAAAAGTAGGAATATTTTTCTCTTTGATAGTTGAAGGTTTCGGTTGAGGTATTTTAGGTTGTACAAGAGGAGAAGCAGGCCTCTTCTCTCTATAAGAGGAAGGAGGTGGAATTTTGCCATATAAAGGAGGAATGTTAGGTGTAGGAAGAAGACCAGGTCCATCATGAGGAGGAATATTGTTGTTCTTATTAGGAGAAGGTATAGTCACATCTATAGGAATAGGTTGAAGAATTTCCTTAGGAGGGATATTAGTTCTATCCATGAGGGGAAGAACTTCATCTTCAAGTATGATAGGAATGTCAAGTGTTGGGGATCTAGGTTGACTTAAGGATAAAATCATATCTTTCTTCCATTTTTTATAATATTGAAAAAGAGCATCTCTCCTAGATGGAAGAGATTGAAATTGCTTAGGCCAAAAGAAATCAATAGGAACACTAGGGCTTCTTTCAAATGGACAAAATAAGGTAGGGTTCACGGTTATGATTTTTCCATTGTGAGTAAATTTCAAACACATGGATTGGAGAATCAATAGCCATCATGGAAGATAGCCAAGGATAGCCCTACTTCACATGGAATCGCTCGGAAGAGGGTATGATAAAAAAGTCAACATCCATAGATTTAGTATGAACTTCAACAGGAAGGGTGATAGAGCCAATGGTAGGACAAGAGAATCCATCAAATAATTGCACAACTACATTAGAGGCATCATATATTGGTTTATGCAATCGTAAAGTGAAAAGATACTCCTTAGTGATGATGTTAACCATGCAAGAGGGATTAACAAGAGAAACATGGCAAGGTATATCCTCAACCTTCACAACTATGTATAAAGGGCCATCAGGTGCTCTAATGGTCTCACTAGGGTCAAATGTAATACAAGAATCCTTAGGTGTATCTTGTTTTTCTACCATATTTATTAAGTTCAGAGCCATAGAAGTGAATTCCTCAAAGGAGAAAGAAGTATACTCAGTCTCAATCACGTTAAAGGTATGAGAAGGCAAAGGAGCAATAAAAATTTGAATATTTTGATTAGGAGGAGCTACTGATTTATTTCCCTTATCATTCATACTTGCCACAGATATAGTATTGTTATCAATCAAATCTTGAATCTTACTTTTCAATGTGAAACATTTCTCAGTATCATGACCAAGCTGACGATGAAATTGACAAAAGGAATTGTTATCAAAATAAGGGGATGCAAGTTTAGAAGGATCAACTTGTTTTATAGGAGGAAGTTTGATAACATTTCTTTGCTACAACTAAGTCATAATACTATGTAAAGATTCATTCAAAGGAGTAAATTGTCTTTCTCTTTTGAAAAATTTAGAAATAGAAGGCACACCTATTGTAGCATTAACATTGTTGTTGTTGATTGTATCATTCAATGTGATGAAGCTTTTTGTTGGTTTGAACTTTGCAAATAGTTGTTGAACACTCTCCCCCTTATCACTCAGAGCCATAGGAGTAGATTGCTCCATTTGACTCATAGCCAGTTGATAATTGTGGAGTGTTGCACACAACTACAGAAAGGAAGTAAACTCAGACAAAAGAAGCTTTTCCCTGATATCTTTTTGCAAATTTTAAATAAAAATTCTTTGAATATCATTATCAGGTACATGAAAAGAAATTTGAGCACACAAATGCTTATATCTACCAATGAAATTAGACACTTTTTCTTTAACACCTTGTTTACAATGCATTAAATCAGTCAAACTGATTTTAGGGCCAATATTATTTTGAAATTGTTGGATGAAAGAATTTAATAGAAGAATTGATTTGATTTGAAGGTTGTGAATAACCTAAGTTCTCAACACAACTTTTGATAGGCATGACATTATAATCAACAATATGACCAATGCCATGCAATATATCAATTCCATTATTATCACTATGAATCATGTGTTTAAGGCCTTCAATTAATGGAAGAGCTTCACTATTAGGGTATTCTTGGGACATCCAATGTTGAAAGTTATCAAATTGATTGTCCAATTTTGAAAGTTGATCTATGGAAACTCTAGTCAAAGCTTCTTCATGTTCATCATGGGATTCATCAATTGGATAGATAGGGACATGATTAGGATGGGAATAATTAGCATTATCTTCATTAAATAAGTCACCCAAATTAGGCTCCATGTCCTCAGTAATTAAACCTTGGGAGGCCTTAATTCTAATGCTTCATCTAATGGGGATATTATAGGTAGGACTAATAGTGGTAAAACCCATGCACTAGAGGGAAAATTGAAATTTTTGAATTTTGAACAAAGTTTACAAAATTGAGTAATGCAAAATTTAAGAAAATAATGATTAAACAATTTGAACTTTGGTGGAGGGAGATAATGACACAATTTCCAAAATAATAAATCAAAGGAAATTGAAATTTTAAAATAAGGGCCAAGGGGATACCACTTAATTTTTTTTAAAACAGAATTTTTAAAATCAGGGTAGATTATGTTAGGTCCCGAAGACAAGTGAGAGGGGGGGGGGGGGTGAATCAGTTGTCAAATAAATTCAAACCAAAAACCAATTAATCAACTTGATGCTTAATATTGGTAAACTAGTTAAGTATGTCGGTAGACAGTGTTAACAATAAATTGCTATATCGGTCAGGATTAATGCATGAAACATAAACATAAAATCATCCACAACACATAACACCAATATTTGTACGTGAAGCCCTGTAAGGGGAAAAACCACGGTGGGAAACCTTACCCACAATCAAATGATACTACTGTAGATAGTAAGTGTACATAAATGGGGTCTGCACATGCAGAAAGGCCAACAGCCTAGAGTTCACTACTCAATCACAAAATGGGAGTCACACTGACTACAGTTGGATGGTTAAATCCAATAAGAATGTACTGCACAAAATAGCATCTTCATATGCTGGATTCAGTACCGGTGTAATGCTAATATGCTTATACAAAAACCTAGCTTCACCTTCAAATGATGTCTTCGTGTGTATACCTCTGCTTAATCTTGCATATACCTTCACTTAATTCTTTTTCACATTCCACACTTGATCTTACAAATAGGATCTTACATTTATACCATAACCTAAAACCAATTTTAGTAGGTCGGCTCTACAAGATATTACATTAAACATTTTACATACAATATAATATCTGATGCAATAACCAATTAAACATGTTGGCTTAATGTATTTACATCAATAATAAATCATCTCCATAGTGTGCCATGCTGATCTAGAAAAGATAAACCTGACGGTGTAACCCTAGATAACCCTAGACCTATTTGCCAGTAAAAGCTTATATGCAAATATGAATATACCAATGATCAATTCTTCAAAACAAAGTGTCCACATGATGTCTTTGACATTATAAAGTGTCTTCCATATCATTCTAGGTACTGGTGAACTTTATATCCTGTCGATGAACCATATACCAGTAACTGTGCAATAGTTGCTTGTTGGTGAATGTTGTTGGATCTCCAAAGTTCTTGTTTTCAGTAGGTGTTGGCATCAATGAAAAAACCATACCAAAATACCAACAATCTCCCCCTTTGGCATTGATGGCAACACAAGATGGAAAAACCATCAAAGTGCCAAAACAAAAATGCCAAATACCAAAAACCAACAATCTCCCTTAGACAACAATTTCTCCCCCTGGGAGCAACATGTGTTTGTCCAAAGATTTATCCCTTTGACATCAAATGCCAAAGTTTACAAAAATCAAGTTCGTACAAAATACCACTACTCCCCCTAAGAAGTAGCTTCCTCATCAAAGATCGGAATAAAAGATTTGTCTTTTAATTCTGTCAGTTGATGACAATCATCAACTGTCTAAGTCTCTACCGGTGGTGGTATGACTCCAAGCTGATCTCTGAGATATTCAAAAGTCTCCTTAGGCAAAAAATTTGTGAAAATATCTGCAAGTTGTTCTTTAGTATTCACATAAACCAGTTTTATCACTTTTTCCCTTAGAAAATTCAGTTTGATAGAAACATGTTTTGTTTTAGAATGTAATACCAGATTCTTAGATATATCAATTGTTGCAGTGTTATCACAATATATAGTAATGGGTTCCTTGCATTTTACCTTTATGTCTTTCAACATTTTCTTAAGCCATAGTACCTGTGTACAGTTAGTTGTTGTTGCAACATATTCTGATTCTACTATTGATAAAGATGTACAACTTTGTTTCTTACTCAACCAAGAAACTAATCTCTTTCCAAGAAAGAATGCTCCTCCAGTGGTGCTTTTTCTATCATCCACATCTCCTGCCCAATTTGCATCTGTGTATGCACATAGGTCAAAATTTTCATCTCTAGGATACCATAATCCAAGATTTGCTATGCCTTGTAAGTACCAGAAAATCCTTTTTACTGCTGATTCATGATTTTCCCTAGGATTACTTTGAAATCTAGAAATAATACATATTGCATTCATAATATCAGGTCTGGTTTGTGTCAAATACAGTAAACCCCCTATCATAATACATATTTGATTCATCCCTTTGAGATAATTTGTCATTTGTAGTCATAGGTGTGTTTACTCATTTAGAGTTCTCCATCCCAAATTTCTTTAGCAATTCTTTCAAGTACTTGGATTGACTAAAAAATATACCTTTATTAGTCTATGAAATCTACAATCCTAAAAAGAATTTTATTTCTCCAATCATAGACATTTCGAATTCTTGTTGCATTTTAATAGAAAATTCCTTACATAATCCATATTCTCCTCCAAAGTTTATATCATCAACAAATACTTCAATAATCAAGAATTCATCATTAGTTATTTTGTAATATAAATTGCTATCTGCATTTCCTTTAGTAAAACCAATCTTTAAAAGATACTTATCCAACCTTGCATACCAAGCTCTTGAGGCTTGTTTTAATCCATATAGAGCTTTTCTTAACCTGCAAACCATATCATTGTCATCTGTCAAGGAAAATCCATCAGGTTGTTCAATATATACTTCCTCTTCAAGATCTCCATTCAAAAATGAACATTTAATATCCATTTGATAAACTTTGTAGTCCTTGTGAGCTGCAAAAGCCAAGAATAATCTGACTGCCTCAATTCTGGCTACCGGTGCAAAGGTTTCATTGTAATCAACTCCTTCTTTATGAGAATATCCCTTACACACTAGTCTTGCTTTATTTCTGACAACCTTACCATCTTCATTAAGTTTGTTTCTAAATACCCATTTGGTTCCAATTACGTTTTTATCTTTAGGCCGAGGAACTAATGTCCAAGTATTATTTTTCTTAATTTGTCCTAATTCTTCTTCCATAGATTTAATCCAAAATTTATCTGCACATGCCTCATTGATAGATGATGGTTCAATTTTAGAAATAAGACATACCTCTTCATTTGCCAATCTTCCTCTTGTCATAACTCCTTTAAATTTGTTTCCAATTATCTGATCTTCAGAATGATTCAATCTTACATACCGGGGTGTCTTAGTTTGTTGTTGTTCTACAGTTACTGTGGAATCCTCTGATGATACTGAGGTAACTGGATCTTCATTCTGTACCGGTGGATTCAGTGTAGGTTCATTTGTCACAATTTTTGTTGCCGGTTCAGAGTCTATATACCTTGAAGTTCCTCTGAATTGTTCATCAATCTTTACATTTGTACTCTCAAAAATTTTCTGCAATCTCTTATTAAAACATCTATATGCTTTGCTCTTAGATGAATAACTAAGAAATATTCCTTCATCACTTCTAGGATCAAATTTGCCAATATACTTATCTCTTCTAATATAACATTTACTTCCAAAATTTTTGAAATACCTAATAGTAGGAGTATTACCAAACCATAGTTCATGAGGAGTCTTACTCGTTTCACCTTTGATGTGAACTTTGTTGAATGTATAGACAGCAGTGCTAACTGCCTCTCTCCAATATACATGTGGTAGATTTGCTTCTGATAACATACTTCTTTCTACATCCAAGATAGTTAGGTTTTTCCTTTCAACAACTCCATTCTGTTGTGGTGTCCGAGCTGTTGATAACTATCTTCTGATTCCATTCACTTCATATAATGTATTAAAGTCTTTAGATGTGAATTCTCCTCCTTGATCTGATCTTAAACATTTGATTTTCTTACCGGTTTCATTCTCAACCATTGCTTTGAAAAGTTTGAACTTCCCAAGTGCTTCTGATTTTTCTTTGAGAAAAGTAACCCAACACATTCTAGAATAATCATCAATAATTAGCATGAAATATCTATCACCTTGTAAGCTTTTAGTTCTAGCTGGACCACATAAATCAGTGTGAATTAAATCAAGATCAATATTGGATTTTTCTGGAATACTTGTGAAACTAGCTCTAACTTGTTTTCCAAATTGACATTCCTTACAAATTGTATTATGAGGTTTCATAATTTTAGGTAGATATCTAATTACCTTAGAAGTACTGATTTTTACCATGCAATCAAAGTTTACATGACATAGTCTCTTATGCCATAACCAACTTTCATCTATATGTGCAATTAAGCATGCCTTTTCACTGTTATTCAAATGAAAGATATTACCTCTAGTCTGATTATCGATTGCAATTTCTAAACCAGTTCTATTCATGATTTTGCATTTTCCATTTTTAAATTGTAACTGAAATCCTTTCTCAACTAATTGACCAACACTTAGAAGATTATTCTTTAATCCTTCAACATAGTAGACATTGTCAGTGTTATGCTTACCATCAAGAGATATTGAACCCTTACCTTTGATTGAACAGGCTTTGTCATCTCCAAATCTTACTAAACCTCCATTGTATTCTTGAAAGTTCAAGAATTTACCTTTGTCTCCAGTCATGTGATGTGAGCATCCTGAGTCAATGATCCATTCATCCTTTGCTTCAACTTTAGCTTCTAGGGCTTGTTCTATCGGTTGAGCAATAGGTGTCAGTTGATCTTCTATTATAGCAACAAAAACCCATCCATTGTTTGCTGGATCCTCATTAGAATCATCAGTCACACGTTCATCAGCAATGTAACAGGATTTGTCTTTATTCTTCTTAAATCTATATCTCTGATATTTAGGATTAGGCTTGTATGTTCTTCTAGCTTCTTCTCTTAGTCTAGCATGTCTATTAGGGAATCTCGAAGCCATATGACCTATCTTATTGTAGTTAAAACATTTAAAGGGTGCTTCACCTTCATACTTACTTCCAACTGGACCTTTTGGCATTTTTCTTGCAAATAGTGCTTCAAGTTCTTCAAGCTCTTCATTCTCCTTCCTGGTTTCTTTAAGTTCTCTTGCATAAAAGGCTTTCCAGTCTGATTTGTCAAATGATGGAGCAGATGATGTTGATGATTTAAAGGCCAAATCAGTTTTTATAGTAGCAACATGACCAAATTCCTCAATTTCAAAGGCTGAAAGTTTTCCAATCAATGTATCCCTAGTTACTGATGTATTAGGCATTGTTCTTAACTCATTTATAGCAATAACCTTCATTTTATATGCCGGTGGCAATCCTCTTAAGATTTTTGAAACAATTTCATCCTCACTCAGAGTTCCTCCACAACATTTAATACCCAAAACAATTTCATTTACTCTTTCCATAAAAGCAGAAATCCTTTCATCTTCTTCCATTTTCAAATGTTCATACCCGACTCGGAAGCTTTCAAGTTTTGCAATCTTAACTGTGGAATCTCCTTCATTTAGTGTTTCCAAATTATCCCAAATAGCTGTAGCAGTAGACCTATCTGATAATCCCATGATTTGTTGATCTGATAATACACTCAAAAGTGCTTCTTTTGCTTTGCAATCATTTTCTTCATCTTTAGCTAAGGTAGTTGGAGCAATCTGACCAGCTATAGCAACAATATAACCATTCTTTGTAACTTCCCAGATGTCTTTACCAATGCAATTCAAATGTGTCTCCATCCTGATCTTCCATATCCCATAGTTGGTTCCATTAAGTTTTGGATTGTCCTTCCTGAAGTAATTTGTAAACATTGGTTCTCCTCAAGTTGTTAAACTTCTGCAAAAGAGGACTAAGCTCTGATACCAATTGTTAGGTCCTCGAGACAACTGAGAAGGGGAGGTGAATTAATTGTCAAATAAATTCAAACCAAAAACCAATTAACCAACTTGATGCTTAATATTGGTAAACCAGTTAAGTATGTTGGTAGACAGTGTTAACAGTAAATTGCTATACCGGTAAGGATTAATGTATGAAACATAAACATAAAATCATCCACAACACATAACACCAATATTTGTACGTGGAAACCCTGTAAGGGGAAAAACCACAGTGGGAAACCTCACCCATAATTAGATGATACTACTACAGATAGTAAGTGTACATAAATGGGGTCTGCACATGCAAAAAGGCCAATAGCCTAGAGCTCACTGCTCAATCACAAAATGGGAGTCACACTGACTATAGTTGGATGGTTAAATCCAATAAGAATGTACTGCACAAAATAGCATCTTCATATGCTGGATTCAGTACCGGTCTAATACTGATATGCTTATACAAAAACCTAGCTTCACCTTCAAATGATTTCTTCATGTATACCTCTGCTTAATCTCGCATATACCTTCACTTAATTCTTTTTTACATTCCACACTTGATCTTACAAATAAGATCTTACATTATACCATAACCTAAGACAAATTTTAGTAGGTCAGCTCTACAAGATATTACAATAAACATTTTACATACAATATAATATCTGATGCAATAACTGATTAAACATGTTGGCTTAATGTATTTACATCAATAATAAATCATCTCCATAGCATGCCATGCTAATCTGGAAAAGATAAACCTGTCGGTGTAACACTAGATAACTCTGGACCTATTTGCTGGTAAAAGCAAATATGCAAATATGAATATACCAATGATCAATTCTTCAAAACAAAGTGTCCACATGATGTCTTCGACATTATCAAGTGTCTTCCATATCATTTCAGGTACCAGTGAACATTATATCCTGCCAGTGAACCATATACGAGTAACTGTGCAATAGTTACTTGCTTGTCAGTAAATGTTGCTGGATCTCCAAAGTGCTTGTTTTCAGTAGGTGTTGACATCAATGATAAAACCATACCAAAATACCAATAGATTATAATTAACCTCTTAATTTTAAATATTCTCTTAAAATTTGAAATGTTTAATTTTGGAGATATTTTTTATTTTAGAGGTATCAAAAATCGACAAAAGAATCCAATCTTTTGGATTTAGGCTATTAAATACAGTCATAACAGTCTCCCGAAATTTCAAGAAAAAGGTCGAGGACTGTGGTGAAAATGCACACGGTCCGACCAACTTTTTTCAAAATTTTTAGGGATGAATATTACGATTATTTTAAAGCTAATCCCAAAAAATTGTCCTACTTTACGATTTCTAGATAGGTGGAATTAAGGTTCAAATGTGAAAATAGGACCCTATTAGGGTTTTGAAGAAAAAAAGAGATTTGGATTGAAATTTTGAAAAGGGTCAAACCTAAAGGGGAGGGACACCTTGGAAAATGTTTTAGAAATCTGAATTTGAATGAAATTGATTGAAATTTGTACAAAATCCAGTTAATTTTGAAAATTAGGGTTTTATGACCCAACCACTTAATTTTTGAAATTTGGAATTTTGAAAAGGAGGGAATTGAAAATTTGAATTGTAGGACAAAAGATAAGTCTGAAAATAGTCACACATCTGAAAATTAAATGGAAACTCAATTTTTGCACAATTTCAAGATGATTTTTAAAAATTAGGGTTTTGACAATTAACCTCTTAATTTTGTAAATTTGATTTGCAAATTGAACAAGGCAATGAAGAAATTGAATTTGACAAACAAA
This sequence comes from Cryptomeria japonica, assembly GCF_030272615.1. NCBI lineage: Eukaryota > Viridiplantae > Streptophyta > Pinopsida > Cupressales > Cupressaceae > Cryptomeria > Cryptomeria japonica. The sequence goes on from NC_081412.1 coordinate 152,363,838, forward strand.
GCAATTTTCAGATCTAAGACAATAACAAGCAATTTTTACAAAACACAAGTTCAATTTCAATTTTAAAAACTAGTGTTTTGAATGAATTAGCCACTAAGTTTGCATTAAATTAAACTTGCAAATAAAAAATATGCAATAATTTTCAGAATAAAGCATGTAAGACATCGGGTTCACCAAAATGTAATGTTGAAAAAGGTGAATGATGGATAGATTAAGAGGAAAGCTTGTCTTCCCTCCAAGGAGAGATAGAAGTTTCACTTTGGATTTCCCTTCAAACACTTTTCATGCATTACATTAAAAGAGGGAGGGAAATATAATAGATTCAACCTCCAGATAAGGAGATTAAATTTTGAGTGATATAAGAATGGTAAGTTAATCCTGTCTTCTAGAATGGGATTTGAATTGATTGAATTGTGTACTTATAACCAAGTGAAAAAGTGACAAAGATCTAATTATAACTCGAGATAGAAGCGTAGGATGAAGCTATGCACTTGGATCTAGCAATAATATGTTGAGATGAAGCCGCCTGCGAATTTGAGAAAAAGTTGTCCGAACCATGGCAAAAGTGTACATGGTCCTCCGAAAAATCTGCGAAACGAAAAGGGTTTTTCCGCCTCTCCAAATGGAGTCCAAATCCAAAAGTACAGTTGCACACCTACAACCTCAAGGGAGGTTGTGATAGAAATGTTGATAGAATTATTTGTATGAAGTTGAATGTTGGAATGAATCTCCTCTTCAATGGTTGAATCCTTGACTTGAATGCAACACCTAGCCCTGAAAGGAGACTTGAGAATGCTCAATGCTGGAAAAGAATGCTTGAATGATCTTGAATGCTTGAATGCATGATCTCATGTATCTATGTTATGCCAAAATGAAATAGGAAATGAGACTTATATACTTGTCATTTAGGGTTAATTGATTGATTTTCCATCACAGGCCGACATTGGGGAAGTTTTCCTGCTCAATGCACAACCACCAAAGCATAATTGGAAAGGGTTGTGCCCCAAAATGGGGCAGGGACAAGGGTGTCATGCCCCTAACCTAGGGGGGACAAGGGTGCCATGCCCCTATCCTGCCCTTTTTTTTTAAACAAGATGCAGTTCAAGTAGTGTGGAGGGCAAGAAAGATGGAGTTTTTTTAGGTGTCAAGTGAATCTTTGGTCTCTAATCAGGCCGAGGGATTCAGTTTGCATGCATGAGGACCCTAATGTGGTCAAAAATTGGAAGGGTCACAATTTTATGACACTACAATAATCATTATGCCTTCCCTAAATTTCACCTTCTTCCTCAGATTGAGCTTTTGATGAGATTGAAGTAGCGCCCCTTCTCACACCTGATTTGATTAGCTCAATAGATTGATGTGGATGGCTCTCCAATGTGCACAACAAATGGATTAAATAATTGGACTAATGAGTGTATGATAGATGGTCAAGTGGGATGAAAGTGGCTAAGTATGAATATGTGAGAAATTTGTCTATAGTGTAAGCTTTTGAATGGATTCTTTGACTCAAGATGGCAACATGAACTTACTATAATTGTATATGTCAAATGAAGGGATGGAGACCCCAATTTATAGAATTGGATGAAGTAAAATGGATGGTCAAGATTGAAAAGCAAATGAGGGCTAGGATTGAGAGGAATAGATCACATGGATCAAGGGACAATGACATGACAAGGGGGGTGGAGACCAAGAGATTTTCCATAAAGGTATTTCTTGTCTCCACCCTCCTTAAGGTACATGGGGAAGAGTTCCCAATGCACCTAGGAAGGATAAAAGGAATTAAAAAATATTTGGGGGATGCACATGGAGTTAAAAAATATCAAGATATTATGTGCATGGGGATTGGAAAAGGGAAAAGGAATTTTAAAATTTCTTGGGAACGTGAGAAGCATGGGAGAATGTGATTCTTTGAAAATCTCACATTCACCCAAAAAGGGAGCATTTAAGGTGGAAGGTGAGGAGGGGGACAAGAGGATTTCACCATAAATGGCTATGATTGACTTTTGTGCCTAATTAGCCACTAACAAGGGATTACGGGAACTATTTAGAAGAATTATGTGGGGATTACGAGCAAGTGAGATTTGTAGGAGGAATTGACTAGGAGAGAGAATGAGTGGGAGTAATTAAAAATTGAAGAATAATGCTAAGTAGGATTATCAGGGTTTCTAGAAAAATTAATTAGGCTAATGATAGATTAGAAAAAGGTGATTTGTAGGAATCACATGGATTAATTAATTAATTGAAATTAATTAATTAGAAAAAGGTGATTTGTAGGAATCACATGGATTAACTAATTAATTGAAATTAATTAATTAAAAGGGGGGATTAAGAAGAATTAATAATTGAGTACTTTAGAAGAAAAAGGGAAAATTGATTTATTAAATAAATCAATTATATGGACTATAGTGACAATATTAATTAAATTCAATTCAATTAATATCGAGAAGAATAAAGGCTAACACAATTAAATTAATTAATTATGTAGAAGGGTTAAATTAATTAAAAATAATTAATTTAAGTGTCTACATTTTGCCCCTCCTTTACGCAATGGCAAAATTGGCGGTGGGTGAAAGATAGAAGAAAGAGGATGCCCTGATGTAAAGTGTGGGTGGTATATGCCCCCTCGAGAATTTTTTGGAATTTTTTGGAAAAAAAATTAAATAGAAGAAAAAAAGATAGAGAATGATAAATGAACGAGAAAGAAAAGAAGAAATGGTTGATGAAATGCAAGAAATGATAAACGAAGGGGAGAGGTGAAGAAGTGGACCCACGAGGGGGCCCATATAAGCCACACAGGTCCCAAGGTCATTGTCACACATAGCTATTGGAGGAGAATAGAGCCCAGAGAGAAGAATGTGTATACACCTAAAAATGGCCTGAAGATAATTAATTAAATAAGCAATTATTTAATTAATCTCTCCTCCCCAATTTAATTGAATTCACTAAGCAATTTGATTAAAACTCTCATTCATCTACTTATTAATAAATTTAAGGATTTATTAAATAGTTTCATTTCACCTCTTTAATTAATTAATTCAAATTAATTAATTCCCGCCATCAAAATCATTTCTTCTAATCCTAATTAATTAAAACAAATCAAATAATGAGTTGTTGAGATTAATTAGCCATTTTCCTAATATTTAAATTTTTAAATTCAAATTCCCACTCCTAAACCTAACCATTCCTAAACCTAACCCATTCTACCTACCACCATGTCCCCTTTCATCCAAAATCTTCTAGAACCTTTGTGACACTTGTCACTAAGTGTTCCCTTTAATCCAACCCCCTTTGCCATCCTCCTCCAATTTAACCATTGATATCTTCAGATCTATCTCAACCATTGATTCTTGCCACATCACCCCTAGCCTTGGAAAATCCTATAAATAGACCTCATTTTCAGCAATATGGATCCCATCTCATTCATAGAGGATTCATAGTTTATCATTTCTTAGCAATGTTATCATGCTCAATTTTAGCTTAAATCTTAGCTTAATTTGCTTATCATGTAGCTTAATCATGCTATTCTTGCTAGATCATGCATTTTCAGCATTCAAATCCTCCATCTAAGTGTAGTCAAGTCACTGGAATTTGCATACTAAGATCTGAGAGCAAAATCCACACTCGCATTTACTAGGAGGCAATAAGTCTATTAGCTATGGTTTTACATTTCTTTGATTTAAATCTTCTAAGCATGCTTGTAATGACTTATTGAGTGTATTATGGTTGCAGGTATAGGTACACTTCACAGAGCACAACATTTTGGCGCCCACCATGGGGCCGAAATCATCATTTTCAGCCTCCCAAGCTTCCTCAAACTCCATCTCTGTCGGATCAGAATCAGAATGTCATACGAGTTGCCTTTTCTGGCTTGTACGAACTTCCTTTTAGTCTCGTACGATACCTCATCCTGACTCGTACGATATTTTAAACTACAAATTCTTGTCTTGTACTATGCTAATCCTCTATCGTACGAGTTTATTTTCACTGTCATACGATAGCTAAATTCTTTTCGTACGAGTTTCTACTTTGAAAATTGTTTACTCGTGCTAGGTTGATTCTGTCTCGTATGAGTCTATTTTTCTCTCTATGTGAAGTTTAATCCTCTGTCATGCTAATTGCAAATTTGTGTCGTACGAGTCTCTGGTTCAGTGATTTTTTGAAAAAACTGCAAATTAGAGATTTCAAAATTGTCTATACGTCGGTAATCTGTGTTTTTGAAGGCTTTCTGGTCATTTTTAGCCCCTGAGAGTGAGCCTAGCTAAAATCCATGCCCTTTGAAAATTGCATCTAGAACTCTTGGAGACCTTTCCAATGAGGCAAATGGCTTGTAATTTCAAGTCCCGAGCAGAAAGTTATGCCTATCTGAAGTTAGGATAAAATTTCATATAATTTTTTTGAAAATTTCATAATTCGGATCACTAATGCTAACTTTGATTTGTTTATGAGATTTTGGCAGCCTAACTCTTTCTTGCAGATATGCTTGTCAAAGACAAAATTCAAAACAATGACTACTAATGAGTTTTTGCAGGTTGCATAAGGATTCAGCTACAAAAAACTTTGTATATTCTTTAAGATTTTTTTAGGCACACTTCAATTTGGGCTTAAAGACATGAACTATCATGTCTTATGTGTCTTTGACGATAGGTGAGTATGCTCTCACCTTTCTTAGGTGATCAAAAAGATAGACTCATCTTTTTGCTTTCATTAGTGCATCTCTTTAGCAAGCCTACCCTCCCGAGGAGTTATTAACTCTTAGCCATTAAGGTCGGTGAGAGGAGAATGACCTAAGTGGGAATGGCTAACGCCAAGTAATCCAACCCACTATAAAATAAATGTGTTTTTGATGAAAATCAAAGCAATGGCAGTGCTCAGGAATAGCTCTCCTCCGTACCTTCGGGTATATCAAACCTTGGTTTTCAAGGCTAGGAGACCTCTTAATTGAGTTTATACCTCGATATGCCAAATGGATCCCTTACTAGTGCCGGTTAAAATAGAAGCTGCCCGATTCACCTCCAAAAGGGTGATAATCTTTGTGCAAGAGAGATAGTAACTCTTCCAAGACACTTGCCATATTGTGCCCCCATTAGCGTTTGGAGTCGGATAATACGACGTTGAGAATCCATTGCGTGAGACTCAGCGGCCGTATTCTAATTTGCTATTGGGTGTGTACCTAAGTTAGCAAGCAAAGGTTTTCATTCTTAGCCAACTTCCTTAGGGTTTAGGTTGATTGAGAGTCATGTATCACATCATGTGTTTGCTATGTATTCATCCCTAAAATTGAAAAATCAGACACTTAAAACAAGAAAACCAAAGTAAAACATCAAAATTCGGTAATCAAAACTCAAACAAACAAGCACTTTTTATAACTGCTCAAATTTCCTATTGTACAAGTCAAGATATTCTGTCGTACTGCTTGATCTTTTGTCGTACGAGTCAAGGTTCTATGTCGTATGAAACACTGCTTTACACATGAAGTCACTAGTCTGTCATTCTATTGTGTATCTCTTGTCATCCTAATTTGAATCTTATGTCATACGAAACTCTGCATCTGTCAGTCTAGAATTGTGTCTTACATGCCTGTTTCAGATTTATCATGTATGCTTGATCAATTTGCAGTAAACATAAACACCTGTTATCTGTCAATTCATGCTTAGATTGTCTACTTGGTCAAGTTATCATCCATCAAAATCAGACTTTAGAAAATATACACCTCAAGATTTTCAAAGTGTTCACCCTTAACAAGTTCAAAATCTAAACATCTCAAAGTGCACTATCACCCTATTTGGTAAACTGATCACTCAAACATAGTTTCTCATCAGGATCAATCATCCTTTATCATGAAACTGAAACACTTGGTCAAGATAACCTTGTCCCACATCATAGGATAAATTGTTCCTACTAGACTTGGTTCTTATCAAATCATCACCATTGGACTCCTAAACCGAAGATCAAAAAACTTGCAAAATTTTCAACACTTGAATTCTCTTTTAGTGTCATATCACTCTATTTCCTTGAAATTGACAATTGATCACTTACCCAAAACAACTTTTAGACAATCAAACCCCTGAAATGGAAATAGGAACATTTGAAATAGCTGAAAATCATATCAACATGACATACCAAAGCAAAACACAAGAAGAACACATGACAAACCAACATATCAGAGAAATCAAAATTCAAATATGTTAAAACCTCACAAGGATTCAAATACATCTCAAAAGAAAGGTGGCTCTTTTATGCACCTCTTAAAGAGATCCCTAAAGGATTTGGCTAAAGAAGATCAAAAGTGTGCACCCATGTCTAACAATGATCCATCCATCCATAAGAAAATTGACTCTCCAAAGGCATCTATTCCTACACCTCTTGAAAGCTTGCAAGAATCTTCCATAGCATCCTTGCCAAATAATGCATCCAAAGCTGAAGTTCCCCAAGTGATATCCATGATTGCCATCAAAACTATTTTAGAGGATCCTATTCAAAGATCATCTCCTTCATATCCAAGCATTGATTCATTGCAAAATCTCCATAGCGCTTCCTTGCAAATTTAATTCCTCATTCAAAGAACGCTTGTTAAAAGTGTCCTAATAGATGGGGGAGCTAGCTTGAACATTTTCTCTATGAATCTTGTCCGTGCTCTAGGATATTCAGAAGATGCAGCTAATCCCCAGAAAAGGATAAAAATCAAAACATCTGGTGAAGAAGAACATTACTCCAAAGGAATGGTGATATTACCCATCATAGTGGGACCCTTGCAAAAAGATATAGCATGCCAAGTTTTAGACTTGGACCTACCATACAATATACTCGTGGGAGGACCATGGATACATGATATATAGGCTATTCCATCAACATGTCATCAGTGCTTAAAATTTCCCTATGAAGGACAGGAAATCACAATATCAGAAGACTCAAATCTAGTGCAGTTTTGTAATAATGAGAAATCAGCTCAAGAGATCATAATTTCACATAACAGAGAGGTAGCAGCCTCAAGCACACAATCCAAGGAACAATCATTTGAATCAATTTTGTCAAACATGGAAAAACAAATGCAGCTAAAAGATTGAGGGAATGGAGAATATTTGCTATCATGGAAAAAAAACAAGAGCAACTTCAAATTGAGAGGGATGGAGAAGCTGATATAGTAGTCGATGTAGTTCACACATATGTAGAACAAACATTAGAAACTAGCCTAGTTGAATCAGAATCACATTCGACTAACATGGACTTAACCAAGGATGATCAGCATTTTCTTGTACAAGGTCATTCTGACGAGTGTACCATTCTAGACATGGAAATACCTATTGAAAATTCTGACATCTTTATCATGACCCCTAATATCTTTGAAACTATTCAACCTGAAGATCCTTTATCCTTAAGCTATCTTGAACCTATGGGACTGGGAAAATGAAGGACATACTAACATTGATACCTTACCTAAGGACCATGCCATATCCTTATATCTTGATGAAATCAAACCTGCAATAACTTTCACCAGGGATTCCGCTAATATATCTTTGAGTCAAGTGGGTGTCATATCTCCTAGTCGCAAAAGTGAAAATCAAGAAAACAATATCAGGTCTAATGCTGAAAACCATTTATTGGCAACATTGGACTGAGAAAAAGTAAAAATAAAGGACGTATCTAATGGTGAAAACCTCCTTGAGGCACCGGAAGGGAGATTTGACACCTTACTTGAATGTTATCAAGAGAAGTTATCTATCATAATAGCACCACTAAAGGCAACTAGCATTGGCACAACTGATCTACATCCAACAACAATCTCTTTATCAGAACTAGCAAGGCAAAAATACTTGAAACTATTCAAAAGATAGCAAGTCAATTTTACTTGTTCATATATAGACATTCCAAGGTTCGATCCATATCTTATAATACATCACCCGAATATCAGTCCAAGAGCAGACATCAATAATGGAACACAACATGGATCAAGAGAAAGCATCAATAATGGAACACATCATGGATCAAGAGCAAGCATCAATAAAGGAATACAATATAAATCAGAAGCAGGCATTCTATTCATCAAAATGGTTGTAGAATAGAATATTAAACAACTTCAAGTCTTTGGAGACTCTCAGCTTGTCATGAATCAAATCAATGATGACTATCAAATCAAAGATGACAAACTCATGCCTTACAAAAAGATGGTGGATGATATCAAGAAATAATTTGTAGAGATAACTTTTGAATAGATTCCAAGGAATGATAACAAAGCAGGAGACGCCATGGCTACACTTGCTTCTCTATTGCAGACACAAGAAAATCAAGAGTGCTATGAATTCCTGGTTGAAGAGTTGTTTCATCCCACCTATAATTGTCCTAATTCCCAAACCATCTATCAACTTATTGGACATGATTCCTCTTGCAATGGCCAAACTTACACATACTTGAAAGATAATATCCTACCTCCTGACTTATCGAAGAACCAAAAGAGAAATTTTATTCGCCAATCCTCACATTTTACTCTTGTCGCGGATACCCTATATAAACGAGGTCTAGATGGTACTCTCTTAAGATGTCTCAAACAAGAAGAATCTGAGAAGGCCTTACATGAATTCCATAATGGCATTTGTGGCACTCATTCAAGTGGTCTTACCCTTTCGAAAAAACTCATATGCTTGGGCTACTATTGGCCGACCATGGAACAAGATTCTTTTAAGATAGCAAGAACATGCAAACAATGTCAAATCCATGGTAATTTGATTCATGCACCAGCACAAGAACTACATGCTTTAGTAACATCATGGCCTTTTTTTCAATGGGGACTTGATCTAGTAGGAAAGATAAATCCTTCTTCATCTAATGGACACAAATTCATCCTGGTGGCTACTGAATATTTCACAAAATGGATTGAAGTTGTACCTCTCATCAATATCACAGGAAAACAAATTGCTGCATTTATCTTGAATTATATCATCTGTTGCTATGGAATACCAATGACCATTATCACTGATAATGGGCGACCATTCAAGAATCAAGATGTATAAGAGCTATGTGAGAAGTTCAAAATCCAGCACAGATTCTCCACACCATATTATCCACAGGGAAATGGGCAGGCAGAAGCATCTAACAAAACTATTCTAAAAATTCTTAAAAAGACAGTGAATGATGCTGGGAAAGATTGGCATATCCAACTAAACCCTACTCTATGGGCCTACTGTACTAGTATCCGTACACCGACAGGTGCCACACCTTTCTCTCTTGTATATGGATCAGAAGCCATATTTCCAATCGAAGTAGAGATACCCTCTCTACATGTATCACTACAAGGTCTCATCCCAGATGAAGAACAAAGAGTATCTAGACTACAAGAGTTAGAACTAATCCATGAACATAGACAAAATGCCTTTGATCATCTAAAGGTATATCAACAAAGAATGTGTCAAAGCTATAATCATAAGGTTAAACCAAGAATCTTTCAAGTTGGAGAACTAGTGCTAAAAGAAAATCCACGCAACTAGGCAAGTCGAGAAAAGAAAGGAAAATTTGAACCAAATTGGTTAGGTCCATTTATGGTCACAGTAGTATTTGGGTCAGGAGCATATCAGCTATCAACACAAGATGGCGATCAACTCGAGGAACCTATCAATAGCATGCACCTGAAGAAGTTCTATGTCTGAAAAATCAGAAAAATCAAAAATAGAGAAAAATTAAAAAAAAACAAAAACAGTGAAAAATCAGAAAATTCAAAAACAGGGAAAAATCAAAAAAATCCTAAAAAGTGAAAAAGCAAAAAAAAATCCATAAAAAATCAAATATCAGAAAAAGTGCAATAAAAACCGATGGTGAAAACCTGGCAAACAGGCACTATCTGTCGGCTGGCTCTTCCATCTATTAGTTCATGCATTTATTCTGCTTGCATTCATTTTCCATCAGCGTTGATCATCATAAAGCCTTTATACATATGCAAACATCCCAGGTGGCTTCTTACCATGGTTTGGATCATTAAATATATCATAACGAATTTGTTTCTAGGCTTGGGGCAAAATCCTACACTTAGCTGGGGGCAAAACTTTTGATCAATTTTGAGCTTAACCAAACAGGTAGAACAAACAATTAGACAATTCTTATCAAGCGAAAATTGAGACACATCCAACATTGAACACAACATCAAACTATCATCTATCAAGATATCACAAAATCAATCTAAGCACATCACACACTTTTCAGTGGATAATATCTTTTTGAATGATTGTTCAACTTTTCTATATTGCTTTTCGCTATTATGATTTATGAGTGACTCTAGGATGTCTTTGACTAGAGGAACAAGGAAGAAACATGGTATTTTTCTTGTTTGCTGTCTAAAAATTAATCACGAATATGCGCAAATTTGTCTCGGGACATGATCATCAGAATATCATTGAAGATATTTTTGATTTGCGTATTGAAATGATTAATACTGTCAGTTTTATGCAAACAACACTCGGGTCATCTCGGTTCAATTATACCTTGATGCTTGTGTTAACTTGCTATATCAAAATCCAGGAAAGAAGTGCTCAAGTCATCATGGTTTAATTATACCATCGATGTTTGCACTCACTTCCCACATTTCAAAAAGCTCAATGATGACAAAACATAAAATAATCCAGTGATTGGTTCGGTCATAGCATTCCATTGCATTTCATTTGCATTTTAGCTTGCATTTCATTCTTGCATGGGATCCTACAACCTCCTTTTATCCAAGGTTAAATCTATCATAGGAATCATCAAAGTATCATCACAAGTGTATATGCAATCAGAATAACTCATATCTCTCATGATATGATCGACCTAGCAAAACTCTTATGCTATCTCTCTCAACAGAATCAACAATCAACATATCCAAAATATTTCTGCAACTTGGTATCAACAAAATGTCAGTTCTTTATCTAATCAACCTTATCAAATCAAATCAATCAATCAAACCTAATCAATTCTATCACGTCTTATACAGGATGAATCCTTCCTGAAACCAGATGATCTGATTCTGATTCGTGTCTTATACTGGATGTATCCTTCCTGAAACCAGACGTTCTGATCATGTCTTATACAAGATGAATCCTTCCTAAAACTAGGCGCTTTGATCATTGTTGTCTTATACAGGATGAATCCCTCCTGAAACAAAACTGAATCTAATCAATCAAGATTTTTCAATCTTACCAACCTAAGAAATCAAGCTAATCAAAGAACTTGCATTTTCATCAAACCACAGTTGCAGAAATCAAATCAAATCTATCAGGATATCAATCTCACAAAAACTCTAAAGATCAATTATCTCAATTGATCTCCTGAGGGGGTATCATCATACCAGGATTTAGCAATCAAGAGCTGGGGCATCCTATCAAATCAATACCATCATCAAAATGAGATTATTCTTTGAATCAATGCATCATCACACCTCGCTTCAAAGAGGGGCAAAATGTATACACCTAGAAATGGTCTGAAGATAATTAATTAAATAAGCAATTATTTAATTAATCTCTCCTCCCCAATTTAATTAAATTCACTAAGCAATTTGATTAAATCTCTCATTCATCTACTTATTAATAAATTTAAGGATTTATTAAATAGTTTCATTTCACCCCTTTAATTAATTAATTCAAATTAATTAATTCCCCCCATCAAAATCATTTCTTCTAATCCTAATTAATTAAAACAAATCAAATCATGAGTTGTTGAGATTAATTAGCCATTTTCCTAATATTTGAATTTTTAAATTCAAATTCTCCTAACTTCTACCACTCCTAAACCTAACCATTCCTAAACCTAACCCATTCTACCTACCACCATGTCCCCTTTCATCCAACATCTTCTAGAACCTTTGTGACACTTGTCACTAAGTGTTCCCTTTAATCCAACCCCCTTTTCCATCCTCCTCCAATTTAACCATTGATATCTTCAGATCAATCTCAACTGTTGATTCTTGCCACATCACCCCTAGCCTTGGAAAATCCTATAAATAGACCTCATTTTGAGAAATATGGATCCCATCTCATTCATAGCTTATGCATTGTTACTATAGGAATCTAGCTTATAGTTTATCATTTCTTAGCAATGTTATCATGCTCAATGTTAGCTTAAATCTTAGCTGAATTTGCTTATCATGTAGCTTAATCATGCTATTCTTGCTAGATCATGCATTTTCAGCATTCAAATCCTCCATCTAAGTGTAGTCAAGTCACTGGAATTTGCATACTAAGATCTGAGAGCAAAATCCACACTCGCATTTACTAGGAGGCAATAAGTTGATTAGCTATGGTTTTACATTTCTTTGATTTAAATCTTCTAAGCATGCTTGTAATGACTTATTGAGTGCATTGTGGTTGCAGGTACAAGTACACTTCATAGAGCATGACAGAATGAGAGATGGATTGCATTCCCACACATGAGAATCATATAGAGAGGGTCCACCGGCGTGAGAAACTAGCCCACTACGCTCCATCGGTATGTACCTTGAGCCCACTTTGTGATTTCATAGTTTAGGGTAAGAATTTAGGGCTAAAATTAAGCTAGAAGTTTAGCAGGCTAGACACACTCATCATTGTTTTAGCGTTTGCGCCCCTAGGTTAGCACGAGCATTGGCAAATAACACCAGCACCCGCATGGTTTGGGGCATTTGGGGGGATTTGGCATGGGTATACGTGCATGGCGTGAGCACCCATGCTGGTCAGGGGTAGGGTCTAGGTCTGGGTTTAGAGGGGCGGCCTTTGGCGCGTCCAACTATGGCATAGTGTGAGTGCCAAGATTTTGGTGTGTGTGCTGAGTAAATCAGTGCAAGCATCAGAAAGGGTAGAAAATGAAGAAGTAGAGGAGTAGAAGTGCAGAAGTTGGCTTAGAGGGTAATATGGATGCCCCAAGCATAGGATACAGTAGACTTAGAAAGGATTACAAGAGTCAATGGAGTGGTTTGTCTGAATGCAGGTGGACTTAGGACCACTAGGATTGAGGGAGCACTGGATCAAGATGATGAGGCTATATAGGAGACTGGCGGTAGATGAGCTAGAGATACTGAGTGCAGTGGGATTGGATTTTATCGTCCAATAGCTGAGGATTAGAGCACACATAACCATGATGACTGCACCGGTGGAGAGGTGGGATAGTAGGACTTGTACCTTCCATCTACCCACAGGGGAGGCCACTATCACACTATGGACATGTGGAGGATCTTGAAGATCCCCATTCTCAGCTTGATTCCTAAGTATAGACTAGATGCAACAGATTTCTATCTATAGGAGGTTTGTGAGTGGGATGCACTGTGATGATGGATAGGACACAGATGCACTTGGGGAGGGCGATGGAGATTCAGTATATTCCACGATTGGTTCTTATGATCTGTGGATTCCTCAGTGGACGGGTGATGCCTGAATTGGGAGGGCATAGGTTTCTAATTGGATGGATCTTGTGTGTGTACTATATGGTACATGATTGTGCAGTGTATGCATGGGGAGCAGCGATGCTCGCACAACTATATCATGATATTCATCTAGCTGTATATCGAGAGTATGCAAGTCTATCGACAACGGTGACCTTTCTTCATATATGTGTGTGGGAGCACATTGTAGTGACTTGGCCCTTTGGAGTACTAGAGAGATGGCCATGATGGCCCCATATAGACTGATACAGGGGATTGTTACATTATACCAGGATGGGACCTATATTCTTTTGAAGATACATTTTTTATGAGCTCATCCAGTTTAAATGGTGACCATTTTTTGGACAGTAAGCGATGGAGAGGGGACTAGCAACCACTAGTAGATATATGGAAAATAAGTGACCAGGTGACTAAAACTTTTTGTCATGACAAGTAAAAGTGACCAAATTCTAGTCATTTTTTGCAATACAACTATAAATGACTAAATAAATGACCAATTTGGTCATCGGGTAAGAAACACAACTAAATAATTAGTCACACAAATAAAAAAGATCAAATAAATTACTATTACTGCTTTATTACAACTAAACATTAGGTTTATGCTTAGACAATAGTTATATATATATATTATAAATGAGTAATTTGATCGTGGGATAAAAACACAACTAAATAATTAGTCACACAAATAAAATGACTAAACAAGTACTAAAATTATTATTTTAATTAACTTATATTAAAAATTAAAACTATTATAATATTCTAAAATTAAAAATCAAAGAACATGCATTTTCCAATAGGCGGGGTCTACAAATTTGAGGCGGTAAGAAATTTTTTGACAAGTTTTAGTTATTTTTTCATTAAAATGATTTTTTTTCTGTTTTTTCCATTTTCCTGATTGCCCCTCATATTTTACCTTGGGGATTTTAAGCTTTTCCAGTTTAGAAAATTGAGGGTTGAAATGGTGCAATCGTGGCAACTGAAACAATTTGTGTGCCTTGTCTATTTTTCAACATTTTTCATACATGCCTGTAAAGGTTAGCTACATAATTCCTTCCCTTTGATGAATGCAGAGTCGATTAAGGTTGAGTGATTTGAGAAGTAGAAATAGACAAAATAGAATGAGGACAAAGCAATGTGTTTCATTCTTTTTACAGCTAGTGTGTGGAGGATTTCATACCCTGGTTCGTCATTTCAAATATGGTGCGTAGGTAATTATGGTAATAATCTCAATAGAGGGTTTCCAAATTTGTCTAGCCTGACCAAGTTGAAGAGACTATGAGTAAATGTTCTCAAAATTATTGTTTATGTTGGAATATAACCATGAAAATTGGTATTTAAAGGAAATTTGATAATAGTAAGGTACATCTTTGGCATATGCAAGTATCTACAAAACAACAGCTTAAGGGGTACACTTCTAGAGTGGCTAGATCAACTATCGAATCTTAAAGAGTTGTCAGTATTTGTCCCAATATTTTAAGTGATTCATAGCTTTTTAAAAGAATTTGAAGGCATTAGTTAAAACTAAAATTGATTAGAGAATAATCTTTTGATAGGGAGGCTACCTAGCTTACCATCAATTAGGCTTCTTTAATGGTTTGTTTCTATCCCTTCCCAAGTTCATGTCTACCTCACCAAACTTATCAGGGCTTCCCTACCATTTGTTTTCTTATCTCACTTTCCTCAAGCTCACCAGGTAAGCTTTCTCACTAAAACCTTGCAGGGATGCAGGACACACACATATTCCCTCATTGCAACACCACCCATCTTGTTTGGTTTAGCAAACATTTCTCTGTTGGATTCACAATGTCACGATTTCAAGCTTGTAGCCTTTTGGAACTTCTTCTAGTTCTCAGCAGATTCCTTCCCTGCAAGTTATCTTCATTACATTACTAAAACCTAGTTGGACTACTTCCAAGCTCGCCTAGGCTCAGTATGCAGAAATGGGGATTGCCATTTCTTGGTTTCCTCCTATTGCTATTTTACTCATACTGTACATTTTTGGCTCTTGTTGAAGCACTCCAATGGCCATGTGGATCCCATGATGGAGTTTCAAGACAGAGCCATACTTACAATGTGGATTCAAACAAAGAACGAACAACAAAAAGGAAACTCTAGCTACAGAACTATAATGAAAAATTCAGCAAAATAAAACAGAATAGTATTGAGTGATCAAGACCAGAAAACATACTTGTATGTATTTCTTTTGTTTTTCCAAAATGATCCAACAACCAACCCTTTACAATTCATCTTTGTGGACTCTTATAGCTCATCCATCCATCGAGGAAACACAGACAATTACAAAATGGAAAGAAAATAGTTCCATATCGGGTCATCGGCGTAGCCTCATAACCTTGGTTCCGATGCCCACTGGCGACTTGCAAAAATCTGCACCTTTCCATCAGATGATCGAGGTAACCAAAACACACCTACACCGATACCCGATAAACGGCTCCTCTGTTGGCTCTTTTTCCATCAGCCTTCAGGGTAACATCAAATCCTAGTTCTCGATGGCCGATGACGACTTGTCACACTCCGCACTTCCTATCGGGCTTCAGCATAACATCAACTTCTATTTTCTAATGGTTGATGGCGACTTATCGCGCTCTGCATTTCCTATCAAGCTTCGGTGTAATACAGAAGCATTCCTCCCAATGGCCGATGAACCTCCTCTGGTTATGCACTTTCTATCGGGTTTTAGCATAGGTGAGAACCTTGCATGTCAATAACTGATACCACCTGATCCGCACCTATGGCTTTCCATCGGGTCATCAGGGTAGCATAAAACTACTCCATCTGATACTCGATGACTATCTCTGAGCTGCTCCGCTCTGCATGCTAACTCATCGGGTCATCGGGGTAGCATAAACCCACTCCTTCTGATACCTAATAACTCACTCCGAACTTTGGCGACTGCTTCATGATAAGACCTACCGATCGGGGTAGGTCTTGCTGATAGGCAAAATTTCAAAAATTGCAATCAAAAAGGACTTAGAGCCAGTCCATAGTATGTACATGCCAAAATTGGTTAAGGTCATTTCAACCCTTAGGTACTCCTATACCATACTCCCCCAAAATCAAAGAAGTCAAGTGACTGCGCATGGCAGTAGGGAGAGATCAATTCCCGACTTGACAAAGTTGGATTCAGGGACCCAAGCCGCTTCAGAATCAGGTTTATTCATCCATTTGACTAAATGTTCCATGTAGACCTGGTGTCTAGTCTTCTTGAAAATGCAGGAATCCAACACTTTCTCAGCCTGAGGCATGGTAGAAGAAGGTAAGGGCAAATCAACAAGTTCCTATTAAACATCTAAAACTCGTGCATCCTCCTTAGGAAGTTGCCCCTTGTAGGCAACCAAATCTACAACATTGAAAAATAGGAGACAAAGCAATATCAGATGGCAAATCGATCTTATAGGCATTAGAGCCATACTTGGCTAAAAAATTAGACGGGCCTAGTCTCCTCATTTGTAGTTTGTTGGGAATCCCTTTCTGAAGTCGATTCTTGTTTAAATGTGCCATCACTAAATCTCCAATAGAAAATCACACATCTCTCCATGTGGCATCAACGTTGGATTTAACTTTTTATGAAGAATCTTGGAGAGCTCATCTAACTTGGTCATGAACCTCCTTCATAGATTGAGTGACATCATCAGCTTGACCACTTCTATAGGTTAGATCACCAAGATCCCATAATTCTATAACACCTCATGGGTGCATACCATACACTATCTCAAAAGGACTCTTCCCAGTTGACCTGTTGACACTGTCATTGTAGTTAAACTCTTCCTGGGGAAGAACTTGATCCCAACTCTATCCATATTCCTTCATCAAACACCTTAAAAGGTTTCTAAGTGTCCTATTTACCACCTCTATTTGACCATACATTTGGGGATGATAGGCTGAACCAAAAGATAAATTAGTTCCCAGTCTTTTCCAAAGTGTTTTCCAAAAATGAACAAGGAATTTGGCATCTCTATCTGAAACAATATTAACTGGCAATCCATGGATTCTTATAACCTCTTTGAAAAACAAGTGTGCAATGTGACTAGCATCATGAGTAGTTTTGCAAGGACCAAAATATGCCATCTTACTAAATCTATCAACAACAAAAAAAATGCTATCACACCCAAGCTTCATTTTAGGTAATCCAACCATAAAATCCACACTAACACATTCCCATGGCCTGGTAGGAATATGTAATGGCTGATAAATTCCAGCATTAGTAGTTGTACCTTTAGCTGTCTGACAAACCATACATTGCTCAACATACCTTCTGATATCCCTCTACACTCTGGGCCAATAGTATAACCGTTGAACAAGTTCTAATGTCTTATTAAGGCCAAAATGACCACTCAAACATTCATTGTGCTTTTCTTGGAATAGATTTTCCCTCATCGATCCTTTGGGAACACATAATTGTCCACCTTTAAACAACAAACCATTCTACAAAGTAAAGTCAGCATATTCACCATGAAAGTGATTATGGAATTCTTAACAAACCTTGTAAATGGCTGCAAAATATTCATCATTGGGGTACAAATCTTTGAAGTAATCAACTCCAATACTCTGAATCTACACTTCTTGCACTGTTAGTAGCCTTCTACTCAAAGCATCTGCTACTTTATTACACTATCCTTTCTTATGCCTAATAGAAAAAGTATATGACTGCAAATACTCAACCCATTTAGCATGCCTATGATTCAACTTATCTTGTGAATTCATAAAACTCAAAGCCTGATTATCTGTATAAACAACAAACTCTTTAGGTAACAAGTAGTGCCTCCACTTCCTAAGAGCTTGGACAAGAGCATATAGCTCAAGATGAATACTTCTTCTTTGCATCTTTGAGCTTTTCACTAAAGAAAGCTACGGGTCTATTCTCTTGACTTAAAACAGCACCAACTGCTATATTACTTGCATCACATTCAATTGTGAACAACTTATCAAAACTAGGAAGAATGAGTACTAGTTGTGTAGCTACCTTTTGTTTCAAAAGTTTAAACCCTTTGTTAGTTGCATTGGTCCACTAAAACTTAGTCTTAACTCCTTTGATGGTATCCAGCATGGGTGCACAAATCTCATTGAACCCTTTGATAAAATTCTTGTAGAACTGTGCCAAACCATGAAAACTTCTTACTGCACTCATTGCCTTTGGTGTTGGCCAATTTGTGATGGCTTCCACCTTTGATGTGTCCATCTTCAAATCTCCTCCTGAAACTACAAATCTGAGATAGACAAGTTCCTGCTTCATAAACTCACACTTCTCCAAGTTTATTGTTAGTTGCTCATCATACAATTTTTGCAATACAATACTAAGATACTCTAGATGTTCCTCTTTAATTCTATTGAAAATCAAGATGTCATCTAAGTATACAACAACAAATTTACCAATAAAACCTTTAAGCACTTCATTCATGAGTCTCATGAATGTATTGGGAGCATTACTAAGACCAAATGGCATAAGAAGCCACTCATAAAGTCCTTCATTGGTTTTGAAGGTTGTTTTCCATTCATCACCTTATTTTATTATGATCTGGTGGTATCCACTCTTGAGATCAATCTTAGTGAAATACTTTGTACCTTCCAAGCAATCCATCAAGTCTTGAATTCTTGGGATAGGAAATCTATACCTGATAGTGATTCTATTTATGGCTCTTCAATCTGTGCATAGCCTCCACGTTCCTCCTTTCTTGGGTGCTAACACTAAAGGTATGTCACAAGGACTTATACTCTTCTTTATTAATCCTTGGTCCAAAAATTATTGGACTTGTTTAGCCACTTGTTTCGGGAGTCATCTTATAGGCTTCTTTGTTGGGTAATGATGCTCCAGGAATAAAATCAATCTGATGGCTCTAACAGGAGGTAGGGTTGCTGGTGCTCCATCACTTATAATTTCTTTGAACTGGTTTAGTACCTGCCGCACTTCATGAGGTATTGGAACTTTCTTTTCTTTCTTTTCTTACTTTGGTTTCACTATAAGAGAAAATTCAACTCCTTCTCCTTCCTTGAGAGTGTTAATGAACTCTTTTTCACTCACCAATGATACATTTGGGCCTTTAGTTTTTCTACTCTTTCCTTCTTCAATTAGGGACTGAATGTGGTATGTAACTCCATCCTTTTGAAAAGAATAAGAGTTCTCCTCTCCATTGTGAATGGCCTTTCTGTCAAACTACCATGGTCTACCTAGAAATAGATGGCAAGCATCCATAGGTAGGATGTCACACAAGACTTTATTCTTATAACTACCTATGTTCAACTCAACCCATGCTTGTTCATTCATTACCACATGTTGCTCCTTGTTGAGCCAAGTGACCCTATATGGACTATTATGTGGAATTATTTTCAACTTCAGTTTACTTACTGCTACCTCTAACATAATATTGTCAGTAGACCCTGAGTTTATCACTACTCTACAAACCTTACCAAGGACCTTGCATTTGGCTCTAAACAAAGCTCTTCATTGAGTTGGTTCTTCTTTGATTGGCTCCTTAATCAAGGCTCTTCTCATCATTAAATTTTCTCCATCTTCAGGATCTAAGCTCACATATTGTGTCTTGTTGTTTTCTACAGCCTCTTGTGCATATGTCACCCTTCTTTCACTTCCTTGAGATGAAGAGGATTTCTCTGGACATCTATAGGCAAGGTGACCCAACTTTTGGCAATTGTAACACTTCATGGTGGATAAGTAGGACCCTCTTCTCGGTCCACTAGATCTACCTCTTCCTGGGTTGCTAGATGATCCCCTTCCTCTATAGCTGCTCTTGCTATGTGAATCCTCACTTTTCTCTATAAGTTTGGAATCTCCTTGGGACCTTTGATCTATTTCTCTACCACCAAAACTGCCTCTTTGGCCTCTACCATCTTTTCCTCTGCCTCTTCCTCTGTTGCTTTGTTCTTGCTTCTTTTTTCTATTTTCCTCCACCTTTAGTGCCAACTGATAGAACTTATGCATAGTGTTAGGGCTTAACAAACTCAAATCCTCTTGAATATTCCATCTCAAGCCATTCAAGTATCTGGCTACCTTGATGCTCTCATCCTCTACCACCTTGGATCTTAGACACAACTTCTGAAATTCCTCAATGTAGCTGCTCACATACAAGTCTCTTTATCTCAGATTTTGTCTCTTTTTGTGTAATTGGATCTCATAATCTTCACGAATATAGGCTTCCCTCACCTTGGCTACCATTCCTGCCCAACTGGCTATTTGGTTCTTACCCTCTTTTTGCCTTTCTTCTTGGATAAATTTCCACCTAGTCAAGGCTGCTCCTCTCAATCTAGAATTAGCTACCTTCACCTTTTGGGCTTCACTAACTCCATCACACTCAAAGTGATTCTCCAATCCTTCAATACATTCCATGACTATTTCAAGCTCCATTTTCCCATAGAAAAGTGGCACTCCTTCCAAGGATTTTCCTCCTAAGGCTTTAATGGCTTTCAGGAAAGGTTCTTCAGGTACAATAGGGTCTGGGGTAGGTATCATATCCTCTTCTACTAATTCTTTTCCCTTCCCTTCTTTGACCTGGATTGCTACTTTCTTAGTTTTATCCTCAATGGTGTCTAGTTTGTTCTCCATTTGCATTAATCTTTCTCTTAGGAGTCTATTCTCTTCCTACTGGTCTTCTACCTTCTTATCTAACTCTACATTGGTCACCATTATGGAACTATTTTCTCCCACTGACTCAGTGTCTGACATCAACTACTTTCTTCCCAAGTCTAAACTTGCTCTAATACCAATACGATAGGGAGGCTACCTAGCTTACCATCAATTAGGCTTCTTTAATGGTTTGTTTCTATCCCTTCCCAAGTTCACATATACCTCACCAGACTTATCAGGGCTTCCCTACCATTTGTTTTCTTATCGCACTTTTCTCAAGCTCACCAGGTAAGCTTGCTCACTAAAACCTTGCAGGGATGCAGGACACACACACATATTCCCTCATTGCAACACCACCCATCTTGTTTGGTTTAGCAAACTTTTCTCTATTGGATTCACAATGTCATGGTTTTAGGCTTGTAGCCTTCTAGAACTTCTTCCAGTTCTCAGCAAATTATTTCCCTGCAAGTTATCTTCATTACATTATGAAAACCTAGCTAGACTACTTCCAAGCTCACCTACGCTTAGTATGCAGAAATGATGATTGCCATTTCTTGGTTTCCTCCTACTGCTATTTTACTCATACTATACATTTTTGGCTCTTCTTGAAGCACTCCAATGGCCATGTGGATCCCATGATGGAGTTTCAAGACAGATCCATATTTACAATGTGGATTCAAACAAAGAACGAACAACAAAAAGGAAACTCTAGCTACAAAATTGTAATGAAAAATTCAGCAAAACAAAATAGAATAGTATTCAGTGATTGGGACCAGAAAATAGACTTGTATGTATTTATTTTGTTTTTCCAAAATGATCCAACAACCAACCCTTTACAGTTCATCTTTGTGGACTCTTATAGCTCATCCATCCATCATGGAAACACAGATGGCTACAAATTGAAAAGAAAATAGTTCCATATCAGGGCATCGATATAGCCTTAGAACTTGGCTTTTGATGCCCATTGGCGACTTGCAAAAATTCGCACCTTTCCATCAGATGATCGGGGTAACCAAAACACACCTACATCAATACCCAATAACCAGCTCCTCTGTTGGCTATTTTTCCATCAGCCTTTGGGGTAACATCAAATCCTAATTCTCGATAGCCAATGGCGACTTGTTGCGCTCCACACTTCCTATCAGGCTTTGTCATAACATCAACTTCTATTTTCTGATGGTCGATGGTGACTTATCACGCTTCGCATTTCCTATTGGCCTTCAGTGTAACACAAAAGTATTCCTCCTGATGGCCAATGAACCTCCTCCAGTTGTGCATTTTCTATTAGCTTTTAGCATAGGTGAGAACCTTGCCTGTCGATAACCGATACCAACCGGTCTGTGCCTATGCCTTCCCATCGGGTCATCGGGGTAGTGTAAAACTACTCCGTCCAATACCCGATGACTATCTCTGAGGTACTCCACTCCGCATGCTAACTCATCAAGTCATCAGGGTAGCATAAACCTACTCCTTCCAATACTTGATAACTCACTCTGAACTCTGGTGATCGCTTCAGGATAAGACCTGCCGATCGGGGTAGGTCTTGCTGATAGGCAAAATTTCAAAAACTGCAATAAAGAAGGACTTAGAGCCAGTCCATAGTATGTACATGCCAAAATTGGTTAAGGGAATTTCAACCCTTAGGTGCTCCTACACCATCTATATTCATTGTTTTGTGGTTATTTAGAGTTATAGCAAACAACAATTTCAGTATATGGATGTGGGTTTGCAATCCAAGCCTAGAACTCAACTGGGTTGGGGTCCTTCTCCAAGATATTTTTCCTTTTCTGAGTCAATAATCATTGCTCCTCCATCTTAATTTTACCAACAAAAAAATCGCACATGATCCACAAAAGGTTTTCCAAACTTTACATTTTTCAAAGTTTCCTCAAATTTGGGTAGAACTACCCATTTATAGGGTGATTTATATGTGGTGAATGCATTTGTGATAGCACACAAATTTTTTGGTGCAAGGTCACTTGAAGTAAAAACACTCTTCAGACCAATAAAAATCATAATTCTTAGTTCTGAAATGATTTCCATTGTGAAACGTAGTTAGAAGCTGCAAGGGATGCACAAGCACCAACAACTACATCCTCTCATCGCCCCTCTTGTTTAAACCCAAATGTTGTTGAGAGAATTAGGCATGGATAGTGTTCTTTGTTTGTCCATTTTCTTGTCATCCCTTACAAGGGTTAGCCTAAGATTTAGGCATTGTGCTAAAAAAATTAATCTTGGTAGCTGCACATTATCGTCAACATCGATAGTGGTAATCTTGTCAAGGCATTTTCTAACCAGTGATTTCCTTGTATCATCTAAAAAATGTGTAGCCCTTGAAAATGTACAATAATACTGTATAATTGTTGGCATTATAACAGACAATAAGAGATTGTTGTCATTTCAATTAGAATATTGAGAAGGTTGTTGATGATTATGGATATAACTGATTAAGGATGTTTACTCTCTTAATATTATTATTTTGTCATTGATGTCAAGAAATTGATTTTCTAATTCAGTATGATGTTGCCATATCTTAAGAAGTATGATTTGATGAGTATAAAGATGTCGGTAAAAGATGTAGAAAGAATGTGATGAATAAGGGGAGAAATAAGTTATTCAATGGGCAACTATTACCGAGTTAGACAATGATGAGATCATGATGTTTAGATTGTTTTGATATCCTACATATACTATTGTTTGTAAGGTTAATACTATACTATGTTACCAAGAAAAGAACCTAGTCGGTAAACCCTAAGGAACCTAGTCGGTAAAACCTAAAGTTATCGCTATCAGTTAATGAAGGCGGAATGTCTACCAAGTGAAGTTTAGTATTTACCGAGTTGCAACCGAGCTATACCAGAATGCATTAAATGATTAAAAGCATTATTTAATGAAGGAAGTTGATGAGCTAGAATTGATTAAATGATTGGTATGTCATGTATGAAGTTTTTTAAGGACCTATGGTAAAGGAAAATTGACAGGAAGATCTACAGCAGAGATTGAATTGCAATAACCTTGTGCAAGTTCCAAGAAAGGTCTGCAAGTCCCGAGGCAAGGTAAAACATTTTTAGATCGAAGGATACATTGAACCTCATCAAGTTTGAAGATCTGATGGCTATGATTGATCATGGGAAATGTGATCAAGGAGATTCAGCAGTTAGCAAATTGTTTATAAATAAGCAATTGTTGATAAACAATGTATGCAAGCAAATGTAAGCACAGGGATGCTACATAGTGATTACCGAGCACATAAGCTTGAAGACCTGTTTGATTAACAGATTATAGAGCCCAGCAAAGGGACAAGATAAGTCCTATGACTAGATTGTATTGAGAAAATAAGAATCTGCTTTAGCATTTTAGATGTGAAGTTGCAGATAGATTTTTATTACTGTTATTTTGTAAAGTGACAAAAAAGTCTCTTAACCGAATGGACTTAATAGTCTTATTTGTAAAACCCTCTAGCAAGGTGACATTCTGAATGAGTATTTGAAATCCTTTGACAAGGTCACTTCTAACAAAGTGAAGATCCTAACAGATCTGAGGGAAATCCCTTAACCGAGTCACATCTAGCAATGTGTTTGTAATCTTTAACAGGATTTTCTTTTAACCAAGCATACTCTAGAGGAGTATAGTTCTTAGTGGGTCCGAAATCCCATAGTGGTTTTTCCCTATTTGGGTTTCCACATTAAATCTGGTTTTATGAGTGTTGTGATGTTTGTATGCTTATAAGTTTGCATGTTTAGCAGTTTTGGTTATATTACTAAAGTATATGTTACCGAGGTTGAATCTATTGTTTTTATGGTAGATTAAGTTTGTATGATTCACCCCCCCCCCTCTCATCTTGTTAGCTTGGCATCTCTAATTAACAATTAGTATCAGAACTATCAATTGGTATCAGAGCTTTGGACTATGGAAGAAAAAGTTTAAAGGTACTTGAGGAAAAGATCCAAAGATGTGTAAGAGGGATGCACCGAAGCTGAACAAGTCTAGTTTCTCTACATGGCAGAAAAGGATGAAGTTGCACCTATCAGGAGTTGGAGAATATGTTGTATATTATTTGGAGAATGATTTCATTACACCGCGCACCTATCCATTGACAATGGAAGGGATAAAGGCAAAGCAAGAACATATTCAAGCAATGATTGAAATAACATCTGCATTGATCGAATCAGAGTTTAATGATCTAGAAGGCTGCAATGATGCCAAGGCAATGTGGGACAAGCTCATATCTGTGCATGGCAGTGATGAACATGTTCAAAGAGCAAAAGTGGATAGTCTAAGAGGACAACTTGAATCTATGAGAATGAATGAAGGTGAGAACATAACCCAGTACAGTACAAGGTTAAAGGAGATTGTCAATCAAATCAAAGGAGTAGGAGGAACCATTGAAGAAAAGGATGTCACAAGTTATTGAGAACCCTTCTACCTTCTTATGCAATCCGAGTCTCTGCAATCAATGAATTGAGGTCTGTACCCAATATGCTAGTTTCTTTGGATGCTACTATTGGTAAGCTACATGCATTTGAGTTAAGTGACTTTGATAACAGTGGTTCTTCAGTAAATAAAATTGAGTTTGCATTTAGTTCTTTTCATCTTGATGAATCTGATGGTTACAATTATAGAAAGTATAAGTACTCTGAAGGGAATCACAGTGGAGCAAGTGAAAGATTTTGTAAAAACATGGAGGAGGTACACAAACTTTATGAAGAAATCAGAAAGCAAGAAGAGTTTGAAGCACTATTAGCCAGAAGGCTACCGAGAGGAAAAGGTAAGTATAAAGGAAAACTACCTTTGAAATGTTTCAATTGTGATAAGATAGGACATATGGCTTCTATCTGTCCTAACAAAGAATCTAGTGAAAATGGACATTACTGAGATGACAGACAGAAATATAATCATTACAGAGGACACCGAGACTTTAGAAGAAGAGATAGAAAGTCATGCCTAATAGCTGAGGAGGAATCCAATGATGATAAATCAGATGAAACTGATATAGAGGAAGTAGTTTATGTGGCTATCAAAGATGGATCAGATGAAGAAAGATATAAAGAAAAATCCCTAATATCTCACTTAAAAACTAATGATTCATGGATCATAGATAGTGGATGCTCACATCACATGCCAGGTGATAAACACAAGTTTGTTATGTTAGAAGATTATGATGGAGGTTATGTAAGATTTGGTAATGATGCACCATGTCCGGTAAAAGGTAAAGGATCCATAACACTTCTTGACAATCCTAAATGTAATGATGTTTATAGGGTTGAAGGTTTGAAATATAATTTATTGAGTGTAGCATAGCTAAACAACATAGGTTACCGAATAGAATTTCATAAAGGAATTGTCAAAGTTCATGACAAGCATGGAAAGTTAGCTGATACTGGGACTCAAACAAAAGGTAATACATTTTGTAGACACCTAAAAATGGTCAACGCTTGTAGAATCATACTTTAACATTTGTGCATTGCCTTATTTTAGGGTTTTTGCATCACATTAACATTTCTCGTATGTCACGCATTTGGTCTTTATCATTTGCGAGCATCGAGTCTTTCTTCTGCATTCTTCAGTTGTCTTGCTTTTGAAATTGGTCTTGTCGACAATAATCTTCAGTCATGATTTTGGTCAATCTTATCCTATCGCATCAATGTGCGTGCTAATTTGTCATCATTTTGGACATCGTTAATCCTAATTAGGGTTTTGTCCTCTTGTCAATCTTGTCGTTTTGCGATCGATTTGTCATCGATCGTTATCATTTTCAATCTTGTCATTTTGCATTATCATTTTCAATCTTGTCATTTTGCGATCAATTTGTCATCGATCGTCATCCTTCTCAATCGTGTTAATTCGGATCAATTTGTCATTATTCCTTGTAAATTGGTGCATTTATCAATCAAAATTGTTTGTCACATTGATCATTTATCAATTCAAAATCATGATCAAATCAACATAAAATCAATTTTATATCAAGACCTAATTGTCATCCTTGCATTTCTAATTTATCTTCTAGGGTTTTATGATTTATTCATTTAACCTTGTTTGTCATTTTCTCTCCATTTTCCCTCTAGGTTAAATACTTTATTTATTTATCCTAGGTCTTCGTGTCACAATTAAATGTTTAATTTAATTGGCTAACTAATTATTCCTCTTTTTGTGAATTAATTAATAAATGACAAATTATTAATTGATTTACCTAATTTCCTAATTTTTCATTAATTTCTAAATTCCCTCTTTGTGAATTAATTAATAAATGAGAAATTATTAATTAATTCGCTAAATTCTTAATTTCTTCATTTCCTAATTCCTAATTTCCACCTATTTTCTAATTTGTCAAAATCAATTTCCACCTAATTAATTTCTCTCTAGTTCTCCCTATTTTTGTGCTTCGATGGAAACATGAATTTCTCATGCATCATACTTTTGGCATAGCAAGATGTCATAAGCCTCTAGTCTTCTAACCTTTGCATTGGCAATATGTCATAATTCATGACATAGAAGGTCTCATAACCTTCTTCTTTCCACTCAATTTTCCCATTTTGAAATCAATTGCCTCTAATATCAATTTCATGCTAATCTTGTCTTTTCTCCAATTTATCTATAAATTGGATGAATTTCTTCAATCAAGACTAATCACATTATCAAATAATCACTTGTTTGAATTACTTTGTCGAATCAATCACGCTTTGAGTACTCTTGCGCTAATTGTCAATCTTGCTTTCACATTAGGTTTATGCACTTGAAGGTGAGATCCACAAACAAAAGCTATTTGAAGAAGAAAGAAGGACAATGGAGCCACATGAAGGAGATATTCAGATCTGCATTTGGTTTTCTTAGTTTTTAATTTTGAATGTTTTGCTTTTCATGTCTTTCTTGAGTGTGTTAGGATTGATCATTGCATTTGAGCTTTTGTGATTGAGCTAATGAACTAATATTGATTTGCATGTGATGATTTCTGATTTCCTAGCTACATTAATTGGTGAACCCGATGTGAACTAACCACTTAACAATGCTTTTGAGTGCCTTTGAGTTGATTTGCAGGTTAAAAACCCAAGAAACAGGGTAGTGTAGGGTTTTCTGGGAACTTTTGCGCCTGTGTTAAGCATTCTGCACTTGTGTCAAGGACATTTTGTGCCTGTGTCAAGACTTTTGTGCCTGTGTCAGACATTCTGCACTTGTGTAGGGCCAGAAACAGAGGTAAAAGACAGTGTTTTTCACTTGCAAATTGTTTTCTTTTGCATTCTATTTCTACTTTTTTGGTTTTGTTGGTACTGATTCTTCGTGCAGAACCTTGGCATACGCATGACAAAGACAATAAATGAAACTACTAACACATTTTTGTGCAGGTTCGATAGTCAAAGACTAAACATATCAAACTTCTGACTTGGGTTTTGCAGGTTGCCTTGGACTACAACTAAACTTTGTGTTTGTAATTAATATTTAGGCACCTAGTATGATATCTAAATAGGATGGAATGAATGTATGATTTTTTTGATTGTTGAGTTTGACATTGGAGTAGGAGAGTATGCTCTCATCCTTCTTAGGGTGATCAGAAATCCAGATCTTCAATACCATGCTCATGTTTTTGACTATGTGTCACCTTTAGAGGGCCTGCCTTCCCGACCATTTGCTTTTGCAAGCAAGTGATAATCATGAGAAGGGAATGACCCAAAGTGAGTACAGCTAGAATACCTTGGCATTCTAACTCACTATAAATAAATACCTAAT
The DNA here is from genome assembly GCF_030272615.1 of Cryptomeria japonica. NCBI lineage: Eukaryota > Viridiplantae > Streptophyta > Pinopsida > Cupressales > Cupressaceae > Cryptomeria > Cryptomeria japonica. Next base: position 152,392,523 of record NC_081412.1, read on the forward strand.
GGGCGAAAGCTTTGAAAGAAGGGTTACGTGGGAATTGTAGTTACTTGGGAAGTGATGACCCTTGAACTCTTTCTCATATCAACATCTAAGTAGGACCTCATGGTCTAAATCATGCTTGCATGACTACATTTGTTTGGTATCTTGGTGGGCTTAATGTCTCAATCATGCTTGCATGACATCAAGGAGTAACACTTAACATAAATCCTTACTAAACACCTAGTTTTTAGAGGCCAAAAATCCTTCTAGTTGCTTGAGAAGGACAAGTTCGGATACTTGGAAGAGATACTAAGTTCACCATGGGGAGATTTCCATGGGGACTAATGCTTGGCTTCCCTGAGAAGTGAGTGCCATGGAGGGGAGCCCGTGGGGTCAAGCATCTATGCATTCTCCTTGAATCTCATAACAAGTCTACCTCTCAAGTACCTAATGTCCTTGCCTACAATAAGAAATGTGGGAATGAGCATGATTGTCTTAAGTCTAAGTTGAAATATCTTGTCTTCTTTGCTTGTCAAAAGTTGAATTGCATCTCATTTCAAAAACAAGACAAATTGATTCAAAACAAGGTTAAACACAAGATTATTTCATTCAACAAAGTTCAAAACACCTTCAAACATGGTTGTCAAACATTGTTCAGAATCTTGTCTCAACATTCATGTCACTTACATTTAGGTTCATCCTAGGTTTGCATTTTGCAAAGTCATTGTCAAGTACCAAGGTTAGGTTCCACCTAGGTCATACTCCTTTGCATATCAATAAAAGTAATCCATTTGCATGTGTCCTCTTGCATTAGAGTAATACCATTTCATAATTCAAACTTAGGTTGACATTGTCATACATTTGCATTTGCATACCCTAGGTTTCTTCATTAAGCTTAGGTCATTATCATATCATATTAGGGTCATTTGCATAGTAATTGTTCCTTTGCATATAGTGTCAAAACTAGGTTTTGTCATACTTGAGTAATCCAAATCTTTGATAAACCCTAAGTCATTGTTAGGAGGTCTAGACCTTATCAAACCTTTTCTCTTTTTGTCATTATTGTCATTTGGTCAAACCTAGCTCAGTATCCAAGCATATAGGGGAGACATTGTCATTTTGTCCTTTTGTCACTTGGTCCTTTTGTCCTTTGAGGTCTAGACATCATTTCAATTTCCTAAGGGTCTCTTTTTTAGATTTGCATTCAAAAGTTTGTCAAAATCTTGAAAAACAACCAAAAACATAGGTTGCATTCTTGCCATAGATTGCATTTTCATTTATTTAGGTTGCATTTAGTTGCATATCATACATCATCCTTTTAAAATAAAAAATCCCAAACACATTGCATAGTGACATGTCTATTGAAACAAGGTTCCAAGCACCAATGAGGCAACAAAGTTTGACATATCAACCGACAATGCAATCGAATTTTAATCCAAGGCAATCACAATTATATCCAACCCAACAACAAGGCAATATCGATCAAACTTTTTATGATGAAACAAGTCTCCAAATACAAAAACTAGAGGAGAAACTAGCTCAAGAAAATGAGATGTTGGAACAAAGAGTGAAAAACATTGAGAAGAATAGATCACAAATGTCCAAAATGTTTCGAAAATTTCCAGGTCAAAATCCAAAGATTGAGCCAATTGATGTAAGATCTCTTCTTGAACGATTAGACATACCAGCTCTCCTCTCACAAATAGAGATGATGAAACAATTTCAAGAAAAGAGACAACATCAATTTCAACATTATGTGCCTCCACAACAAGAACAAGAAGGTGTTTACTATCAATCAGATTTTCAACCAATACAAACAATGGTTCAACCAATTGTCCAACATATACAGCCAACACAACCAATGGTCCAATTTCAACAATATGTCCAACCAACTATACAATGTCCACAAATAGTTCAACCAATGGTGGAATATCAACAAGTTCAATCAACATATCAATGTCAACAACCACAACCAAACATTCAAAAACAAAGCTTGCAACATGCACCAATCCAAATTTTGAACATGTCAAACCAATTGGATCAACATCTAGTTCAAAATCAAAACATTACATTAGATCAGAACCAACTCCTTGCCAAACAAGTTCAAATTCCAGATACAACTATGTCAAAACCTCGAAAGAAAGGTGGCTTTATTGTAATGATCTTAAGGAAATTACCAAGTGAGTTCTTTGAGGAAGATCAAGATAATATAATTATGTCTAGCAATGCCTCATCCCCCCACAAACAAATTGACTCTCCAATGGCATCTATCCCTACACCTTTAGAATTTTCCCAAGAACCTTCTATATTGTCCTCATCAAACAATGCACCCAAGGATGCAATTATCCAAGGGCTATCCATAACTGATAGCCAAGCTAATCCAATTCATGATGCACATCCTTGTCATGTTTCAGAAATACAAGACCCAATGCCACCATGCACTTTATTGCCATTACCTATTTTAGAGGACTCCATGCGAAGTCCCTCTTCCTCATGTTCAAGCATTGATTCCTTGCCAGAATCCATCACAAATGTTCAAAGTGCATTTCCTTCATGCCAAAGCATTGATTCCTTGCCAGAATCCATCACAAATGTTCAAAGTACATTTCCTTCATGCCAAAACATTGATCCCTTGTCAGAATCCCCCATGCATATCCAAAGTCCAACCTCATGTCAAGAGGATAATTTAGAGCATGAAGAAACATGTCTTAAAATAGATCAAGATCAAGATCTTGAAACCTTATCATCCCATCCAATTATTGACCACGACCCCATGTTCCCAGACACTCATGATGATTCCCTTATTCTTGTCCATCCTATCCAAGGTCCTATTGACACTCCATTCCCCGAGCAAGATTAAGATATCCCAGTCCATCCAATCCCAAACAATCCCCCTCCATTTCATGAACACAATGTCCTTTCAAATCCCATTGACATTCCACTTCCTGAGAAAGATCAAGATATTCCTTCAATCCTTTTCGATGATCCCATTAAAATTCAAGAGCAAAGTACCTTTAAAGAGGATTCCAATGATCTTCCTCCTTGTCAAGATCAAATTATTCCTTCAGATCCTCCACAAGATCCACTTGTTCCTCCATCTCCTTGTCTTAATGCTCCATATACACCCCAAGATTGCATTTCTTTTGATGATCCCATTATTTCTCCTGTTCCATCTCTTGAAGAGCCGGTCATTGAACCATGTCCACTACACAATCCTAGTCCCTCTCATGATCCTAATCCCACTCATGATTCTAACGTGTCAGTGCAAGATGTTCATGAACCCTCGACATGCATAATGAGTTCTTCCACTTTGGTGCAATCTGATCCACTTCAAGATCTCATCATTTCTCTCATATCATATCCACCTCATAATGGACTCGCGTCTTCTTCCCAAAGAAAAGAGTATCCTACAAGTCAAAATATTCATAAAGGCAAAGGAGTAGACCTTCATAAGCAAGAATCCCTTCATGTCAAAGAAGATCTTAAGGGTCATGTCTACACAACTCACTCTCAAGACGTTGGTATCCCTCCATCAAGATCAAAACATACACCTTCCCCATCATCCCTTCCATCCATCTTAGGTCCTTATATCCCTTCATCCTCTATGCAAGGTCAACAAAGGCACACATACTTGAGTAAATTTCATCAATCCAAAAGAACTCAATTTCATTCATATCCATCCATGCATTCCTTTCCTCCTCCAAGCAATCTAGATGCCAAGCATAAAAGTCATAAGTCTAGCAATCCACATGTATTCAAGGATCAACATGTCCAATATAATCGACATGTCAAAACAAAGAACAATATGATCTATAAAGAAAAAGAAATATCCAAAAGGTCACAAAGGCCCACTGAGAAAAATAAAGGAAAGTCAAAATATATATGGGTTCCTAAATCCCTTATGCAAGCAATGCGCTCCAAGGAACCACAAAAGCATAAAAAATAAAAAACCATGTGGATCCCTAAGCAGCTCCTTGAAGCACAAAAGCCTAAAGAAACATCCAACTTGGCATCCAAAATTGATAGTCCTCCATCCAAACCTCTCAAATTTCTTCCTCCATCACCTCCTTCTTCAATTTTGGGCCCTTATGTCCCAAAATCCATAGCCTTTCCTTCGTCAAAATCTCAATATCCAAAATACGTCTTTCCTCCATCAGTCCATCACCCCTCAACCAATGTCTATCTTGCCTTCATTTCCATCCACTGAAGCCCAATTCTGCCAATACCCTACCTATTAATCAATGCATATTTTCCATCCTTCCATCCCTTGGATCCAATCCTTTGCATAAATCCTCGCCTTAGTTTCATCTTATTTTCCATGTCCTTATCCGACCAACGTCTTTGAGCATACTTTTAAAGGTCATGGTCCATTTTTTTTTAAGGCTACTATCCAAACAAAAAGACACTTGAGTCCTTCTTCCATCCCCTATCATGTGTCCATCTTCTATTGAAAAAGATCAAAAATATTTTTTAAAAAGTGAGAAAAAAGACAAAAGAAAAAAAAGTAAAGCACAAATAATTCGTCCACTGGTGAAAACCTGGCAAACAGGCACCTTGGGCAAGTACCATGATGAAAACCTGGCAAACAGGCATCATGCGTAATCTATGAACTTCTTGCATACCATACTTGGGGGTAGGTTTTATCCTATCATATCCTTTTGTCCTTCATTGTTCCATTATCCTGTCGAACCCCTATCATTACCCTCCATTATCGTATTGACCCTCATGTCCATTTCCTTTTTCCACCTTTGATCTTGACAAGGCTAAGGATCATCATGAGCATCATGCATCTTGTTCACAGCTTTTAGTCCATCATAGCTTTTGGTCTTTATCCATTTGCTTATTATAACCTTTCATCCATATTCCCTGTCTTATTGCAACTTTCTGCCACTATCCCTTAGCCAATCCCGACCTTCAGTCCATGTCCCTTATCCATTCTTGGTCTTGCTTATCCTATCCATATCTTATCACTATCCATACACTCTTTTTCATTCCTTTATCTTGATCTGACATAAGGACACAAAATTTAAACATGGTTTCAAAAACCTCTTGACATGTCCCCCATGCCATGTCACTGCTTTACATTGTCATATCCAATCTTTTGTCCCATCACACAATAGCCCTTGAAAATTGCATCTGTATTGTCTCCATGATAAAAGGCCTTTGTCTTCCCTTTATTCACCTGTCATATTCCTTTCCTTGCTAGACACTGGGGGCAAAATCATAAAAATTGAAAAATGTCCTAAAATAATTCAAAAAAAAAATTGAAAAAAGTCCTGAAAAAAACTCTTAAAAAAATTGAAAAATGTCCTGAAAAAATCCCTAAAAAATCAAATAAAGTCCTGAAAAAATGAAAAAAAAAAATTTTAAAAACTCGAAAGGCAAAACAAAAAAATAAAAATAAATAACCCCTATGTGCATAGACATCTCACTGAGTATACATCCAATGACTCGCAATCACACACTATGCTTTAATGAAATCATGCGTAAACAGATGAACTTTTTCAATCAAACCAGACATTCAAACTAATCACAATTGTCATATCAATTAATCTCAAAATAATTCATCCTTGGCACACTATCATGGGTCTTATACAGGGTGTGGTATACTCGAAACCAGACTGTGTCCTTTCTTAGACGGGGTACCTCATTCCCTGAAACCAGACAGCATGATCATCCTATCAGCACTTTCAACTTTTGACAATGAAGATCAAGATGTTTGTTTGACTTGTTGGAATTTGTGCATCTTATCTTTTTACTGATTTATCTTTGGCTTCGATCATGTTCCTATGTTGCTCGATGATGTCACTGAGTAATTTAGAGTGACCGGGATGGTTCATGGTCCCTTTCTTTTTTGTTGTGATTGTTGTTTGTCTGTGATGTGTCTGTCTTTTGCAAAAAGGGTTGCATTTTAGCTCTAGCCTTCAATGCCATGATGCTACGCATCCATTTTGCTACATTAAAATAAAGGCTCTCACCTACAAAGTGCATTAGTGAAAGCAAGTTTTTCTTCGTCTCTAATTGTCCTCTATCTCATTTTCTTCTTACTAACATTTCTTCCGTCCGTTCGGATAGTCAGTTCGGTCTAGTGCTCTGATCTCCAAAAACATATGTTGCATCCTGCATCCATTTGGTTAGTACATTTGCATTATATCAAACATCACATCGAGCATCGTATCATGCATTTTATCCATTTCATATTATAAATGCATCGAAAACACATAAAAAAAATACATCCATACATGTTCCATAATAAACAGTGCATAAGTCATTCATACATGGAAAATAACATAAGTCATAACACATTGCATCTCATCATATTGATGCATATCATATCATCTGTCACAATAATATCGGAGTACAAAATTGGATTGTCTGTCCTAAGTATGGCCCCTGTCCATCATAAGTAGCATGTGCCTCTATCACTAGGTGCTCCCTCTATCCTCCTCATCCCTGCCATGTCTCACGGATGATGTCCCTCCTGGTCCTGGCTATGGTGGTCTCATAGGTCCACTCACCCCCATGCTGCTCAATGACCTCTGAGAGCGTGCCCTGCTCTCTGTCCTCGATCGTGCCCAATATGACGCTACTCTCTGCTCTGGTGGAACTGCACTCTCATATAGTGTCCTCCAATGGCGTATCTCCTCTCCGGTCTCTACCAGCATCTGTGCCATCTCCCATGCACTGGAATCCTGAATCGACCCAATATACTCAGTGACTCTCTGTTCTTCTCGTTGTGCCTAAGCTATTGTTGTATCTCAAGCCGTTGTAAGTCTAGCTATCTCCACTCTGAACTGCTCATGCTCTCTCTCTAATGTCGCAATATGCTCATGCTGACTCGCTATGGTAGCCTTGCACATCTCCATCTCCTCTATGCTAGCTGTCTCCAGCTCTATGGGAGATCCTGTAATGCCTCCTGATCGCCTAAATCTGGCTCATCCTCATCATCCCCATCCTCATCATCCTCCTCATCCTCATCACCACCCTCATCCTCCTCATCCTCATCATCTCCCTCCTCCTCTCAGTGAGTGGGAAGTCCTCCTGTCGCCTAGGTACTGGAATATCCAGATTTGTCAATGGCACTAGCCGCAGTGTGCAAACCATCTCTCATACTCCTCTATCATCCCAGCATCCGCCACATCTGATCTCCAATCCTACTTTCTTTGTTGTAGCTGTGTGAAGTCAGTATATGCTATGTGTGGCTGAATCATACTCCCCCACTGACTTGTCTCTCTATGAGATCGGGCAAAGTGTGCAGTCCTCCTAGGTACATCCTGCCTCTCTCCAAACTGTCGTCTGACTCTCTCTAGCAGGTACATCTCAATCACTCTCTGCTGATTCACTAGTCACCCAATTAGGTACCTCTCCTATCTACAATATGGTAGCTCATCACTATCATCTAACCATCCCGGGCAATCACGATATGGCCTCCATATGAACTCTCTCAGTCTGTCTAGCTCATGTCGCCAATACAATATGTATCCAAATAGACCTTGTCTCAGTGCTCCCCCATAGAAGTACACATATGGTCAGTGTGGTACTACCTGTCTCTCTGCAATCGGTCGACATATGGCTATGTGCTCAAATGCCCATACCTATAACAGTGTAACCCCACAGCTCAAAGTCTGCATTCCCTGATATGCTATCTGATGCAACTGAAAATATAGCATAGCCAGTTCACATGGTCCCCATGCATACACCATACCCTCTATCGCCATTTGCTCTAGCACTCTTCCCCATCCAATAAGGAATCCATGTCCTCGTCTGTCTCCTGCTAGTAGGCATGCTATAACCATGACTATCACCAAATATCGTCGATCATACTCTGATGCCATGGTCTCCCAGCCAATCTCCCTCTCCACGATATCCAAGTCATCTGCGTCGCACTCAAATAATCTACACAATGCATCTCTCCCTGTCACTGGGTCATACTCTACCATCTCTCCATGAATCAGAATGTGGAGGATACGCCATGCATCCTCCAGTGTCACCGTCGCCTCTCCAGTCGCTAGATGGAATGAGGAAGTCTCTGAATGCCATCGCTCTGCCAATGCGGTAAGCAGTCCTGTGTTTGCCCTAATCTTGGGCATGAATGTGACATAATATATCCCAAGTCTTGCTAATGTATCTCTATCCGTGCTTCTAAGTCTATGTCGTAACATGAAGTAGTCTAGTCGGTTCTCCCGTGTGATCAATGGATACTGTCGACTCTGCATCACAATTGAGGCACATTTTGTCAGTTTTAGGGTTTTCTCCTACGGGTTGCATTTCCTTATTTTCATGTCCAAATCAGGGTGTTTTTCATCTATTCTAACCTATCCTACCCTTATCCCCCCTTTCCGGATCATTTGCATGTTGTTTTTAACCAAACTCAGGGTTTACACTGCACAATTGCGCCTGTGTGATGAGTCCTGCGCCTGTGTGATGAGTCCTACACCTATGTCACATAACCTGCACCTGTGTCTCCCTACACAAGTGCAGAAGATCCTACACAAGCGCAAGATTCACCCTACACAAGCACAAGAGTTCCTTTCTGCATCCCCTAGGGGCCCCGCCATGTCCCGCAAGCAAGTCAAATTCATTAAATTGAAAACATGGGTTTTTGAGATACATACCGCTGCTCCCACGTTGTCTGGTCATCTGTATGTGTGTACATATTCTCCAAGGTGATCTGCCCTTGGAATGTTCACCATCTCTCTGCAAGTGTCCTTTTCTAGAGCAACAAATTCTCCTCTTTGGCTAGTGCAAATGAGCAATTTTCACTCTCTTTGCCTCATTTATAGATCTTTGTCAGTGCATAGATGGACGTGCACCCTATCCATCTTATGTTGGTCATAGTCTTTTGCATCTTTTTTTGTTTGTCCTTCGTGCATCCAATCTCTGATTGACGGTCAGTTCGATCCTATCATTTTTATCGATCAATTGGCCTCTTTTCTGCATGTTTCCGGCCAATTCCTTGAGGGGGCATGCATATTTCATTGTCAGTGTCTGGGGCATTTTTATTATTGTTCTTTGAAACAACGCTTAAAATCTCATTGTCTCAAAGAGGGGCAAAATGTAGACACCTAAAAATGGTCAACGCTTGCGGAATCATACTTTAACATTTGCGCATTGCCTTATTTTAGGGTTTTTGCATTGCATTAACATTTCTCCTATGTCACGCATTTGGTCTTTATCATTTGTGAGCATCGAGTCTTTCTTCTGCATTCTTCAGTTGTCTTGCTTTCGAAATTGGTCTTGTCGACAATAATCTTTAGTCATGATTTTGGTCAATCTTATCCTGTCGCATCAATGTGCGTGCTAATTTGTCATCATTTTGGACATCGTCAATCCTAATTAGGGTTTTGTCCTCTTGTCAATCTTTTCATTTTGCAATCGATTTGTCATCGATCGTTATCATTTTCAATCTTGTCATTTTGCGATCAATTTGTCATCGATCGTCATCCTTCTCAATCGTGTTAATTTGGATCAATTTGTCATTATTCCTTGTAAATTGGTGCATTTATCAATCAAAATTGTTTGTCACATTGATCATTTATCAATTCAAAATCATGATCAAATCAACATAAAATCAATTTTATATCAAGACCTAATTGTCATCCTTGCATTTCTAATTTATCTTCTAGGGTTTTATGATTTATTCATTTAACCTTGTTTGTCATTTTCTCTCCATTTTCCCTCTAGGTTAAATACTTTATTTATTTATCCTAGGTCTTCGTGTCACAATTAAATGTTTAATTTAATTGGCTAACTAATTATTCATCTTTTTGTGAATTAATTAATAAATGACAAATTATTAATTGATTTACCTAATTTCCTAATTTTTCATTAATTTCTAAATTCCCTCTTTGTGAATTAATTAATAAATGAGAAATTATTAATTAATTCACTAAATTCTTAATTTCTTCATTTCCTAATTCCTAATTTCCACCTATTTTCTAATTTGTCAAAATCAATTTCCACCTAATTAATTTCTCTCTAGTTCTCCCTATTTTTGTGCTTCGGTGGAAGCATGAATTTCTCATGCGTCATACTTTTGGCATAGCAAGATGTCATAAGCCTCTAGTCTTCTAACCTTTGCATTGGCAATATGTCATAATTCATGACATAGAAGGTGTCATAACCTTCTTCTTTCCACTCAATTTTCCCATTTTGAATTCAATTGCCTCTAATATCAATTTCATGCTAATCTTGTCTTTTCTCCAATTTATCTATAAATTGGATGAATTTCTTCAATCAAGACTAATCACATTATTGAATAATCACTTGTTTGAATTACTTTGTCGAATCAATCACGCTTTGAGTACTCTTGCGCTAATTGTCAATCTTGCTTTCACATTAGGTTTATGCACTTGAAGGTGAGATCCACAAACAAAAGCTATTTGAAGAAGAAAGAAGGACAATGGAGCCACATGAAGGAGATATTCAGATCTACATTTGGTTTGCTTAGTTTTTAGTTTTGAATGTTTTGCTTTTCATGTCTTTATTGAGTGTGTTAGGATTGATCATTGCATTTGAGCTTTTTTGATTGAGCTAATGAACTAATATTGATTTGCATGTGATGATTTCTGATTTCCTAGCTACACATTTCATCTTGACTCAACTAGGAATAATTGTCTTTATGCAAAGATAGATGATACCTGGTTATGGCATAAAAGGTTTTGTCATGTAAATTTTGATAATCTGATCAAAATAAGTAAGAAGCACCGAGTAAGAGGTCTACCAAGTTTGGAAAAACCTGAGAATACTATGTGTCGAGGATGCTAGATGGGTAAGATGACAAGATCAAGCTTTACAAGTAAGTCCTACACTTCTAAGGGAATTTTAGATCTTGTGCACACTAATCTTTGTGGTCCTATGAAAGTTCAAAGTTATTATGGTGATAAATATTTCATATTATTTGTGGATGATTGTTCAAGGATGATGTCAGTAATGTTTTTAAAAGAAAAATCAGAATCTTTTCAAATGTTTAAATGGTACAAGGCAAGATTTGAAAATGAAACAGGAAGACAACTAAAATTTCTTAGATCTGATAGAGGAGGTGAGTTCACTTCTGATGAGTTCAACTTATTCTACAATGATCATGGTATAAAAAGACAAGTCTTTGCACCGAGAACTCCACAACAAAATGGGATAGCTGAGAGAAGAAATAGATCTATTGTGGATTGTGATAGAACTCTGATGATTGAAAAGAAAGTGCCACAAACATTTTGGAGAGAAGCAATAAGCACAGCATATTACACCCTGAACCGAGTACAACTGAAGAAAGGAACTTTGAAGACACCATATGAAATCTGGTATGACAAGAAACCTAATGTAAGTTACTTCAAAATCTTTGGAAGTAGATTCTATGTACACAAAGATGATAGAAATGGAAAGTTTGATCAAAAAAGTGAAGAAGGAACATTTCTTGGTTATTCTTCTAGAAGTAAAGCATTTAAATGTTTGATCAAATCATCTAACAAAATAGTAGAAAGTGCAAAACTGAAAATTGATGAATTTTGCAGAAAGAAATGACGAAGGAAACTCCAAAGAATCAGAAGATTATGAAGAATTTGTCTATGTTCAACCGCGAAGTCCTACCAAGAAAGCTGCTGAAGGAAATGAAGATAATGTCCAGTTCTTGAGTGATGAAGAAGATCATATAGAGCCTACCGAGCCTGTATTAGCCAAATATGTTAGAAGACATCATGTAGAAAGTCAAATTATAGGAGATAAAGATGATCCAGTGATGACAAAGAACAAACTAAGATAGAACACATGTCTGATATTTGAATTTGAACCGAGAATAGTGAAAGAGGCATTTAATAGTGAAGATTGGATAAATGCTATGACAGAAGAGATTGATCAAATCAACAAGAATGACACATGGACACTAGTCCCAAGACTGAAGGACAAAAATGTAATCGATACAAAGTGGATTTTCAAAAACAAGCTGAATGAAAAATGTGAGGTCATTTGAAATAAAGCAAGACTAGTTTACAAAGGATATGCTCAAGAAGAGGGAATTGATTATGGTGAGACTTTTGCACCTTTGGCAAGACTTGAAGGAGTAAGAACATCGTTGGCATAAGCTGCTTACAAAAATTTCAAGGTATATCAAATGGATGTCAAATCTGCATTTCTGAATGGTATATTAGAAGAAGAAGTTTTTTATTGAACAACCTGAAGGATTTGTTGAAGACAAGAATAAAGATCAGGTATGTAAATTGAACAAAGCTTTATATGGTTTGAAACAAGCACCTAAAGCATGGTATGAAAGATTGCACTCTTATTTAATCAAGATTGGTTTTATAAGGACAAGTGAAAACAACAATATGTACATGAAGAATGATGAAAATGGAATACTGATCTCAGCCATATTTGTTGATGATATTATCTTTTGTGGAAATGACTCTTTATGCAAGAACTTTGGAAATGAAATGAGAAAAGAATTTGAGATGTCATTAATCGGTGAGATAAAGTATTTTATAGGTTTACAAATACTGCAAATGAAAGATGAGATTTTCATTACTCAATCCAAGTACATAAAGAAAATCTTGAAGAAATTTGGAATGGAGGATTCAAAACCAGTAAGTACTCTTATGACTACCAACTGTAAACTATCAAAGAATGATGAATCTGCATTTGTTGATGAGACACTTTACCGATCCATGATTGGAAAGCTACAATATGTTGTTCACAGCAGACCAGACACAACACATGTAGTAGGTATAGTTGCAAGATTTTCTACAAATCCCAAGGAAACACACATGACAACAATCAAGAGAATTTTCAAATACTTGAAAGGTACTGAGGATTATGGCTTATTATATCAGAAAGGAAATGACTTTGATTTAAAAATTTATACTGATGCTGATTGGGCAGGCAACAATGATGACAGAAAAAGCACAAGTGGAGGAGCTTTCTTTTTAGGAGAAAGACTAGTGAGTTGGCTTAGCAAGAAACAAGGATGTGTTTCACAGTCAACAACAGAAGCTAAATATGTTGCTGCAGCATTGAATTGTACCAATATAGCATGGATCAAACAACTGTTGGAAGGTATAAATGAGAAAGTTACCGAGCCAGTAACTATATTCTTTGACAATACTAGTGCCATTAACATTTCAAAGAATCATGTTATGCACTCTAAGACAAAGCACATCTCTATCAAATATCATTATCTTAGAGAAGAAGTTCAAGAGAAGAAAGTGGTGTTGGAGTATGTTAGCACAAAGGAACAAATAGCAGATATCTTCACAAAGCCACTGCCAAGGGACACTTTTGAGTATCTCAGAAGCAAGTTAGGGGTCCTACCCCTATCTTCTACTCACTGACAGAGTTCGGTGAAAGCATCAATTTGATGAATCTACAGAATATTATGTGTGGATTGATGCTTATTTACACACTTTAGGATGTTTTCTAAAGGTGTGTAGGAAACAAATACAGGGAACCGGAATTGAAGACATAATGCTCTGATCAAGACTGAGTTGACACATAATAGCAGGGAATTCACTTCTCAGTGGAAGAAATCATGTTTTAATTCTTTACTTTTTGGCATTGTTGTCAAAGGGGGAGAAGACTATTGTATGGGGGAGAAGTCTGATGATAGGGGAAGAGAATTTCAGAATCTCACAGCAATCCCAATCAATTAGGTCAAATCAATTGGTTTTTCCATCAATGCCAAAGGGGGAGATTGTTGGCATTTCAATTAGGATATTAAGAAGGTTGTTGATGATTATGGATATAACTGATTAAGGATGTTTATTGTCTTAATATTATTATTTTGTCATTGATATCAAGAAATTGATTTTCTAATTCAGTATGATGTTGCCATATCTTAAGAAGTATGATTTGATGAGTATAAAGATGTCCGTAAAAGACACAGAAAGAATGTGATGAATAAGGGGAGAAATAAGTTATTCAATGGGCAACTATTACTGAGTTAGACAATGATGAGATCATGATGTTTAGATTGTTTTGATATCATACATATGCTATTGTTTGTAAGGTTAATACTATACTATGTTACCGAGCAAAGAACCTAGTCGGTAAACCCTAAGGTTATCGCTATCGGTTAATGAAGGCAGAATGTCTATCGAGTGAAGTTTAGTATTTACCGAGTTGCAAGCGAGTTGTACCAGAATGCATTAAATGATTAAAAGCGTTATTTAATGAAGGAAGTTGATGAGCTGGAATTGATTAAATGATTGGTATGTTGTGTATGAAGTTTGTTAAGGATCTATGGTAAAGGAAAATCGACAAGAAGATCTACAGTGCAGATTGAACCGCAATAACCTTGTGCAAGTTCTAAGAAATCACTGCAAATCCTAAGGCAAGGTAAAACGTTTTCAGATCGAAGGATACATTGAACCTGGTCAAGTTTGAAGATCTGATGGCTATGATTGATCATGGGAAATGTGATCAAGGAGATTTAGTGGTTAGCAAATTGTTTATAAATAAGGAACTGTTGATAAACAATGTGTGCAGGCAAGTGTAAGAATACGGATGCTACATAGTGATTACTGAGCACAGAAGCTTAAAGACCTGTTTGATTAACAGAGTATAGAACCCAGCAAAGGGACAAAGATAAGTCCTATGACTAGATTGTATTGAGCAAATAAGAATCTTCTTTAGCATTTTAGATGTGAAGTTGCAGATAGATTTTTATTACTATTATTTTGTAAAGTGACAAAAAATCTCTTAACCGAGTGGACTTAACAGTCTTATTTGTAAAACCCTCTAGCAAGGTGACATTCTGAATGAGTGTTTACAATCCTTTGATAAGGTCACTTCTAACAAAGTGAAGATCCTAACAGATCTGAGGGAAAACCCTTAACCGAGTCACATCTAGCAATGTGTTTGTAATCTTTAACAGGATTTGCTTTTAACCGATCATACTCTAGAAGAGTATATTTCTTAGTGGGTCCAAAATCCCACAGTGGTTTTTCCCTATTTGGGTTTCCATGTTAAATTTGGTGTTATGAGTGTTGTGATGTTTATATGCTTATAAGTTTGCATGTTTAGCAGTTTTGGTTATATTGCTGAAGTATATGTTACCGAGGTTGAATCCGTTATTTTTATGGAAGATTAAGTTTGTATGATTCACCCCCCAACCCCCCCCCTCTCATCTTGTTAGCTTGGCATCTGTACTTAACAATTAGTATCAGAACTATCAATAAGTCTATACCATGATCCATTGTAATAGGCGATAGAAATAAACATAATAATTTACTTTGTCAGTTTTTTAGTTTTTACTAATGATATTTTTCTTTTTCACAAAAAAATCCTAAAAACCAAAATCTCAAGGTCCACGTGGATCAACTATTTACAAAACTTTAAGGGTACATTATTATTTGTAATTTTTTGTCTATTGTCAATAGATTGAAGCAGTAGTTGTGCAAAAGTTTGTTTTATTCATGTGAATTCTACACATTTTTCCTCATTGGCATTGTTTGATTGCATGATGCTATTTGTGCAGAATCTTGAGGTAAGTTAGATGCAATGGTTTCCACGATTTTTTGAGGTAAGTTACTTGCAATGGTATTTGTGAGTTTTATGATATGAATCTGTATACAAATAAATATGCTAAAACAAACATACCAAAATTAAGATATCAACCAAACTCTCAACCCACAAGGAAATTTTGAACTTTTTGTATGCAAATAAATGTGTAAAAAGATTTATAATAAATCAAAATGTATTTGTTTATCCATTATATATACTACAACTGTTGATCCACTACTCGAAGTCCAAATTAAAAGAACTGTTAATCACTCATTCTCATATTGGTTGTCAACCACTTGGAACATACATCATGAGCAATAGAACAAACAGGATCATTATATTGTCTATGTGCTAAGCAGTGAACTAACCATATTATGTTTTCAATTTCATTATAATTTTTGTTGCAGATAGAAAACAAAAAAAAGAAAAGAAAGAAAAAGTACTTATTACTTCTCCTGATACTAGTATGTATATGTCACTTGGTGTTTCATTCTATAGAATAATGTCTTCTTTTGGAGGAGAATATTTAGCATTCATCTCTTCTACCTTTCTAATCCAAATTCAATTTTGAAGTTAGTTTTAATTGAATGGGTAACTTACCAATGATATTCTGAATTTGAAAAATGA
This sequence comes from Cryptomeria japonica, assembly GCF_030272615.1. Taxonomy (NCBI): domain Eukaryota; kingdom Viridiplantae; phylum Streptophyta; class Pinopsida; order Cupressales; family Cupressaceae; genus Cryptomeria; species Cryptomeria japonica. The sequence continues at coordinate 152,408,612 of NC_081412.1, forward strand.
AAATCTCTAGCAAATTCGCCAAACATTTAAGCACTCTTTTTATAAATGACTACTCCTTAAAATGTTGTCAGATGCGCATACATAAAAAAGAACATATAGATTGTCATAAATAGGAATAAGGTATTCCTGTTTGAAATTTTGAAATATTATAACCCCTAGGTTATCAAAAGTGAATCATAGGAGATTATACATTGATGATTCAATGCTATTGTTCAACTATGGTGCAGACAGTTTGTGTTTTAAATGAACATCAACATTTTTGAGGTCTTGGATTTATTTTTGGGCATGATTTTGTAGTAGCATGGAGAAATTATTATTGCATCATATTGCACTGAATATTGCAATACACAAGCTTTATTTGAAACACTCTCCCAATGATGATCTTGAAATATATTTTTCTTTGATAGAATTCCTTAGTTTTTATCCGGAAAAAAATTTAGATGATTTACAAAGTGTGGATAGATTATAGTAGCTAGCACCATGAATTTCTTGATTCAAACATACTGAAAAAGTTCCTGTAAGTTATAACCATGTGAGAGAGACCAAATATTGCAAGTGGTTTCCAATGGTATCAGAGGGGAATGGAAACCCGAAAAATAGTACTGCAGGCATTCAAATAAGTACATTTTTTTCAACATTCAGAACATGTTTATGATTTTCTTCACAATTGCAATGTTGTCCAATGGACCATGGTTTGGTAGTAGGGAAGTGCAATTACCACAGTGATGAACTGGATTAGGATTGGTTGTGATAATATGTGTCAAACCATAAAATGTCTCATCTTTCTTTCTCAATCAATAAGACAAACAGCTATGCAAAATCTATGGAATGTAAATAATTGTTTTGGCAGCTTTTAGTGCCAGGCCAAACTCAGCAACACATTTTGAAATGGTCCAGAAGGCTTTTTACCATGTGAACAACGTATAAGCCATAATAATTAGCTAGATATAAAATACTAAATTAACTTCATGATTCATATTTATTTAGAGATTCATCCATCACTTGGTTCTTAATCTGTAAGCAATCAGTTGTAAATTTTCATGTAAGGGATACTAGAGTACTTATCAAATCCAAGAGGAAATCAGGTGAGACTCCTTGAAAAAGATAAATAGTTTCTACAGTATGTGTAAACAACCTTCTTCATATGCTAGTTCTAATGGCCTTAGGAAGTTATCCCATGAGCTATTTTGTTGAAGCTCCGCTGCTCTGAATTTGAGATAAATTTTTGACATATTACCTATTTTTGGGTTCAAATGCATTCAACACTTCTTTCATTCAATCTAAAATACTTAAAATAAATTCTAAACGAAGAAATACCCTTATGCCAAAAATGAATTATCAAATAAGGTAATATCATCCAAGGAGATAATATGTAGGTCTTCTTGGGTAGGAAAGGGTAGAGAAACTTCTCTTGGGATTGTATATCATCTAAGGAGAGTTAAAAATTATAGATCCTAAACTTGTAGATATAGAGATTAAAAAGTATATATCCTAGAACTTGTAGATACAGTAATGAAATAGTTTGACTGAAATAATATAAACCAGACACCACTCCATATGCATCGAGGTGGAGAGTAGTCAACCTTGTGAAAGTACCATTGTACAAGGGTGCCACTAATAGAATACACTTGAGCTTCAACCATTATTATAGAAAACCATATCATTGTAATTCATGAGCTTGAATTCATGAATTGGTTCTCTATTTTCAACTGTTGATGACGTGACAAATGAATAATACATCATCATCCCACCCGTACCATGTACCACAAAAGAGGAGTACCATGTATCCAAACTAATTCAATCAGTATTTGGAAAAACCTACTGATGCATGATGTGAATCTAAAGTGACTATAAAAAGAATTGATCAACAAAAGTTGTGCATCTTTGAATAAATATGGAAACCCAAACCTTAATTAGTGAACAACAGGATATAGTGGATTTTCTCTAAGTTTTGATAAGTTGAGGTTTGAATCAAGTTCTTCATCCAACTCTCCAACAATGCTACTAGACAAAAACACAATGCTTAATCTTAATTATAGAATGACAAAGAAAGGATGGACACACATGCATCTTATGTAAGTTTGTGTTTATTTTCCTTATCTCGCTTGGAAAAATTTGTAATTGTTTTGAACCTTATTCAATATCGTTTATGATATTTAAAATTGTGCATTTTAGTTAGTGGTACATTAGTATTTCTACAATGTGAGTTGATTGAGACCAATTTTGTGGATCCATTTAGGTCATTTTATTGCTCCATAAGAAATTATCTCATGTGCAATAGGAAAAAGAGCTTGAGATGAAAAACAACATAAATAGGACCTTAGGTAGTAGCTCTTCTGCATAGGTTTGTGTTGGTATTTTGGTATAGTTTTGTCATTGATGTCAACACCTACTAAAACTCTAACACTTTGGAGATCCAGCAAACATTCATTGGCAAGCAAATCATTTTTGCACAGTCACCGGTAGGATATAATGATCACCGGCACTTGGAATGGCATGGAAAACACTTGGTAATGTCGAAGACATCATTTGGACATCTTGTCTTGGAGAATTGGTTATTGGTATATTCATATTTGCATCTTTGTTGTTACCGGCAAATAGGTCCAAATTACGTTGGCAGGTTTCTATTTTCCAGATCAGCACGGCAAGCTATGGAGATGATTAATTATTGTTGTAAATGCATTAAGCCAACATGTTGAAATGGTTATTGCATCGGATATTGTATTGTTTGTAAAATGTTTTTATTGTAATATCTTGTAGAGCCAACCTACTAAAATTGGTCTTAGGTTATGGTATAAATGTAAGATCTTATTTGTAAGATCGGATATGGAACGTGAAAAGGAATTCTAAGAAGGTATATGTGAGATTAAGCAGAGCTATACATGTAGACATCATTTGAAGGTGAAGCTAAGTTTTTGTGAAAGCATGTCAGAACTACACCAGTACTGAATCCAGCATATGAAGATGCTATTTTGAGTAGTACATTCTTATTGGATTTAACCATCCAATTGTAGTCAGTGTGACTCCCATTTGTGATTGAGCAGTGAGCTCTAGGCGCTTGGCCTTTCTGCATGTGCAGACCCCATTTATGTACACTTACTATCTGTAGTATTATCATCTGATTGTTGGTAAGGTTTCCCACCGTGCTTTTTCCCCTTATAGGTTTTCCACGTACAAATATTGGTGTTATGTGTTGTGGATGAATCTATCTTTTTGTTTCATGCATTAATCCTTATCGGTATTGCAATTAACTGTTAAAACTGTCTATCGACATATAAGACTAGTTTATCGGTATTAAGCAGTAAATTGGTTAATTTGTTTTTGGTTTAAAATTGTTTGACAATTGATTCACCCCCCCCCCCCCCCGCTCTCAGTTGTCTCCGGGACCTAACAGTTTGAAGACTTGAGCTTTAGATCAAGGCAATGCCATTATTGCTTTAGATTTGGTCTGAGTTTTCATTTCCTCCACCTTACAAAAAAAAATACTTGTCTATTTTGTTATTGTTTTGTTCTATTTTCCATTATATTACAATCAAACTTTTGCATTCTTTTCAATAGTTTTCTACGGGTTTCATTTTATAGTTTCCAACCATTTCAGGCTTCACTACATAACATTAACTCCAACTTTATATTATAGCACTGATTTTATGCATAACATTAGCTCCAACTTTATATTATTGCAACTCTGGATTTGTACATTTGTCTCGGATTACCTAATATTTTCAAATTTCTATTTCTTTTTACCTTTAGATATTTTAACTATTGAATCAACTATATAGAGCTTTAAATTGAGCTCCTCGTAGTGGTATAGAGCCACTTTCTTACCAATGTCGGTGAAGTCCTAGTAATTGTAGATTGTAGATGTATTTAGACAACTAAGAGTCTATTAACTTTTTTTGGTCAATTGGGCATATGGGAAGCTTATGGAATCCTTATGGAAATCTGTCTTTCTCAACAAAAAAAAAATAGCTTTATCAAGCATATTAGAGAGTGTAGGTATTAGAGTTTAAAGAATTTACTGAGGGCATAAGCAAGGAAGAAGGTGCCTCAATCAATGAAGTTGTTTACAAAGGCGGATTTATGCCTTTAGAGAAATAAGCAGATAATTCTCTAAATCCAAAGTGAATGGAGAAACTCATTCAAGCATTTCTCATTCATACAATATAAGGCACAAAAAATCTACTCCATATCATCCACAGGCTAATGAACAAGTAGAAGTTACAAATAGAGAGCTTGAGGCTATTCTTACAAAAACAATGTCTATTCACAAGAAAGATTGGTCTCATTATCTTTCAGAAGCAATTTGGGCATATAGAACAACTTGGAAAACACCAATTGGTTTCACACTTTTTGAGATGGTTTATGGAAAAACAACAATGATGACTATTGAATTTGAGCATAAAACCCTGAGGACAACTTTGCAATTAAATATGACATTGTCTGAAGCACAGAAAGAACGCATTCAGCAATTAAATGCTCTAGATGAATGGACAAAGATAGTTGTTCAATAGACAGAATTGATTCAAAATCAAAGAGCAAAATGGCATGATAAATATATTAGGGAAAAGAAATTCAAAGTTGGTGACTGGGCACTACTGTATGATTCCAGATATAAAGATACTATGGGAAAGCTTCAAACCAGGTGGTTAGGTCCATATGAGATAGAAGAAGTTTTCCAGAATGGAGGTGTTCATTTGTCCACAATTGATACTGTTCGATTTAAACTCTTAGTAAATGGTCACCGACTACATCTATATCATAAACCAACTACTAAAGAAGAGTTCCTGCAGCAGTTTACTCCATAAAGTGACATAAAGGTTCCTATAGCAACTAACAAGGTTCCTTTAGCAACTGACAATGAGCCTCCAACAACTCATGAGCTTCTTGTTGCAATTGAGCAAGGTAATAAAGGTAAAGTTCTTGTAGCCTCTTTAGTGAACATATTTGCTGCTTCATAATAAAATATTTTCATATTATATGGGAATATTCTTCTCCATACATAAAATCCCATCCATGACATTCCATCCCATGTTCTTACCTGTCATTTCATTTCATTTCTCCATCATTTTCATACAATTGTAGGTACGTGTATATTGTGTTTTATTTTAATTATGCATTTATTCGTTCATTATGATTATATCCTATTTAAATCTGCTCCACTACCCAAAATCTTGTTAGCTTGTGCGGACACATGCTAGGTTAAGTTGGGGGGGTGCTTCATGGTTTGGTTTCCAAAGTGATTAATTATCAGTCCTTTTTGGTACTCCGAATTGATTTTTTCCCCATCATTACTTATTATGTTATTATTTCACGCAAGTGAATAATAAACTCTGCTGCTAGAATTCAGATATGTAAGGGAATTTTAATTTAGCAAGACTGTCTAATATTTTGGTTCAGCTGCAGAGATAGAAAAATAGTAGAGTAAGAGATGGGTGGTGATCCAATTTGTCATGAGCCAATGGTTCATGAAGTGTTGATGCAGGATGCTCTTTGTGAGAATTATTTCAGACACCATGGCTGGTTGGATTACTTCTTGAAAATCAGGGATTATAACGAAGAAATTGCTGCAGAATTTATGCATTCCTTTAATGAAGGAGAGGCTACAGTTAAAGGTTTGAGGGTTATTGCTATGGAGCAGCGAATAGCAGAAGTAATGGGGTTACCGCAAGAAGGAGAACTCTTTCCAGAATCAAAAGATGCAAGGAGTGCCAGAGTAGAATCCACAATTCCCACGGATGAACCCTTAATGGTGGACAAACAAGGAACTAGAAGGGTTTCTCTACCAGCACATTGGCCTCAAGTAGCTTTGTATGTTATGAAATACATTACATGTAAAGGGTGATATTCAAATCTGCATTCACCTCATTTAAATTACTTAGTCATCGGTGGCATGGTTGGCGAGTGAATGTTCCTAATTTCTTATACCACCTCATTTCTACAAGTGCTAAGGAGACCCGAAAAAATGTCGCTCTATTAGCCATCATGGATTGGTGAAGCTACTTGTACAGCGGTCCCTAAGAGATGTTTCACAAATGGAATGGGGTTTATTTGAGGATATACAACAATTTAGGGTTGAAGATGTCCCTATTGCAGATAACCCACCGGTTGAGGAAGAAAATGTTGCAGAACCCTCTTCCCCCATAGTTGTTGCAGATGAGGATTTGCTTGTTGCTGAAGGAGCCGCGGTTATTATGGAAGAAAAGATAGCGGAATCAAGTGAAGAACAACCCTCTACTTCTCTTCGAAGAGATTCGCCAGTTCTACGAAGGAAAGGGAAAGAGATGGAAAGGGATGAAACAGATGAAGAACTTATGACCCAGCCATAGGTAACTCATATTCCTCCTGTAGCCAAGAGGCATAGGACAAAAATAAAAACTCCTGCAGCAACTGAAGCAACTCCTACAACCATTCCAAAAGTTTATGTAAGAAGAAAACGTAGCAAGACACAGAAGACTCATCCTGTGGGTAATTTGACAGAGGTTATTACAGTGGGAACCTCAAAAAAAGGAAGCCTTGCAAAGGATGGAATCCAAGAAAATGTTGTTGAGGATAAACTAGCAAATCTTGCTTCGCACAACAATTTGAAGAAACTATTGAAGATATTCTACAGCAGCCTAATGAAAATATTGGAGAGATGCCACCTTAGATTGAGGAGTTTATTGAGGAAATCTCGCGGTCTAAGGTAGTACCTATTAGACATCCTTCATCCCCAAGTAGTTTATCTATTGCTTTAACATTTTATAGACAATGGGAAATAGAGAAGGCTAGGTTGCAGGGGATTATTGATAAACAACAAAAAGAAATTGAAAAGAGAGATAATAGAATTGAGGAATTAGAGGCTAAGGTTGAAATAATTTATAGCATGGTTCTTGAGCTGATGCAGTGTAGGGAACCTCCAAGAGTTTATGTAGTACATTTGAAAGAGCGGTATCTGAACTTCAAACTAAACCACATTGTTAGGGACCTTAACCCCTCTTTTGAAACACCTAAAGAATTCTTTTATGCTTACCAAACCTCTCCACCTGCTGTGAAGAATTTGCTATGTGAATTATACTTACATAACTATGATGTACCCTCAGACAGGGAGTGGAACCCTTTATTGTATATTGGGGATATCCATATCAAAGTTTTAATGTCATGGATCCACAATGAGATTATCATGGGGGCACAAGCCAAGGAGTATGAAAAATTAGAGCTTGACAGTCCATTACCATTAAGAAGGGAATCAGAAGCACCAAGAGTTATTTATTATGATTGGCAGAAGTTATTGGTAAGAGATGATGTTAGAAAATTAGTGCTTCCAATGAGAGAAGAAGTCTATCAAGCATATGAGCATTTGATTCGGACTGATAGGATAGCTGCAATAGAAGGGTTAACTCAGTGTTGGAATAATCTACCGAAACAATTAAAATAGGGAGAACCTTATTCACTACAAAATTTTCATGAAGCCATACAAAGAGCCCCCAGATACATACAGTTAGGCGGGGAGAAAGCCAATAGTTGGCTACCATTGATCTTTCAACCCCCAATCCTTCTGTGGCCAGTTTTGGCATGTCAACCTACAGAGCAGAATTATGATGCAGTCACAGAAGAAACAACAAGATGGTCCAGGATGGAAAAAATGAAAGGATTTTATTGGAACTTGGCTTCAAGGGGGACAGATCAGGGCACCATAGGTGATTTAAGAGTTACAGCAAGAGTCAAAAATTTTCCTTTTGTTGTAGGATCAACAAACTCTTAAAGTTGGGGGGCATGATAAGTTGATACTTTGTCATGTTTTTATCATCAAAACTCTTAGGTTTTTGACATCTTTTGGTTTGTATAGTAGTAGTGAAGTATTGTAAATTGACTATATGTATTCCATGTGTTAAACCTGAACTTATGAAATCATGTTTGAACTTTGCCGGTCTAATCCTACAGCCATGCCATTTATTCCTACAGCTAAGTGATTTGTTCCTATTGTTATGCGGATTATTTAGGGTAATATCATATGTGAATTAATGAATGTATTGATTAAATAAAATACGTATGCATGTCCTTGTATGTTGTTTTTGTTGTAGTGCAGATAAAATGATATCGCAGTGGATATTCTCCTTTCTCGCCTAAAGAAGGAAGAATCACGTAAGAAATAACTAGAGATCAAGTTGAAGAAGAGCCAAGCGAGCACAAGGTATGGCATGAGCAGAGCAGCCAAGTAGCACTATGGAAGTTTAAATCTAGTGGGCATTGAATTTTCAAAATATCGCTATGGCATGCAAAGACTGTGGTTTGGTCTAGATCCACATTTCCTATAGCCAAGCTCTAGTTATCTTCTCCATCAGTCAATCATCTGCCTCTTCTTTTGGGCATGATTTGAGTTGTCCATTGTAGTTGATCTTTGCTTTTTAATAAGCTCTTCCTTTTTTCTTAAAGGTTAGACAGAATAGAAAGGAATAGAGTAGAGAATTTTGAGAAGCATTCTGGAGTTTTTCTTTTAAAACATGTAATCATTTTCAAGAAGCAATGAATAAAAGATATGTTGTTCTGATCTGTTAAAAGTATTTTTATGGAATCTTGATATTACTCATCCAAGGGGGCCCACTTGGTGATTGATCATATGTTTATGCTCATTAAAATTAGTTCTTCTTTAGTTGCAGTAGAAGTTCGTGCCTTGACTGTTCCTGCAGCCACTGGAAATAGATCCACTGACTGTTCCTGCAGCCAAGCCAGAACAAAGTGATTTCTGTTATTTATATTAGATCATTCTGGCATTGTTTTTATAACCTTTCATGTAGACTTCTATGATTTCCATTCTTGCCTTTCCTTTCTGCATAATGTTAGTTACTACAACAATGCAAAATAGCCATTGAAGGAACTTAGTGCATATATAGTGCGGACCAATTTCAAGTTTTACATCCCTGGGTTGATAACTAAATGAACACTAGCCATGAAAATAGTAACTTTACCAGATGAATGTCCAAACTTCAAGTTGAGATTTCAATTAGAGTTATTATTATTATAGTTGGAGTAGACAGGTGATGCGAGGTATTCTTTGAGTTTCTCAAAATCCTTTGACACAGGTAGTCCCATTTGAATTTGGTATCCTTGCGTAGTAAGTGCGCAAATGGGTGAAATTTATCTATGACCTATGAAATGCAGTGTCTGATGGATTGGAGCCTTCCTTGGAGGTTGCATAGTTGTCTGAGAGTCTTCGGGGGAGGCATTTCCATGATAGCTTTCACCTTTGCAGGATCAACCTCTATGCCTCTATGGGAAACAATGAACCCTAATAGTTTCCTAGATGTAACACCAAAGACACATTTCTTGGGATTAAGGCACAGCTTATACTTTTCTAATGTCTCAAAGATTTGCCTTAGAATAGGGATGTGTTCATGTCTTTCCTTGGATTTTCCTAGGAGATAATCCATGTAATCCTTCATGATTTTATGCAAAAGGTAATGAAAGATTGTTGTCATTTCTCATTGATACATTGCTCCCTCATTCTTGAGACCAAAAGGCATGACTTGATAACAAAAAGTGCCCCATGGTGTTGTGAATGTTGTTTTGTGCTGGTCCTCTTCTGCGATCCTGATCTGATTGTACCCAGAAAAATCCATCCATAAGTGATAACATTTCATGTCCCGCTCTGAGATCTACGATCATGTCTATGTTGGGGAGCGAGAAGTCATCCTTAGGGCATGCTTTATTCAAATCTTGAAAATCTATGGAAATGTGGATGCCCCCAATAGCTTTGCCAACAGGAACAATGTTGGACACCCATTCAAGATAATCTATTGGATTTATGAATCGAGCATCCAACATCTTTTGAAGCTCTACTTTGACAAGGAGTGCAATGTGTGGATGCATCTTGTGTAATTTTTGTTTTACGGGTTTAGCATCTAGACGGACAGCAAGATTGTGGACTACTAAGTCATGATCAAGGTCTGGCATGTTAGCATATGACCAGGCAAATTTTTTCTTAGTTTCTGTGAGAAAATTGATGAAGTTCTATTTTCCTTGATCCGACAGGGACTTAGTGATGAAAATGTTCTTTGGGGTGTCTTCAGTGTCCACATTGATAGTGTATGTTTCCTCTATCAGTAAAGTTGACATGTCTTGTTGCGAGGGAACAATGGTAGGGAGTTCAAGACCCTCATCCTTAAGTGCCTAATCCAGGTTTTCACTTGTGGATATGCCATTTATTTTCAATTTTTTCTCATCCAAAGGTGCCTCAGGAAGGTTTTCACCTAAGGAATCATGATTTTTCTTTTTATTATCCTTTTTTGCGACTAAGGGCATTGACCTAACTACCAAAGTATCCATTCTTATGTAGTTGGATCTCATGAACTATGTTGCAGTCTTCTAAATTGTGCATAGTCAGGAGAGCTATGAGAGTATTATCATCGGCACATATGTCCAAAGAGGGTTTATCTCATTGGTCCCAATCTATAAGCTCAGGGTGGACAAGTTGCAGCTCATGTGGAGTGGAAGGGATTACGAGGGTGATGGTGTTGATATGGGTGTCAAACAAGATGTCATCTTCATATTCAAAAGGCATTTCATGAAATTCCTCTTCATCGGAGTCTTCGACATCCAAGGAGGGACTTGAAGGGGTATCACTGATAGCGATATTAGGTACTAGAGTGTAACCCAAGCCCCTATTATACTTGTATGGGATGGGATTTATTTGTGCTTTGATTCCTTTTTCTTCTGACCCTAGGCCGTGTCCTTTATAACCCATCTTATCCACTATGGTTGATTCTTTTGGATACATCTTCTTGGGAATCTTTGTTGGTTCTTCATCCTCTTCATGGTATAACCAAGAGGAAACATATATCTTGAGACTCTCTTCATCAAGTGGGACCCATTGCTTGAAGGTGGTGTCTTTGCATCGTATAGTGGGCTTCTGATCTTTTTTTATTTATGTAGGCTTGCAAAATGACTTAGGAGACAGGGGGAGATTGCTTATTAATAAGACATCCTCAAGTTTGTATTCTCCACAACCATCATCTATGATATTGACCTTAGGTTCTTCTTGGGATGAGGTGGAGGCAACTTTAGATGTGTCAGATGGAGGAGGTGGAGCGGGTCTGTTTAATGAGTAGTGGTATGGATGTTTCCCCTCTAAGATTTTACAATATTGAAAAGGTTGTGGATCACTTCTGATAGTGATTTATCTACCATTGAATGGAAACTTAAGATATTAGTGATAAGTGGAGGGAATAGCTTGAAGGGAATGAATCCACGGGCGGTCGAGGAGAATTTTAGGGATATCAAGATATAAGACTTGGCAAGGGGTCTCAACTGTAACAGGGCCCACTTGAAGAGGTAAAGTGATCATGCCTTTGGAAACCCTTTCTACATCATTATAGGCTTTGATTGTGATTCGTCCTGACGTATCAACCAGGTCCTCAGAAAGTCCCAATTGCTTTATTAACTTATATGTATAGAGATTGAGTCCAGATCCACCATCTATCAAGATGCGTTTAATGTGTTTCTGGATAAGAACTTCAATATGCAATGGTTTATTATGATCATTGTCAAAGGGAGCATTATTGGAGGTGAAAACAAGGTGTTGTTGGGCAGAAAGGTTTCCAATGAGGGCTTGGAACTGGGCAACATTGATGTTGTTAGGGAGACATGATTCGAGGAGGGCTTGTTCTAAAATTTCCTTCTGGATGGGGGAGGTCTTGAGGAGCTCTAGGATGGAAATCTATGCAGGAGTCTTCCCAAGATGATCAAGGAGATCATATCAGCAGGTAGATGACATGGGGGGAGGATTCAGTGGGGGAGGAGCTCCTTGGACAGTTACTCTTCTACGGCAAGAGGTTACATTGTAGTGATTTTGAGAATGGGAAGTGGAAGGTGAGGCACCTTGAATGACTATTTTAGTAGGGTTCAGTCAGCTTGTCGGTTGTGGAGGGGCAGGATCACCTTGGATAGTGACCCTAGGTCCATTTTGAGAAGAGGGAGGGTTATCTCCTTGGATAGTGATGACGCACCAAGGAGTTGAAGCTGGATATATGGTGTAATCATAGTTTATAGCATTAGATGATGAGGCCTTGCCTTTGTCATTCTTCATGAAGGGTTCCTGGTACCTCTTGAGTTTATCGTTATTGTTACTTGGTTTTTTTGTTGCTACCTCAATATCACCCTTATCAATGAGATCTTGAATATAGTTTTTTGGTTTCATACACTTTCATGTATCATGCCCATTGATATGGTGATAGTCACAATACTCGTTCTCATTATACCACCTATATTTGGGTTAGTTAGGGTCAAATGAGTGAGTTATCAAAAAGACAATTCCACCATTCTGGACAAGCTTTTGAAACACAACCTCAATGGGCTCAACAAGAGGGGTATACTCCCTTGCAGCCTGATTGTTGGATTGGGGTGGTCTCTCCTAAATTGAGACATTGTTTGGGGTCTTTGAGATTGATTTTAATTATTTTGGCGATTGTTGGATTGATTGTTGGTGGTGGGTTTTGGAGGAGTGGCCATAGTTTGGACCCGCTTTGCATTAGTGACACCATCATTGACTACATTCTTGTTCTTAGACCAAAATTTTGGTTTTTCATTGTAATAAGAGGAAGTATTCTGATTTGATTTCTAATAATTCTTTAGAGTGCCATCCTCTAACAAGACACATTCAATGGCTAAGCCTATATTAGTCAGCTTTTGGAAGGATTTTATACACTGAGCTGTCAAAGGTTTTGATAGTTCGGGTAATATATTTTTCTGGAATAATTCAATTTGATGTTCCTCTTGCATATCCCATTGGAATTTCTTGATAAGGTGTCGCGATCTCTGCGAGAAGTTAGAAAAAATTTCTCCAGGCCTCTGTTTTGTGTTACAAAGGTCCATCGTGGAAACATCATTGACAATGTTGTAAGCATAGTGGGCAATGAACTTTTTTGCTAAGTCCGGAAAGGAGGTAATAGAACCTCTAGGCAGGGATGAGAACCATGCAAGAGCATCTCCCATGAGACTCTTAGGGAAGAGTCTACGAAGGTATAAATCACTATAGAAGACTTCTTGGCATAAGATGTGAAACTAACGGACATGGTCTTGGGGGTCCCCCTGACCCTCATACCTCATTAACTTAGGCATCTCAAACCCTAGCGGGTAAGGTACAACTAATATTAAAGGATCATAAGGACAAGGACATAATTCCTCAAATGAATAAGTTTTTCTTTTGTTAGTCCCTTCCTTCATGTTTTTGATGATGTTTTTCATGTCCTAAATTTCCTTGATTATATCATGCTGTGGGTCTTGGACATGATTGATGTGTTTGCCCCGGGTATCTGGTGAGTCGTGGAAGGCATACCACCACCACTAATAGATTGGTAAGATGAAGAAGCGGGAATGTGAGACGTGATGACCGATGTGATGGGGATTTGAGAGGTGATGATTGGTCGCAACCTGCAAATTGTGGTGGCTGAGGAAGAGAAGTGTTGATGAAATTAGCCGTATTGTTGAGAGGGACGAAAGATTGGGGAATAGAGACACATGGGAGAGTAGAAGAGGATGGCATATAAGCATGTTGGAGAATAGATGTGATCGTGTTGGATAATGGTATAGATGCAAAAAAGGAAGAAGTTTGGATGGAAACCACAGGGATGGATACCGCGGATGCTATAGATTGAGGATGAATAATAGGCACAATGATGTGAGTAAGAGAAAATTCTCCTTGTGGTTGTTGATCAAGAATGGATCTATCAAAATCAGGGGGAAGATGAGCTCCATTTTCAAACAAGGTCTTTAAGAGACCACTAGGATTGTGGTAGATGATTTTCTCCGTCATTTCTTGATTGTATGAATCCTTTAAGAATGTTCACACTTCCAGGGAGAGGTCATCTTGATCAACCATGTTAGGGTTCACTTGTGGTTGTGGATCTTGAATGTCGGGTTATACATTTCTCCCTTGCGTGGGGTCTTGTCTAGGGTCTTGATATAGGACACTAATGTCTGACATGCCATATTGTTGTTTGGCGCGGATGAAAGGACTTAGCGTGGATTTTGGATCTTGATTTGATTTGGATTTGAAGAAATTGGATAGAATGATTGATGGGGTCCGTAGATTAGGACAAAAATTCGATTAATAGTGCACCTTAGTCCTTGGATGAGGATTTTAGGTGGGGGATGTTGATGAAAACCACAAGCAAGGTGACAACCAAGTTGGGTGAAATTTATACCTTAGGATAATGATCAAAGTCTCTTTCTACTAGGGATTGACTAATGATCCCAAGCAAAATAAATATGTAGGATTAGGGTCTTGATCGATGCAAAAGATGAGGCAAAGGTACTTGGGGGAGATTCTTTCCCAAGCACAAAAGCCAAATGATTAATTGATTTAAGATGAGGTCTAAATAAAACTTCACAAGGTATAAAACCTTAGAGTGAGGTTGATTTGATTTGGATGATTGATTAAGGATTGATTTAATTGATTGAGGATTTATTTCATTAAGTACTAAGTCCTTGGACAAATGCTGATGATGAAAGATCAAAGAGGGATGATAGTGATGACTAGAAGAAATTGATGACTGATTTGATTTGGATGATTGATTAAAGATTGATTTGATTGATTGAGGATTTATTTCATTAAGTACTAAGTCCTTGAAAAAATGTTGATGATGAAAGATCAAAGAGGGATGATAGTGATGACTGGAAGAAATTAATGACTAGATTATCCTTGGGATGGAAATGACTCAATAATTGATAGGTTCGGATGGCAAATTGTATGAAGGGATGCGACCACCCTAATTTTGATGATAGTTGGTATTAAAAGACAAGCCTGGTCCTTGGTGCAGGGTACAGACTCTTAGTTAATCACTAGAATCAAATGCATTGCTATGACCATGAGTATAATCATGGTATCCATGCAATAAGGTCCTATGTTTGAGCAAGAGTTTGTGGTTGGTGTACCAAAACTTACAACGTCTAATAAGTTGGGCTTGAGTGAGCTTCTTCTTCTTGATTGGATAGTGGATAGTCTTCTTGGGATGCTTGTACAACTTAGGCTTATGGAACATGAGGTGGAAATGAGGTGGACTTGATTTGGACTTGATTTGGACTTTGATTATGAAAGGTGTGAGAATTTAAACTTAAGAATGTTTGTCAAATGTGGAAAGTGTGGAGGTTTTTTGTCAATCTACTATTGGCAAGAAAACATCAAGCATAGTAAACACATTGGCCAAGTGTAACACTCATTGTCGAGTGTGCAAGTGATGTGGGGCCTATATTAGCCCAAATTGATTTTACAGGTATAGCACAAATGAAGACACTTGAAGACAACACAACTTAGGCTGGAAAGTGGAAACCACTTGATAGGCCCCTCGCATAAGCAATACCTCACTCAGGAAGACAAATAGAGACTCTAGTAGCACTGGCTCCCCTCCACGACACTCACTTCTCGGGCATACCAAATTCTCTTACCCCAAAGATCCAAGGATCTATTAGATGGGGGATTTATGTCTCATCCTAAGTGGACAGATGAGGAGTAACTTTGGGGTACGGTCCGCATCCCCTGCAATATCAAATGTAGGATTTTGGCTACTAAAATTGGTATCTAGTGTAATTTTTGAGGGATCACCAATCCAATGATGGATTCTTGAAGCAAGACACTTAAGGCTCTAACTACGTTTATCGGTGTAGGGAAGGCCTCCACATATGCCAAATTCACTCAGCACTCCAGCCGCCTGACCAGATTATTTATATAGAAGCTCGAAAAACCCTCTCGAGATCACATCGGGAGAGTCAATATCCCTGACGTGTCCCAATTCAAGATACCCTTGTGGGGTGATGAAATCCCCAATCAAGAGTACCCCTCAACTATGAAAATGAAAAAGGGTGTTGTTGATCACTCGTTCTATTACACCCAAGATCTGCAAAGGCGAGGGGAGATGATACTAGAGTGCAACGGTGGGTCCACCCAACATTAAATGTGCAAGTGCACCAAACGGAAAAGACAATGGTTCATTTTAATCCCACATGTTCATAATTTTCTAACTAGAAATGCAACAGGCAAACTACTTTAGTGGGAAAAAGTATGTCTTGGACCAACGTGCTATAGCAAAAACAGTTAGTAGTTTTATTTTTTGGTCTTGGACAAACGGTACAGATCTGCAAAACTCGAAATTTGATCAGTAAACAAAAATCCCTAATGGATACATTGCATGTGTTGTTCCATAAGCGAACGCGCTACGACGCCTGCGCAAGCGCTGATCCACCAGCGCATGCATTTAAGTAAGTCCATTGCCTACAAAAACCAGAAAGTGAGAAAAAAAAAAATTTAAAATTCAAAAATTTCAATCATAGCTATACTTGACCGGACGCGTTGATACAGAAGCCTACGCATTGATGCCCATGCATACGTGTTAAAAGAAAGAAAACATAGAAACAATTAGCTAGAAAAACCAAAAAAATTAAATTTTAAATGTGTGAGGGAGTGGGCTAATAAGGTTCAACAGACACGCTAGAACCAGGCTGCAGGCATTGATGTGCAACTAACCCGAAAGTTCAAATTTTAAACTAAACAAAATTTAAAACTTAATTTTTTTATTTTCACTGATTTTTTATTTTTTTGGTGTTTTTTTAACTAATTAGGAACAGAAATTAAAAGGAAATCTAATCTATCAAGCGAGGCAAATTCAAAACAACGGACGTGCTAAAGCCATGATGCTCACGCTAATCGACAGTCATGCAAAAGGGTGGGTTTGTAAATTTCAAATTTCAAATGGTCGTGCTAATGCGCAGGTGCACACACTGAAACTATGACGCACGTGTTGTTGTGCAGACACCCGCACTGCTCTGGAACCTGCAGCTAGAAATCACAAAAAACTTGCAAAAAAGGTTACATTTTTGAGACATGGGTCCCACCAAGTTTGCCAAAATGAAACGGGAAAAATGTGAGGAATGCAAAATGGTTAGAGAGATCAAAGCTCAAAACATAAACACTAAAAAGAATAAATAACCATTATATCTTCCCTAAATTTCACCTTCTTCCTCAGATTGAGCTTTTGATGAGATTGAAGTAGCGCCCCTTCTCCAACTTGAATTGATTAGTTTAATGGATTGATGTGGATGGCTCTCCAATGTGCACAACAAATGGATTAAAGGATTGGACTAATGAGTGTATGATGGATGCTCAAGTGGGATGAAAGTGGCTAAGTATGGATATGTGAGAAATTTGGCGATAGTGTAGGCTTTTGAATGGATTCTTGGACTCAAGATGCTAGCATGAACTTAGTAGAATTGGAGATGTCAAATGAGGGGATGGAGAAAAATGGATGGTCAAGATTGAAAAGAAATAGAGGGATAGGATTGAGAGGAAGAGATCACATGGATCAAGGGACAATGACATGACAAGGGGGTGGAGACCAAGAGATTTTTCATAAACGCATTTCTTGTCTCCACTGTCCTCAAGGTACATAGGGAAGAGTTCCCAATGCACCTAGAAAGGATAAAACGAATTAAAAATTCTTTGGGGGATGCACATGGAATTAAAAAATATCAAGATATTGTGTGCATGGGGATTGGAAAAGGGAAAATAAATTTTAAAATTCCTTGGGAAGGTGAGAAGCATGGGAGAATGTGAGATTTTGAAAATCTCACATTCACCCAAAAAGGGAGCATTTAAGGTGGAAGGTGAGGAGGGGGACAAAAGGATTTAGCCATAAATGGTTATGGTTGACTTTTGTGCCTAATCATAGAGATTAGCCACTAACAAGGGATTAAAGGGACTATTTAGAAGAATTATGTGGGGATTAGGAGCAAGTGGGATTTGTAGGAAGATTTGACTAGGAGAGAGAATGAGTGGGAATAATTAAAAAATGAAGAATAATGCTAAGTAGGATTATGAGGGTTTCTAGAAGAATTAATTGGGCTAATGATAGATTAGAAAAAGATGATTTGTAGGAATCACATGGATTAATTAATTAATTGAAATTAATTAATTAAAAGGGGCGATTAAGAAGAATTAATTTTTGAGTACTTTAGAAGAAAAAGGGAAAATTGATTTATTAAATAAATCGATTATATGGACTATAGTGACAATATTAATTAAATTCAATTCAATTAATATTGAGAAGAATAAAGGCTAGCACAATTAAATTAATTAATTATGTAGGAGGGTTAAATTAATTAAAAATAATTAATTTAAGTGTCTACAAGGTGTACAAAATATGATACCACATAGCTTTTTAGGCCAAAATCAATCGCTGAGAGCATGAAATCATCAATGTGGGACATTTGGTCCCATGTCAACACCTACAAAACAAAAAATTGTCAAGCATTAAAGAGAGTTAGTACATCTTATAATTTTTTTTGAATTCAAATTACTATTCTATTTTAACATGTTACAAAATTTATACCTCAAGCATTGAAGTTGCAGCTGCAATAACAGTGGGAGGAATATCAGATGGTGTATTAACACCTGATATTGCATCCCGAAATGCATATTCTTTGTATCAATTTAAATCGATCTATAAATAAAAATTCATTTAGAATTACAAATTTTAAGTGACTGGTAAATAAAATGTTATGAATTCAAATCAACATGTGTCTGCGACTTACTAGGAAAAAGCACGTCCATCAATTCATCCGTCAGTGCCACATCCTCAGTCGTGCGGGTCTGACATTTGCTCCCACAAATTATGCACAAATGGGACATGGAACCATCTGCACTGGCCTCGACATACATCCATGTGCATATGCCTAAGCAAGTGGGACACACATGGTCAATGGGTTGACCAGCGCCAGCTGCCTCAGCTAATGGATCATCATCCTGACCAAGAGGGTGTGCTAACGGTGTCCCATGTTGGATGATAGCATCATTCAATGTTGTGGCCACCTGAAGAGTCTGTAGTTCCATTGACTCTTTTAGGGATACTATTATTGTCGAATGCACCTTGGGTTTGGGTGTTAGGGGGCGATGACTCTGTGGTTCTATTACCCTATGGGCTTCAGGTCTATCTTGGGAAGAGCCACCACCTCTACCATGGAACTCTCTCATATCAAAATAATTAGGCTTCTCGTTGAGGACAAACTCACAATATACTTTCCTCAAAACATATAATGGAACCTAAAAATTATTACAAGGTGGTTCGTCAAAAACCATCCACCACCTATTCTAAAAAAAATTCATCATTTGTACATTGGTACACCAATGTATGGGAAACCTCTTTGCATTAAGAGGTAAGGACTCGCCAGTTCTAGGATCAACAAAAAGAGCACATATTTATGCTTTACTTATGTTTTTTATTTTCACTGCATCATATGATAACCCATCAACATAATAAGTGTGACACCTATCCCTATAGTTTCCCCATTTTGTAATCTGACTTGAAACTATAGTGGCACCACTAGCCAATGTTTCTAGGCTAGTGGCGAGGGATAAATGATGCTCAAGCTTAGATATTTTCAATCTATTAATCAGTCTAGTTATTTTAGCAATGTTTTTCCCTAACTGGTTAAGCAAATCCTCCTATGTAATTGTTGTACGGTCTAAAGGAGGAGTTGGAGGTGTATCCTGAGGGTTTTGTTGTGGGTTTTGTTGTGATTTTTGTTGTGGGTTTTGAGGTGCATCTCATTGTGGTTTTGAATTTTCAGAATCTGATATTGGTAACAAAAAATTTAAAAAACTAATCAAAATCAACAAATTTAAATTGAAAACGTAAATAAAATTTACCAAATGTGCAAAAAACAAAAAAAATATGTAATCGATCTCTTTCCATGGCATTTGGGTGTGAAAACATGTAGCTTGTGTGTGGTTTGGAACAAAAAACCCCTAAAACTCACTCTCGGCCGCAAAAGAAAAGAATACAGTCGACTGTCAAAAAAAAATTATTGACAGGGACCTCATACGCAGTCCTTTAGGAACAAAAACCACATACAGGGTCCTAGTTCCTAAAGAACCGCATATCGGTCTTATTTCCTAAAGGACTGCGTACGTGGTTTTCTCCCTTTAGTCTCGGGCACAATGAACCTAACCACATACAGGGTTTTTTTAAACTTTAAAACCACGAATGCAGTTGTTGTTTTTTCAACATTTTTTTGGTGTGTCTCCACTTTTTTGCACACACTCTATTGTATTCTTGTAAAATTGACCAATGTGGTCTCATGATTAAGCTATGTAAGCTATGTAAGCTATGTAAAAGGCCTATGAGGTCTACTATCATAGATGCGACAAGAAGTCGCCATGAAAATGTAACTAACAGAAGGTAAGGTAAAACCACCAACCCACTAACCTACTAACATGTGTCAATCATGTGCATAACTTATTGCTTATATGTTTCTTTTGATGAGTTTTCTTTTTATTTCCCTATGAATTCTTAATTCTTGGGATGGATGATTATATTAATGCTAATTCGATTTTGATGAGTTATCTTTATTTGTATGCTTCTACATGCACAGTTACATCTAGTTTATCTTACTTTTTAATATAGTATATGTACGCATGTTTTATTTGATATACATGTGTGTTTTATCATGCATTTACCTAATGGTAATTTGTAATATTTTGTATAAATGCATGTTATACTTTAATAAGATTTGATTATGTTAGTTTTTCTAAGGTTAGGACTAGCGGGTCTTTACATTTGGTATCAGAACCATAGGTTTGAACTCTAGGGCCTTGAGTTCTCTATGCTAAGTCGCAACATTTGATTGCATGAACCTTGGCTAGTATAAATAATAAATTTTGAGTGGACTTGTATGCCCTCATATGCTTCATGTTTGAATGATTGTTGTGTTTATCAATATCTTATATGGAGTATTATAAACTATAAAGAAAAAGGGTTGGACTAAAGTGAGTAATAAATATAAGATGAATCTTGTGCATTAGAGTATTGAACTAATGATATTATTCCACTTGCTTGGTATATTGAATGAAAGAATGAAAGTATTAATATGAGAGAGATACATAAGTAGAATGGTAGGGTTGACAACTTATATCCCTAAATTGTTTTGTTCCTTGTAACCTATAACTTGTGACATTATGGGAAATCTATTTTTCATGTTAAACTTACATTCATGAATTGTGTTGTTCCTACTCTACATAGTAATAAAGTTCATATTATAGATCCTTTATTATAGGTTATTATGTGATGTGGCCTACTATCTTCGTTATGTTGTTCTCATAAGAATGTGAATGTCCCTATAACATAGCTTGTCATTTTTTTTCTTTTATATAGGATACAAGGGTCCAAGTAATCTTTCCCAATAAGTCAAAGTATTGAATGACCTTGTATCACGACCTACTTGCTTGGATTTATATATATAGCTAATCATACCTTGTGATCACAATAGTCTTTGTGCATTTAAGAGGGTCTAATCAATGCAAAAATCACATGTCATGTAGATGTGGTAGAATTTTCCCTCATATATGTCTTCTTGTGTAATGAAATAAGAAGAAATTTGCAAGATGAGTGAGTGCATAGTTGCACATAATGATACTTTAATTATCTTATTTTGTTCAAATCCTAGAAATTATAGAAATGAGAGGGTTGAAAATAAGCCTTATAACTTAAGAAGTCCTTGGTATAGCTTGGCATGTTTGAATGTGCGGTAGAATACATATTTCTATAAATATGGTGATATGATTCAATGCATAAATAATTGTATAGAGTTATGACCGCCTACATGAATGACATTGGATGAAGTAGGCTCACGTCTTAGTTTTGTGTGATAACATTTTTGAGATATATTAGAAATTTAATATGGACATGACATTAACAATTAATAATCAAATGTGATGGGATAGGTCACATAATCACAATGTGATGGGATAGGTCACATAATTAAATGTGATGAGATGGGCGTCATGCCTAGGTCACACGAGTTAACTAGATGGGTGAAATCACTAACTCAAATTATTTCATGTATCCATATGCAACTTTTTCTATTAACTCTAATTACCAAGATTTGGGGTACTGAGCTATGTTAGCCTTAGGCTATCATTTTGTGATTATTGTGAACAGCTTCTAGCCTACCAAGCTTTCCATCCAACTTGTGCATATCCTTCTACGTGGTAAATGAGAGTCCATTAATTGTAAATAAGGATAACCTCTTAAAACTTAAGTCTATCAGTATCTTCTATATACCTACTAGTACTTGAATTGATGAAGGAAATCTAATGGTATGTAGGAATGATGTAGATATGTGTTTAGAGTAATGTATGACATCTGTACCCTGTTAATTATTCTCTGAGGGTAATATGATTCATTTTGCTTAAATATCTATCTGTTTTGAGCTATTAGTTGTGCATTGTGGTTTTTATGATTTCATTAGAGAAATACATTATTGTTTTAGCATGTGTACAAAGACATCGTAACGATGTCTCTTCCTAGTGCGGAAGCATGTCACAAACCGATTTTAGACTAATAAGCTTTATATTAAATTATTAAGTTAGACACTGATACTATTTGACATTATGATATATGTTAACACAAAATTTTGCACCCTTGGTGATCAGGCTTGACCACCAACCTTGTGAAACATTGAATCAACCTCTCAAGTGTGGGACCTTGCGCTGTTGTGAGGTTGGATCTCTAGAGAAGGTTGGCTTCCTCTTCAATCTGACAGTAGAGTGTTGGACCAACCCAACACTGATAAAACTAATCTATAGTCTGACAGGGAAAAGGGAGAGAGAGAGAGAGAGAGAGAGAGAGAGAGAGAGAGAGAGAGAGAGAGAGAGAGAGAGAGAGAGAGAGAGAGAGAGAGAAGGGTTGTGTGAAAGAAGGGAAATAGGGTTTGCACCCAGACTGAAATGATGATCTCCCCTGCCTATAGTTGCACAGAACATCAATAAAACTTCCCAGAAGATACACAAGTTTCTATCCAAGTCTATCTTTCTAAGACTGAGTCAAGGTTAGAATTCTTAACAATGGTAGATGAATGAACAATGTTCTCAGATGCCACTCTAAGAGGAGTCAACACTATCACACATGCTGAGAAAACAAGAAAAGATGTATTCAAACAAACAGGTAAGAAAATACGCACATTGGCATAAATTTAAACTAGGTAAGACAAATAGATTCTATTAATGCAGAGGCAAGGCAAATTTACATATGCAGAGAGATATAAGAATTCTACATGAGAAAAGAAGGGAGAAGATCCTAAAAAAAAAATGTACGAAATTGCCTTTATAGTTCAGGCATAACTTAGATGGTTACATTTGAGAAAAACCCTAAACCCACCCAGGTTAGGTTACAAAAATATCAGAGGAGAGGGAGAGATTAGATCTGAGATCTGATGGTGTGCTATGTCAGCTCTGCAAGTTGGTCCTCTGTCTCTAGAAGCTCAAAAAAAAAACCCCGGCAAAGCAATCCCTTCCAACAAGCATGGTTGAGCACACTTGCAGGGATAAAAAGTCATTGTTCTACATTAAAGAGGGCATGGTGGCATCTAAAAATGGCTTGCAGGGTCACGTCTAGAGTCATGGCATGCAAAATTGGTGGTTGCACAAAAATTGGGTCCAAAATCAGGCACCGAGTGAACAAAAAAAGACCTCGACCATTGGGTTGACAACCACCGCCTACAAAAGAGTTTAAACGCCAACGACAGCTGCAATTTTGAAAATCAACCATTGATTTGAGATCTCGTGCACTGATGGATGCGCGAGATATCACCATCTAGGCCTCCAGCAAGCCCAATCGAAGATTAAAACATGGTCGTCAGATCGGGCCTTTATGATGATCTGACAATCGCAGATGGCTGACGTGGCACCTGGGTCCACATCCTCTTCACTATGTTGATCACTAAACAACCCTACATCTTACCCCATGACATCACTGCGGGTCATCTTTTACCTCGTGGGATAAGACTTTTCTTTGTTTTTTCATGTTCTTCTTATCCCGTGGCCCTTTTGTGTCCTCGAATTTACCCTGCAAGATAAGAAAAATCCTTTGTAGTTTATGTTTGCTCCTTATCCCATGCCATTTCTTTGTGCCCATATTTTCTTTTGTTATCCCACGAGACCACTTGTGTCTTTGTTTCCTCCCGCGAGATAAGAGTCTCTTTGATTTACTCTTGTTTCCTTATCCCGTGGGGCCTTTGATGCCTTTGATCAACCTCGTAGGATAAGCTTTCTCCATGTTATGAAAACCCCGTGGGATAAGGGGAAAGCCTCATTCTCTTTTGACTTTCCTTATCCCACGGCATCACATTGTGCTCCCCTCGACCCCACGGGATAAGATAAAACACATTGTCTTTTCTCAAACCTCTTATCCCACGAGATGTTGCCTTTGTCTTTGAACCTTCACGGGATAAGGGGAATGCCTGCTGTCGCCTTTGTATTTCTTATCCTGCATGACCTTATCCCTATGTCCATGTTGTTCTTGCTGACTGGGACCCACCACACTGGTCAATAACATGTCATTTCTCTACGGTCAATAACATGACCTAGTTATTGACATGAACTGTTAATATAACAAATGAGGTACGAGGGTCAATAACAATCTTATTATTGACACATCATATAACCCTCGTGTTATATGACTGCAAAACTATGAAGAATCAACTAACTCTGTTGAGACCGATAACACAACATGTTATCGGTATTGACTAACACGAAATGTTATTTACACTGAAATCCTAGAACTGATCTCTGCTAAGATTTGGCACAAAAAATGCCAACAATATGTTTGACAACATTATTTCAATGTGATGATGATGTTTAATGTTATTAGTGACATTATGTGATAATATGTTAATTATGTTATGAATTTTTAAAAATATCATAATGATCTGACGACTTTGTTGAGAACGAGGTGGATGCAGGGTCGATCGTCAAAGACGGACATATGACCAAGGAGGAATTTCCCTAGTTCGTAAACAACAACTCACAGAATGTAAACCTATGCATTAATAATAATAAATTAATTTAAAATTTTATACCCAATTTAAAAGTTGGTCAATAATGAAGAAATTATAAATAAACAACAAATTGTAATATTAAATTATATTCGAATTTAATAATTTACGAAAAAAGATAAAATAACAAAATTTAAATTTAAGCATGTGGAAATTAACACGAGTTATCAAATTTGTAACGTCAAGTCAAACTATGAGTTACTACCTGTCATCTCTCAATTTGGATTTCATAACTGGCTAATCTATTTGAGTTTCCCTCACTTAAACTCCCTAATCTCCCTAATTTTCATCAATCTTATCCATGTGTTTTGGGAGGATATCTTAGCCAAATCAATTATTAATAGAGGAGCCCAGCTATCATATTGGATACGTCTAAGTTTTTAACCATCGCATTCATTTTTTATTTTTTTCTGATTCGAATTTCTGTGGGGGTCGATTTGGCTGGCAAGGGAGAGGGCGCTAGTGTCTTACTCTTCTCACCATGCCACCTCCTCTCCTTCCCTCTCTTTCTTTATACTTTTTCTCATACCTTTTGTCTGCAAAGGAAATCTATTTGTTTGGGAGAGTTTGGAGAAGGCTCTTACGCCAGCAAATTTCCACGCCTCCCTTCGTTTTTTTCTCACCACTAATCTGCAAGGTGGGGGTCAATTTACTTTTGGAGATACTTTTTTTCTGCTGTCATAGTTTGGGGAATTTGAACTGCTAGGAAGGATCGCCCAGCAAGCTTGGATCCTCTCCTCTTTTCCACGTATTTTGCCAAGTAACTCTATCAAAGATACTATCGAAATTCTGATTTTATTTGCAGATTTTAATATATACTCTAGCCTCGATTTAGAACATGAAATCTTAATTTTGATTTCATGATGGAAGTGACTAACTGGTTTTCTGAGCAAGTTGATTTCTATGGCATAGGCAATTTGTTAATTTTTGCTTGCATTTCATTGGACTAAAATTAATGAATGCTAGCAAATTCGGTTGATGGGCATAGTCGATACCCTTTGTGGGTTAAATCGCACCCCCTCTCCTCTCTTTCTTCCCTTAGTGTTTCCTTTCTTGGGTCGATCTATGTTATTAATGCATATTGGGTTTATAATTTGATTGTTGGCATAGTTCTGACTAGGCATCGAACTTATTTATTAATCATTCATTTTGATTTATTAATTGCCTAAGAAAATTGAACCATGACGTGGGTAATTGAGAGATGTTTTGATAATTCTTAACATAGCTTGTTCAACTGCTGGGAAACATTGTTTTAACCATTAATAATTTTTTATAAGTTAATTCTGACACCATTTTTGACAAGCAGAGTCTTCAGTCAATTTGATTATTTCCTTTGCTAACATATAATTTCTCCAGTCTCCATCGATGCTTTGATTATAACCAGCTATTATTATTATGTGTAAGATTGAATATATGATGCATTTTCTAGTCATAAATCAGTAATTAAGAAATTTTATAGTAAAACTTGTTTTTCAATCATTATTAAACATATCTTGGAGTATTATTCCATAAATGAGTATGAGTAATATTGAAAGCAAAATAATATCTCATTACAAATAAAACTAATTGGAAAGTGTAGTTATTTTCTTCTTTTTTTTTCTGTCTATGATGGATGTTTTGGAAAGATGTGCTTGATTATGGGGTAAACAGGGAAGGGTGTTTTCACCTACCCCAAAAGGGTTAATTTGGCCAATAAATTAATAAATTTTCTCCCTTCCATAACACATGTAGCTAAGTTCAATAGTTTGGTTGTTAGATACTACATGCACTCACAGTTTCCATTCCCGATAGTTTGTTCAAATTTGCTAGGGAGCTCCATCATGAGGGATTGGAGCTTATCATGAGCACCGAGAAGCGTAATCTTTGTTAGGTTGGGTGGATAAAACATCTAGGTTATATGTATGTCTTTCAGTTGCATACATGGAGGTGAGTCTGATGGCACTGGGGATGCTACATTCGGAGACAAAGAATTCCAATAGACTATCGTATTCTTGTTGCATTATTGCATTATTGTATTCTTGTAAAATTGACCAATGTGGTCTCATGATTAAGCTATGTAAGATATGTAAAAGGCCTATGAGGTATACTATCATAGATGTGACAAGAAGTCCCCATGAAAATGTAACTAACAGAAAGTAAGATAAAACTACCAACCCACTAACCTACTTACATGTATCAATCATGTGCATAACCTATTGCTTATATGTTTCTTTTTATGACTTTTCTTTTGATTTCCCTATGAATACTTAATGCTTGGGATGGATGATTATATTAATGCTAATTCGAGTTTGATGAGTTATCTTTATTTGCATGCTTCTACATGCACAATTACATCTAGTTTATCTTACTTTTTAATAAAATATATGTACACATATTTTATTTGATATCCATGTATGTTTTATCTTTCAATTACCTAATGGTAATTTGTATTCTTTTGCATAAATGCATGTTAGACTTTAATAAGATTCAATTATGTTGGTTTTTCTAAGGTTAGGACTAGTAGGTCTTTTCAATATTCCTTATGGCTAGTCTTTGTAAGATCATCTTTATCCACTCTACTCTATCATGTTGAGGTGCTAGAATGTTTTTTCTTTGCTATTAATTTACGCTCAAATTAAATCATCTTGTTATCAACAAAATAGTGTATTTTATGCTTTAATACAATGCACATATTCATAGTATGTTCATATATCTAATAATAATTAAAATTAAAATTTAGAATAAGTGTTTTAAGATATATAGAATTATCAGCTAGTATAAGGGGAGGTAAGGTGATAGATTGTTGGTGTTTAGGTTATCGTAAAACTATGTAATATGAGGATGAGCTAATAACCTAGTAAATTTTTTAAATTTATGGAATAGGTACATGGAGAAATTTACCCTTTTCTAACGATGAAGCTAGGATCATGATCATTTATTGCTTATACTTTTTCCTAACCATTATATTAATAATTTAATTTCCTTCCCTCTTTCCCAAGAAACTATTCACTTGTTAGTATTCCTTTAGTGAATAATATTTTATAGTTCAACTCTTCGTACATCTTGAATGTGTATAATGCCAACTATTCAAACTTTCCATACATGTTTATTTATATCATTTTGAATTTTAATTCCCTAGCTATTATGGTTTGATTCATCATTATTGTTAGAGGTTCTATCATGGTGGCTAGACGATTCTACCTAGTGTGGGTAAGGATTCATTGCATTTAAGATTTTATGGAGCAATCATGTGGTGAGGTGATGTGATCTTTTTACATAGTGGTCCAATTATCATTGTTTAGGAATGGATGGTCTAGGCGTGTGTGGTGAGTATAATTTAATAAATCATGAGGTTTATCTACTTTCTAAGTGAATACTATTTTAAAATTTAGAACTATTCAATAGTTTTGCATTATTGATGGTGTAGATCTGGAAAATTTGGATTGTTAGTCAAAGAGATCAAACCACAACATAATCTAAAGCAAATTGCAACATTATGAAACAACTATGCTAATCCATCCTAATCCTACCAATAGAGACATTGAAACTAAATGTAGATATTATTGTTCCTCAATATGGCTCCATTGTTCTTTCTTTCTCCTCTAATTTGATATTGCTCTCATTGTGCAAGTGCAAGTATGAATGAAAGCAAGGATAACTCGAAAGTGTGATTCTAAGATGAAATGATAAACTAATTCATAAAAACTAGATTATATAAGATATTTTGACAAAATGATGATAAGAAAATTAGATTATTGCGAGATGATCGGTAAAGATGCATTACAGTTCTTTGATTAAACAATTTGACAGAATAAGATTACTCAAAAGTTAGATTGCTAAACAATTTGAAAAAATGACAATGCTAAAAGTTAGATGAATTGATTGAAATAGAAGTTCCAATTTATAGAAAACTGGAGACTCGATAAATGGATAGGATTGAAATGATTTTTTATTAGATGGATGAACTTGATTGATCACACAACAGAGCTGCCATTTAAGGAAGGATGAAGGAGATGAGTGTAGAGCCCCTCCCCGATCAAGCTCTGGTTAACCTAGTTTCACCATGGTTGACATTATTAATAGTTTGCATGGATGATTGGTACACTATGTAAAGATGCTATAATTCAATAGGATGGGCTATATTAGAAGTATAAATTAGTAAGTATTGACCCTTGGGGGATAATTAGATGAAATTTGCTTGTGTATCATATATATGTTGGGGGCTTGGGGTCCTATCCCGAACCCATCATAAGAATATCTTTCATTTCTGTCATGGACTTATCTTTCAACATAGAACCTTGATACATCATGGTCATGAGACCCTTTTGGCATAGGATCCTCATGAGACTAGTGGATAAGATGTAATTCAACATTATGATTGATTTCAGTACTTATATTGATGATGTTGTGATTCATTGTGCATGCCTAACTGGCGATTATTTTATATGATTTCATTGGTGTTGCAAATGATTATATGGTTGCATGAGAATTATTGGGAAAAGTAATTGAACCATGTTATGGAATCATTTTACCTTGCAATGCACATTTTGATGCATTATGGATTTAGATTCTATATGATTCAGTGATTGGATAACATTGATATGATGTATGTCATTTATTTCTAATTTATAGTACTTCATTTATGATGTTAGAAAACATGGATGCATGCCTTATGAATGATTGAATTCATGATGATTATGATGATGCCACTGAGTAAATTATTTCATGAGGATTCTATTGGATAATTGATAATTTGATTGTTGTGATTGTATGCAAAGTGTCTGAATTGTACTCTTCATATATTAATATTGCATGTGATTATTTGAGATTACTAATGTGCAAAGTGAGATGTGCAAGAAAACTAATCCATGTGACCATGGAAATTATTCAAAAAATCAAGCTAAATCTATGTGCGTTTGTGAAGCTAAGGGTTGTCTATTTGGAGAGACAACACCTCGTATGTAATGTGTTTGTGTTTATATTTGTTAATGTGAATGCTTGAGTGTGTGTTTAATTTGTATTTGTTAATTTTGTTAATTCCAAAAAGGGACATGCCATGCGTATTATAGTATTGTGTATTTTTATGGTGTCACTTGACACTTGTGTTGTGAAGTGAGTTGGCAATGACATGACCCTTGGAGGGAATTTGTATAACAAATGCATTATTCAAAATATCTAAGTTTGGTCCCAATAGATTCTTGGTTAGAGAGCCATTAGAATGGTCAACTCAAGTTTGACCCGTAGGTAAACTTTGGGTGAGTTTCTGGAGGGTCAAACTAACTCCTAAGGTTAGGTTTAGGGCATTTTTTAGGGCTCATATGTTATACATGTGGGTAAAGGTCAATTTTAGCCACGTGACCACTCACATGTGACTGTCAAGTCACCTCAAAAGTGACTTTTCCAATTTGGATGAAAATTCAACTTTTGAGGATTTCTCCTTGGTTAGACAACCTTCCATTTGAGTGATAGTTGCTCTTCCCCACTTTCTTACCTTTTTCAGTTTCCATTTTTAAAAACCATGTAAGAGGTTGGGAAGACCAACCTATGATATCTCACATCCTTTCCAAGGAAGTTGGAAAGTGTGAGAGGAACCTACTTATGGAAGGGATTCAAATTAAGAATTTTGATCATCCACTCTCCAATCTTGGAGACTTGGAGTTGTTGTTGGAAATTTGCATTTAGAAGTTGCATTTTAAGTTTTGGGAAGAAAAGACTAGTGT